>NC_138552.1:295971493-296067148 GCF_964273705.1 Natrix helvetica
AATCCGCTTTCCACTGCACAGCTGGTGCGATACAACACCCTGGATTATGTGTGTTTCGGAGTGGGCATCAGCTGGTGCCTTTTTGCCAGCTGGGCCTCTGCAACAAACAATGGATTATTTCTCTTTTTTTGGGGGGGGTGCAACACAGCCCCTGCATTCCCCCCGCCCTTTCATTTCCAGCCACCACAAAGCCCATGTGCAACTTCTCCCCCCTTTTTCCAGGGCCTTACAAAAAATCTCCCATCTGGAACGCGAGACCAGAACTCGGAGGAAGATAACCTGATTCAAACCAGGTTAGAGTAGGGTTTAGGCTCACATCCTGGCTTGGGGGACCAGCTGCCTCTTCCCCAGGTTGCAAGGCTCGGAGTCCCCCTCCCACTCACAAATTTGGCCACCGCCTAGCCTATGGGCCTCGATTGAGCCTTTTAAAACATTTACAACCTTTCTTGCCACGGTTGTTAAGCGAATCACTGCCATTGTTAAGTTAGTCACAGGGTTGTTAAGTGAATCCGGCTTCCCCATTGACTTTGCTTGTCAGAAGGTTTCAAAAGGGGATCACCTGAACCCAGGACATCGTCCATTGTAAACACGAACACGCTGCCAAGCATCCACGTGACCATGGGGGATGCTCCAACGGTCGTAAGTGTGAAAAATAGTCATAAGTCACCTTTTTTTAGCGCTGTTGTAACTTCAAACGGTCGCTAAATGAACTGTTGCAAGTCTGCTATAACCTAAGGTAATCCTCAACTTACGACCATCCATTTAATGACTGAGGTCACCGCAAACAGCAGCCGATGAACCAGTCCTCGCACATACAACCATCAAGTGTCCCTGCCGTCACAATAGTCACGATCTGGACACTTGGCAACTGACTCACATTTACGACCGCAGCATTCCATGGACGGGGGTGGGGGGGATGTCACGTGATTGTCCATTTCCAAGTTTTCCCAGCCAGCTTCCGGCAAGGGGGGAGCCAGATTCGCTTAGCAACCGAGTGATTCACTTAACAACCGCACAAAAGAGCATGTCAATGAAATGCCAGTATGAGGCTATGTATTAAATCTTGGCATATTTTATGATGAAGGACGTTTAAACAATTACAGTCAAATGAAAATGGAGGTATGATGATGGTAAAAGGTATAAATATCTGAGTTAAAATACTTGAGTTAATATGAATTACGTTTGTTGACTGTGGAAGAGATGCACGAAAGCCTTTTTGCAACCAACTGATACACTTTCTACAGTGTGTAAAGGAGGAGGATACTTTATGTTGTGTTCGTTTCGAAAATTAAAAATAAAAAAAATATTTTAAAAAAAGAGCATGTCAAAACTCAGGCGCAATTTTTAAGTGCCGCCTCGCTTAGCGGCATCGGTTCCAACTGTGGTCGTAAGTCCAGGACTATTGGTATCAACTAACCAGATGAGGATAATGGGAGCTGTTGCCCATTCACATCTGGAGGCCAGAAGGCAGGAAGGCTGCCCCAGATTCTGGGTGTTTTTGTCATGCAACCAGAGACCTGCTTTTGGCACATGCTCAGATGCTCAGTGCAGCCTCTCCCCTCCCCAGAGGCCGGGAGAAAAGTTCCCAGCTGCTGTTTTCTTTGCATCTCGGTGTGTTTTGGCGCCAACATCTCTAGACACAACATGGACCCACAACACCACTGCTGAGGACAAAGCACCCACAACTTCAGGGGAGGTGCATTCCTGCAAACTCCGAAACCTGGTTGCGGTTAACCATGATTTGTTCGGTGCAGGAAAGTATTTTGCACATTCCCAAAGCCGACCCACACAACCTGTTTGCACAACTCCAGAAAAAAACAGACTCCGGTTTCCTAAGCAGTTGTGGCCCAAATGTTAAAGTTAACCTTTCAGAACATAAAACAAATAATTTTTTACCTTTTTTCATATCGTTGCATAATTTCGAGTCGTTCAGCCGCCCAGAATCATTGAAACGAGACGGGAGGCGGTGAAAATGGAAGAACTTTAACAACGTTGTAGACATTTATAAATTGTGTGCCTGCTTTGCTTGCTGGGGGAGGCAGAATTATTAATTTTGAAATGTTTTTTTTATCCGTATTCAACTAGGGCAGGCGATTTATGTGCATGTTCCTCTTTTTCTTTTCGTGCACATTTTTTTACCTTCTGTGTCGTCTTGTCTAGTTTTCTTTTATTTCCTTTTCTTTTTTGGGGGGGGAGTTTGTATTTCAATGTTTTGAATAAAAATTTAAAAAGAATTGAGGGAAAAAAAGAAAAAGAAAGAAATTGCCACCATGGATTGCAAAAACAGAGAACATCCTGGATGGGCCAAATGACAACATCTGGGCTCTTGACGTACAAAAGCAGATGTTCTTTCTACCCACCTCTGAGCTTAAACTGTCCCTTTCTCTCGGATTCTTAGAAGTCCTGGAAAATCATCCTGGTTTAACCTCCAGGAACATTTTTTTTAAGCTCTCTCCCCCCCCCCCTCCCGGGAGAAGTTTCATATCAAAATGTATTTTTATTCTTTATCCTGTTTAACGAAACCCACAATGGATTGAGAACCAGAGTTGCCACGAGAGGATAACGGACGGACGAGCTGAAACTAGATTAATCTGGTAAAAAGAGCAAATGCGAGAAGATCCTTGGACTCAAATGTCCTCCAAACCCCAAACAAGTTACCCAGACCTAATCCGCATATCGAAGGATAAGGTCTGTCAACACAAACGGAGTTACAATTCAATTAGGTCTCCCAGCGGAGGTGCTTGTTCACAAGGATAAACATCGTAGACGAACTGAAACTGGATTAATTGAGTAAGAAGAGCAAATAGGGAAAATCTATATAATAATTTAGAATAGAATAGAATAGAATAGAATAGAACAATGGATAGGATAGGATAGAATAACAGAGTTGGAAGGGACCTTGGAGGTCTCCTAGTCCAACCCCCTGCCTAGGCAGGAAACCCTATACCATTTCAGACAAGTGGTTGTCCAACATCTTCTTAAAATCTTTCAATGTTGGAGTATTCACAACCTCTGGAGGCAAGTGGTTCCACTGGTTAATTGTTCTCACTGTCAGGAAGTTTCTCCTTAGTTTGATTCAAACTTCCTCAAAACCTCAAGCAAGTTACCCGGACCTAATCCGCATATCGAAGGATAAGGTCTGTCAACACAAACGGAGTTAATTCGATTAGGTCTCCCAGCGGAGCTGCTTGTTCACAAGGATAAACATTGTAGGTGACCTCTATACGAACAAACAAACACACACACACCCTCAAGTGTCAGCCTAGAACCGTGATGGTGAACCTATGGCATGTGTGCCAGAGGTGGCATGCAGAGCCCTCTCCGTGGGCCGCGTTCCATCACCAGCTGCTCTTTATGCGCCTGAAAACGGCCCCCAAAACGGCCAAAAAACAAGCATGTGTGCGCTGGTCTTCAGGTTTCTGGCGCTTAGGCATGCGGTGCGAGTACTCAATGCCGAAACGGTTTGCTGTCACTGGGCTAGAGTGAGCCCGGGGAGCCTCTCCCAAACTCCCTCCCCTATTTAAGTGGTGTGGCTGTGCCCCATTTCTCTGCAGCTGCCCCGAAAGGCAAACTCTTTGCTTTCAGGAATAAATGTTCCTTTTTTTCCTTATGACTTTGTATGTCTTCTTGCCCAACCCGAGTCGGAACCCTTCATTATTCTTCTGGCACCCTAAAAATCAACCTCCTGCCCTTCCCCAGAGGGATCTTCAGCCACCAAGTGCCACGTTCAGCTGGCACGGAAATGGGTTAATTTTTCACTTATTCTTCTTAGGATTTCTTGCCTAAGCAGGGGGATGGACTAGAAGACCTCAAGATCCCTTCCAACTCCATTATTCTATCCTATCCTATCTTATCCACTATTCTATTCTATCCCAACCTATCCTATCCATTATTCTATCCTATCCTATCCATTATTCTATTCTATCCTATCCTATACCATCTTATCTATTATTCTATCCTATCCTATCCATTATTCTATTCTATTCCATTCTATTCTATCTTATCCTATCCATTATTCTATCCTATCCTATCCTATACCATCTTATCTATTATTCTATCCTATCCTATCCATTATTCTATTCTATTCCATTCTATTCTATCTTATCCTATCCATTATTCTATTCTATCCTATCCTATACCATCTTATCTATTATTCTATCCTATCCTATCCATTATTCTATTCTATTCCATTCTATTCTATCCTATCCTATCCATTATTCTATTCTATCCTATCCTATACCATCTTATCTATTATTCTATCCTATCCTATCCATTATTCTATTCTATTCCATTCTATTCTATCCTATCCTATCCATTATTCTATTCTATCCTATCCTATACCATCTTATCTATTATTCTATCCTATCCTATCCATTATTCTATTCTATTCCATTCTATTCTATCTTATCCTATTCATTATTCTATCCTATCCTATCCTATACCATCTTATCTATTATTCTATCCTATCCTATCCATTATTCTATTCTATTCCATTCTATTCTATCTTATCCTATCCATTATTCTATTCTATCCTATCCTATACCATCTTATCTATTATTCTATCCTATCCTATCCATTATTCTATTCTATTCCATTCTATTCTATCCTATCCTATCCATTATTCTATCCTATCCTATCCTATACCATCTTATCTATTATTCTATCCTATCCTATCCATTATTCTATTCTATTCCATTCTATTCTATCTTATCCTATCCATTATTCTATTCTATCCTATCCTATACCATCTTATCTATTATTCTATCCTATCCTATCCATTATTCTATTCTATTCCATTCTATTCTATCCTATCCTATCCATTATTCTATTCTATCCTATCCTATACCATCTTATCTATTATTCTATCCTATCCTATCCATTATTCTATTCTATTCCATTCTATTCTATCCTATCCTATCCATTATTCTATTCTATCCTATCCTATACCATCTTATCTATTATTCTATCCTATCCTATCCATTATTCTATTCTATTCCATTCTATTCTATCTTATCCTATTCATTATTCTATCCTATCCTATCCTATACCATCTTATCTATTATTCTATCCTATCCTATCCATTATTCTATTCTATTCCATTCTATTCTATCCTATCCTATCCATTATTCTATTCTATCCTATCCTATACCATCTTATCTATTATTCTATCCTATCCTATCCATTATTCTATTCTATTCCATTCTATTCTATCCTATCCTATCCATTATTCTATTCTATCCTATCCTATACCATCTTATCTATTATTCTATCCTATCCTATCCATTATTCTATTCTATTCCATTCTATTCTATCCTATCCTATCCATTATTCTATTCTATCCTATCCTATACCATCTTATCTATTATTCTATCCTATCCTATCCATTATTCTATTCTATTCCATTCTATTCTATCCTATCCTATCCATTATTCTATTCTATCCTATCCTATACCATCTTATCTATTATTCTATCCTATCCTATCCATTATTCTATTCTATTCCATTCTATTCTATCTTATCCTATCCATTATTCTATTCTATCCTATCCTATACCATCTTATCTATTATTCTATCCTATCCTATCCATTATTCTATTCTATTCCATTCTATTCTATCTTATCCTATCCATTATTCTATTCTATCCTATCCTATACCATCTTATCTATTATTCTATCCTATCCTATCCATTATTCTATTCTATTCCATTCTATTCTATCCTATCCTATCCATTATTCTATTCTATCCTATCCTATACCATCTTATCTATTATTCTATCCTATCCTATCCATTATTCTATTCTATTCCATTCTATTCTATCCTATCCTATCCATTATTCTATTCTATCCTATCCTATACCATCTTATCTATTATTCTATCCTATCCTATCCATTATTCTATTCTATTCCATTCTATTCTATCTTATCCTATCCATTATTCTATTCTATCCTATCCTATACCATCTTATCTATTATTCTATCCTATCCTATCCATTATTCTATTCTATTCCATTCTATTCTATCTTATCCTATCCATTATTCTATTATATCCTATCCTATACCATCTTATCTATTATTCTATCCTATCCTATCCATTATTCTATTCTATTCCATTCTATTCTATCTTATCCTATCCATTATTCTATCCTATCCTATCCTATCCTATACCATCTTATCTATTATTCTATCCTATCCTATCCATTATTCTATTCTATTCCATTCTATTCTATCCTATCCTATCCATTATTCTATCCTATCCTATCCTATACCATCTTATCTATTATTCTATCCTATCCTATCCATTATTCTATTCTATTCCATTCTATTCTATCTTATCCTATCCATTATTCTATCCTATCCTATCCTATACCATCTTATCTATTATTCTATCCTATCCTATCCATTATTCTATTCTATTCCATTCTATTCTATCCTATCCTATCCATTATTCTATCCTATCCTATCCTATACCATCTTATCTATTATTCTATCCTATCCTATCCATTATTCTATTCTATTCCATTCTATTCTATCTTATCCTATCCATTATTCTATCCTATCCTATCCTATACCATCTTATCTATTATCCTATCCTATCCTATCCATTATTCTATTCTGTTCCATTCTATTCTATCTTATCCTATCCATTATTCTATCCTATCCTATCCTATACCATCTTATCTATTATTCTATCCTATCCTATCCATTATTCTATTCTATTCCATTCTATTCTATCTTATCCTATCCATTATTCTATCCTATCCTATCCTATACCATCTTATCTATTATTCTATCCTATCCTATCCATTATTCTATTCTATTCCATTCTATTCTATCTTATCCTATCCATTATTCTATCCTATCCTATCCTATCCTATACCATCTTATCTATTATTCTATCCTATCCTATCCATTATTCTATTCTATTCCATTCTATTCTATCTTATCCTATCCATTATTCTATTCTATCCTATCCTATCCGTTATTCTATTCCATTCCGTTCTATCATCTTGTCCTATCCTTGTCCTCATCCTATCCTTATTCTTCTTAGGGTTTCCTGCCTAAGCAAGGGGATGGACTAGAAGACCTCCAAGGTCCCTTCCAATTCTTCTCCTCTCTTCTCAATTGTATTCCCATATGATGTTCTTCTCTTCTCCCTTCCCTTCTACATAGGAACCCAGTCTGAGCTCTCCTCTCTATTCCTCCAGCTCTTCCAAGCAGGCTGGAGTTCCCCAAGTGGAGCAAGAGGAGCTCCGGAGACTCCTGGGCCTGCAGCCCCTCCTTCCGTGGAGAAGAGCCCTGTCCCCCCCCCCCCCGCCCCAGCCTCTCTGCCCCCTGAGTCTTCCAAGCAGCCTTGACTCCATCCAGCTGTTTGCAACTTAGGAGAAGAGGAAATGCACCAAGGCCAACAGCATCCCCCCACCCTCCCCCCCAAGCGACCCAGTGCCAAGCAGGCAGCTGCAAAAACCAAGAATTTCCAAACTGGGCATGGAAACAGGAGAGGCTCCATCCATCCCAGAAATCTGGATTTCGGCTGCTCCGGCGCTCCATCGCCATCAAGCCAGCCAGGGACGGAAGAGAGAGAGAGACACAGTGTGTGGTTGTGAGGAGGAGGTTTCTTCCTCTTCGTTGTCGGTCTCCGTTGAGCGCAAAACTAGACGTTACAAGATAGAATCCTAAGGCTGGAAGGGGCCTTGGAGGTCTTCTAGTCCAACCTCCCACTCAAGCAAGAGACCTTTATATCGTCCCGGTCAAATGGCTATCCTATTTATTTGTGAAACTCTCCTGTGACGGAGCTCCCACAACTTCTGGAGGCAAGGAGTTCCACTGGCAGACAATTTCTCCTTAATTCCAGATTGGATCTATCTATCTCCCTCCCTCCCTCTTCTTTCTTTCTTTCTTTCTTTCTTTCTTTCTTTCTTTCTTTCTTTTTCTTTCTTTCTTTCCCTTTTCTTTCTTTTCTTTCTTTCTTTCTTTCTTCTTTCTTTCTTTCCCTTTTCTTTCTTTCTTTTTCTCTCTCTCTTTCCTTTCCTTTTTTTCTTTCCTTTCTTTTTATTGTCATTCTTTCTTTCTCTTCTTTCTTTCTTTCCTTCTTTCTCTGTTTTCCTTTCATTTCTTTCCTTTCTTTTCTCTTTCTTTTCATTGTCACTTTCTTTTTCTCTCTTCCTTTCATTCTTTGTCTTTCTTTCTTTTCTGCTTTCTCTTTCTTTTTTTTCTTTTTCTTTTTTTCTCTTTCCTTCCTTCCCTTCCCTTTTCTTATTTATACCTCACCATTATTATTTTTATCAATAACTCAAGGTGGCAAAGACATTTAATACTCCTCCTCTTTCCCACACAGCGACAACTCTGTGAGGTAGGCTGGACTGAGAGAGAAGGACATGCCTAAGGTGGGACTAGAACTCACTGTCTCCTGGTGATTCACCCAAAGTCGCCCAGAATTCACAATCTCCTGGTGATTGGCCCAAAGTCACCCAGCTGAATTTTGTCTCTAAGGCAGGTCTAGAATTCTCTTGCTTGCTAATTGGCCGAAAGTCACCCCGTCAGCGTGGTGAAACTAGAATTCGCTGTTGCCTGGTGACTGACTCAAAGTCACCTAGTGGGCTTTCATGCCCAAGGCAGAGATAGGTTAATGTTTGTATTGCTTTAATTGTGTTTTCTTCTTTCACATTTTGTCTGCTGCTCAGAATCATTTGGGATGATGGGAAGCCAAACAAATTAATTAAGCGAAAGAAATAAATAGCACGCTTTGTTCCAAAGATTGCTAGGTGCATTCAGTGGCCCATTTCATGCCCAAACATGTTGCTCCCCCCCCCCCCCTGCGTTCCCTAGAGATGGCTCACCATCTGGGCTTCGGTGGATTTGAAAAAAGATAATTTTTTCTTACTTCTAAAAGATGCTCCCACCTCACTCGTTACTCATCATTTATTAGTCTTCCAGCATAAACAACAGAATAACGGAGTTGGAAGGGACCTTGGAGGTCTTCTAGTCTAACCCACTGCCTAGGCAGGAAACCCTACACCACTTCAGACAAATAGCTATCCAACATCTTCTTAAAGACTTCCAGTGTTGGGGCATTCACAACTTCTGGAGGCAACTTCTGTTCCACTGATTCATTGTTCTGACTGTCAGGAAATTTCTCCTCAGTTCTAAGTTGCTTCTCTCCTTGATTAGTTTCCACCCATTGCTTCTTGTTCTACCCTCAGGTGCCTTGGAGAATAGCTTGACTCCCTCTTCTTTGGGGCAACCCCTGAGATATTGGAAGACTGCTATCCTGTCTCCCCTAGTCCTTCTTTCTATTAAACTAGACCTACCCAGTTCCTGCAACCGTTCTTCATATGTTTTAGTCTCCAGTCCCTTAATCCTCTTTCTTGCTCTTCTCTGCCCTCTTTCTTGGGTTGTCAATCCAATTGAGAAGGGGAATTTTAAGAGTTGATCCTGACTAAGTCTTAAAAAAGCTGCGTGGGTCAATTAAATCACGCTTTTGGATTCGCCCCTTTGAAAGCGCCCGATTAAAAGTCCTTCAATTAGCAGGTGCTACTTTGCAAAAATCCCCTCCGTTATATGCAGATTGTTCCGGAACTATTTTCGAATCTAGCACAGATGGGACTGTCTGGATCTTTTGGCCAGCATAAGAGAGGATGCGGGCATTGGAGCCAAGGACAGAGGCTCTAAAAATCTAAAATTAAATATGTGGAAACCACTTCTGGACTTTGTGCTCGTGGTCGGGGGGGAAAATGGAACTTTTATTTTGAGGTTTACCAATTAATAGGTTTGAAGTTATAGAAATGGCTCGTTTATATACTATGATGTGAAAATAGAAATTTGATGTTATTATTTTATTCTACTGTACCAAAAGGAGTTGGAAGACAATGCATTTTCTTTCTTTCTTTCTTTCTTTCTTTCTTTCTTTCTTTCTCTCTCTTTCTTTCCTTTCTTCCTTCTTTCCTCTCTTTTTTTCTTTCTTCCCCGCTTTTCTCTTTCTTTCTTTCTTTTTCTTTCTCTCTGTCTCCCTTATTGTCTTTCTTTCTCTCTTTCTTTCTTTCTTTCTTTCTTTTTTCTTTCTGTCTCCCTTTCTGACTTTCTTTCTTTCTCTCCTGTCTTTCTTTCTTTCTTTCTTTCTTTCTTTCATTCTCTCTCTCTCTCTCTCTCTCTCTCTCTCTCTCTCTCTCCTCTCCCTCTTTCTTCCCTTTCTTTTCCCTTCTTTACCCTTCCCTTTTTAATGACTGTCTTGTTTAGCAACAGAAATCCTGGGCTTAATTGTGTGTCGTACGTCGAGGATTACCTGCATTCCTAAGCAAGATGGTGAGGATTGTGTGAATGCAATTTATTTGCCCATAAAGTTTCATGCATCTCTGGGTTGGAAAAAGCATAAGGAATTTTTAAAAAATCCATTTTTATGGGGTCCCAAAAGTCATATGCCTTGTGCAGGGGTTTGCCAATTACTAGTAGTCCTCAACTTACAAACATTCATTTAGCAACCGTTCGAATTTACAGCAACACCGAAAAAGCGACTTATAACCAGTCCTCGCACTTATGACCGCTGTAACATCCTGAGAGTCACATGCTAAAAATTCACACTTGCCAACTGGCATGTATTTATGACGGTTTCTGCATCCCCGGGTCTCGTGGCCACCATTTGCAACTTTCCCAGACAAGCAGATTCACTTAACAACCTTGCGATCCTCTTAACAACCATGGCAAAGAGGACATAAAACTAGGTATCACTTTAAAAACCGCCTTGCTTATCAGTGGAAATTTGGGTCGCAACTAGTGTCACCAGTTGAGGACTATCCTGGACTCCAAGGCCCATCCTCCTCTCCTGACCCAATTGGAAATCCAGCATTGGAGACCCCCCCCCCATTTGAACGCGAAACGCCCAAATTCGCCTAGATTTCAACTTCGCCGCTATCCAAAGCAAACCATCTTGAAGTGCAGAGATGAAAATTACAGCCGGGGAAGGAAAGGAAAAGAGAGCGCGATTAATTACCATCCATAAGATTAATTACCGCCCTGAGATCTGACGTCTCCACTTTTGCCGGTTCTAGCCAGATTAATTCTCCCCCCTCCTTGCCCCACAGGGTGTGTGCGGCAAAGGATGGATTTTACGGGAGGGAGGCATGGCAACGGTAGAGAAGATGGGAAAGATTTTCCGCCGAGAAGGAAGATCGCGTAAGGTCAGGCAGGGGAAAGCAGTAGGTAACAAAGGAAGCGAAAGGGATGTAAGAGAGCGACTTTTCTGATCGTGAATTTGGAAAAACGCCGCTCACGTTGAAAGAATCTCAGCTCGTCCCCGACTTCGTTTCGCGGCTGTCCGAAGTTACGGCGGTGAGGGAAAAAGTGACTTGGGGATGTTTTCCACACTTTGGGTCGCACGACTTTGTGACGCTGAAAAGGAGAAGCTTTAAGTCGCTTTTTTCAACTCTCTTGCACGTTTGAATGGCCATTAAAGTTGTAAATCTGGCTGGGGAATTCTGGGAGCTGAAGTCCACCCACATCTTCAAATGCCCAAGGTTGAAATACATTGCTGTATATACAGGTGGCTCAGGGGCTAAGACTCAGAGCTTGTCGATCAGAAAGGTCGGCAGTTCGGCGGTTCAAATCCCGAGCGCCGTGTAATGGAGTGAGCTCCCGTCACTTGTCCCAGCTTCTGCCAACCTAGCAATTCGAAAGCAGGTAAAAAAAGTAGAAAAACAGGAACCACCTTTGTGTGGGAAGGAAACACCGTTGAGTCCTGCCAGTCACATGACCACGGAGACGTCTTCGGACAGCGCTGGCTCTTCGGCTTTGAAACAGAGATGAGCAGCGCCCCCTAGAGTTGGGAATGGCTAGAAACATATGTGCAAGGGGAACCTTTACCTTATATACGGGTAGTTCTTGAATTACCACAGTTCACTTCGTGAACATTCAGGGTTATTACAGCACTGAAAAAAGTGACTTATGACCGTTTTTCACACTTACGACCGCTGTAGCATCCCCAGGAGTCTGATCAAAAGTCATGCTCTTGGCAACTCTCGTTTATGAGTATTGCAATGCCCCAGGTTCAGGCGATTGCTTTTGCAACGAAGTCAATGGGGAAACCAGATTCGCTTTAACGTCCGTGTTACTAATCGAACCACTGACGTGGCTCCCTTCACAACTGTGGCAAGAAAGGTCATAAAACAGAGCAAAGTGCATTTAACAAACGTTCCACTTAGCAACAAAAATTGTGGTCGTGAATCCAGGACTACCCTTACATAGGTAAAGGTAAAGATTCCCCTGGGACATCTGTGCCAGTCGTTCCTGACTCTAGGGGGCGGTGCTCATCTCCGTTTCAAAGCCGAAGAGCCAGCGCTGTCCAAAGACGTCTCCGTGGTCATGTGGCCGGCAGGACTCAAAGCCAAAGACGCACGGAACGCTCTTCCCTTCCCACCAAAGGTGGCTCCTATTTTTCTACTTGCATTTTTTACCTGCTTTCGAACTGCTAGGTTGGCAGAAGCTGGGACAAGTCACGGGAGCTCACTCCGTTACGTGGCGCTTGGGATTCAAACTGCCGACCTTTCATATCGAGAAGCGCATCGTCTTAGCTCCTGAGCCCCCCCGTCCTGTACACATAGAAACATAATAAAACCGCTTTCTCCTTTTTCGAATGGCGCGTGCAAATCTCCAAATACGTGTTACGAGCTGCCTAAGAACACGCCAACACTCTCTCTTAAACACAAACACACAACTCCCCCTCCCCTTTTGCTCTGCCCCATTAAAAGGGGGGGGGAGCCAACCGGTATTCCGTTTAGTGAGTTGAATAGAGACACCCACCCACACAAAAATGCTCAGGGAAATGGAGGAAGGTGGGAAGAGAGAGACGCTGGAGAGATCGAACGGCGGGATCGATTCGGAAGAGACGATCAGCAGAGCCCCTAAAATTGCTTACGCGAGGGGAAAAAAAAGTGCAAGCGGTTGTGTCATTTCTCCGCACCATCTCCGGCGGTGAAGCCCGGCTGAATGTCAGCCAAATCCTTGCAAATTTGCAAGACCGTGAAACTCGGCCACCCCTCTCAAATTCCATTCTATTTCTTTCACCCCCCACCCCATTTTTGCAGGAAGCCTAGTCCTCGACTTACGACCATTCGTTTAGTGACTGAAGTCAGAAAATTGCTGAAGGAGGCGACTGAGGACCCCGTTTCACACTTAAGGTCCTTGCAGCATCTCCGTGGTCATGTGATTAAAATTCGGGACGCTGGTTCGTATTTACGACGGTTGCAGTATTTTGGGGTCCCGTGATGCCCTATTGCGACCTTCATCCTCATCTTCGTTTGATGACCCCCATAATCCCTTGCAGGGTGGAGTCCGGCCAACGGAATGGAGCAAGCAGAGTGTTTTAATGGCCGGATGCCCTTCCCTGTTGCCACTACGGAGTTTTGTTCAGCAGATATAGCCTCACCGTGCCCAGAGAGAGAAATATCCCACTTTTGGGATCTTCTGACCAGCAAAATCTATGGGGAAGCCAGATTCACTTAACAACCGTGTTAATAACTCAACAGCTGCAGAGATTCCCTTAACGACAGTCGCAAAAAAGTCGTCAAACGGGGCAAAGTTCACTTAACAACTGCCTGCTCTCTAGCAAGGGAAATTTTGTGCTCAGTTATGGCCGTAAGGCGAGCACTACTACACGTGCAATGCTGTCTTTTTTTTTAATACACACAGTCTCACAATTCAGGCGTTGCGCATAAAAGATCTTAGAAAGCTGTTTTATGACCTGTCACCGTTGTTAAACGAATCCCTGGCATTGTTAAGTGAGTAACACCGTTGTTAAGTGAATCTGGCTTCCCCATGCTAGTCAGAAGTTTGCAAAAGCAGATTACATGACTCCTGTACACTGCAACCGTAGTAAATAGGAGGCAAGCAGCTAGAGTGGGAAGGGGGGAGGTTCCCAGCTTTGGTGCCACCAGTCGTTTTCCCCCTCCCCAAAAAATCTCCAAACCAGCATCTCCTCCACCCCTAATCCCTTCTCCAGGGTGATCTTTGAAAGCACAACATTTTAAAGCGAGTGTGCAGCAAAAAAAGGCCTCCGTCAACAGGGAAAGGAAGCAAAAATACCATGGGAGGAAAGCCAATTCTTCGGCTGAGTCCGGGTTCAAGGCAGGGGGCTATGTGCCTTCCCCCCCCCGGAAAAGATGCAGTGACCCCCCTACTCCCACCCACCCCAAAATAAAAGTAAGAGGCTTCTTTAGACCAGCGAGAACGCTGCATAGCCAAAGGTAGCGTCTGCCCCCTTTTTGCTCCAAAATCTTCCCGTTAAAACGATGTGCGCCTCCAGTCTGAGTCTTCCTAGGGGCCCCAAGACCCCCACCCCCCAAAAAACCAAGGACCCCCACTCTATTTTGAACTAGGAAACGGACATAAGCAACTATCAAAGGGCCTTTAAATGGAATTTGCCGTTTAAAAAGCAAAGATAATAACCAGATTGTCCAGCTCTCAAGTATGCTGTATAATCTGACACACTGGGAAGCTTGGAGCTCACACAGACCCACACACACCGTTGTGCCTTCCAAAGGTTCGCTCCTTTTACGGAGAGAGTCGCAACGGCATCTAAAGTTTGTGGCCAGATATTAAGCTTAGCCCCTTGAAGCCTCGGGATCCACATTTGGTGAGGGATACATTCCAAAACCTGTTTCTTGACCATGTGCAGAGCGCAAATTCCTTCCTCATTAAGACAAACAGACAGACAAGTAGATATAGAGAGATAGAGATAGAGAAGTAGATAGAGAAATAAGTGATAGATAGTTAGATAGATAGATAGATAGATAGATAGATAGATAGATTATCTATTATATAATATAGATATTATATGTTATCTATATTAGATAGATAGATAGATAGATAGATAGATAGATAGATAGATAGATAGATAGATAGATAGATAGATAGATATAGATAGATATAGAGTAGAGAGATTGAGAAGTATAGAGAAATATAGCCAGATAGTCAGATAGCTAGCAAGGAAGGAAGGAAGGAAGGAAGGAAGGAAGGAAGGAAGGAAGGAAGGAAGGAATAGAGAGGTAGATAGATATAGAGTAGAGAGAGTGAGAAGTAGATAGAGAAATATAGCCAGATAGCTAGAAAGAAAGAAAGAAAGAAAGAAAGAAAGAAAGAAAGAAAGAAAGAAAGAAAGAAAAAAAGAAAGAAAGAAAGAAGTAGATAGATGGAGATAGATGGAGATAGAGAAGTAGAAAGAGAGTAGGTAGGTAGGTAGGTAGGTAGGTAGGTAGGTAGGTAGATAGATAGATATAGAGAGGTCTGGTAGAGAGATAGAGAAATAGATAAGATAGAGAAATAGATAGAAAGAGAGGTAGACAGATGTAGAGAGATTGAGATAGAGAAGTAGATAGAGAAAGAGAGGGGGGGCATTGATTTACGACCCCAGTTGAGCCCAAAATTTCTATTACTAAGTGGGACATTTATTGTGAGTTTTGCCCCATTTTACGACCTTTCTTACCACCGTTCTAAAGTGAATCCCTGCCATTGTTGTGTTATTAACACGGTTGTTAAGTGAATCTGGCTTCCCCGTTGACATTCGCTGGTCAGAAGGTCACACAAAAGCAGATCACGTGACCCTGGGATCACTGCAACGGTCGTAAGTATGAGTCACTTGGCAAGGGTCCGAATTTTGACCCGGGGGATGGTTGTGACAGTCATAAGTGTGAAAAACATTGTCATAAGTTACTTTTTTTTCCAGCGCCCTTGTGGCTTCGGTCACTAAACAAGCTGTTGTAATTCGTGGACTCCCTGTATATATTGAATTTTATGCATTTATTTATACCACCTAAGCCGTCCGGCAGCTGTCCATCAATGCCAGATTACACAAGAGAGATAATTCCCTTCTCTCCTTAAGACCGCTGGCTATTCAATCTTTAGTAGTTGCAATGATTTGAGCCTTATAGGGGGGGGGGTGTTTTCCTCATAAATCACACTTTTGTCCCCCAGTTTTCTCCTCTCCTCTGGCTGCAAAATCCCCTCCATTCCTCCCAGGGACCCCCCTTAGTCTAAAAAAACTCTGTGACATTTATATTTATTTATTTATATATATATAAATAAATATATGTGTTGTATTTGTGCTGATAAATATATATATATATATATATATATATATACATACATACATACATACACACACACATTTTTTCTTTAACATACATAAACACTTAGTAAACAGTGCATTGTCTGGGTCAAACTACTTATACATAATAATAGTGACAATAATATTGTTTACTTAGACATAGTTATGATCTTTCAACTTGCAATTTCCACCTCGATCATCTAACCGTCAATCAAACCAATCCCAAATCTCTCTCCAAATTCTTTATATATATATGTATTTGTGTTACATTACATTATTTATCAGTACAAATACAACACAAATATATATATATATTATTGATACATTTTTTTCTTTAACACACGCACACTTTAACAAGTGCTTAGTAAACAGCGTATTTATTGCCTGGGTTTACTTATACGTAATGATAGTGACAAGAATATTGTTTATTTAGACTTAGTTATGATCTTTCCACTCCTAATTTGTGCCTCCATCATTTAACTGTCAATCAAACCAATCCCAAATCTCTCTACAAATTCTTATTCTCGCCGCACTTACACGGCAAGGAGCATCCCTTCCTGCCCCCACCCCCAACTGCACCTTTTGTCGAAGTAGCTTGCTGCGCACTCTGCCCCACAGCCTGGCGCCGGTGTTGGGGGGTCTTTTGCCCGCGGGGGCCTCCTCCAGGCTATCCAAAGAGCAATGCTCCACATGTTTGCGGGGCAGGTTGGTCGCCTGCACCAAAACCTCCGTCATCTCGCGTCGCGATGGGGTCTTCTCCCCACCTCGGGGGGGGGGGGGCACCGAAAAAAAAGCCGGAGGGCACCGATTCCAAGTGGCAAAAGGGATCTCTGGGGTACTACCAGGAGGAGTAAGAAGGAGCAGGTCCCATCTTAAAGAGGAAGGGGCTGTTTAGAAGACTGCCCTCTCCCCGGTCTTCTGGGTCTCTGGAAGGAGCCGGGATGCGCACCATCCCCGGAGGGATGGGATGTGCGGTCTGTTTGATGCGCGCTCTGCGGGAACAGCCGGAGAAATCTGTGCCTCCGTTCCTCCCTTTGGTCTCCAGCCCTCCCCCCCTCCCCTCTTCCCCACCGGCTGGCTTAACCCCTCCAGCACCGTCTCGGTTTCCCCAAACAAATGGTCTGGAAGAGACTTTCTCCAAGGATTAGAGACGGTTAACTCGTTGGTTGCCGACTTTGGAGAAAAAGGGAAAAAAAGAGAACGGCGCCAAGAATCCAGCTGTTCCTTTTTTGTTTTTCCATTACTGTCTCGGCGGGAGGCAAAGGATGCCGATCTCAGAATCAGGGTGCGGGTATTCCTCGGCTTACAGCGGTTCATTTAGTGACCGTTCAAAGCTACCACGGCACTGAAAAAAGTGGCTAGTTATGGCCGGTTTCTACGCTTAACGACGGTGCCGCATCCTCGACGTTACAAAGCGAAGCAAGAAGCATCCTGCCACAATTCCTACTGTGCTTGTTCCAGGGGGTCCTCAGCTTACGACACTTAGTGACCGTTTGAAGTTGTAACAGCATTAGGAAAAAACATTGTTCACTCTTACGACCCTTATGCCTAATCAAAATTCAGACGCTTGGCAACTGATTCCTATTTATGACAGTGGCATTGTCCCTGGGTGACGCGATCCTCTTTTACGTCCTTCAGACTGGCGAAGCCAGATTCACTTAACAACCGTGTCACTAACCGAACGACCGCAGAAACAACCGCACGACTGTGGCAGGAAAGGTCGTCAAAGGGGGCGAAATTCACTTAACAAACGTTTCCCTTAGCCAGAAAAATTCTGGGCTCACTTATCATCGTAAGTCGAGGACTACCTGTAACAAGGGACAGGAGGCCACCAAGAAGCCCTAGAAAGGGCAGAAAGCGAAGCTGTTAGTTCTTTGTTTCTCTTGTCATCTGTTCATAGAAAATTATTTACGGAACACAACAGAATAATGGAGTTGGAAGGGATCTTTGAGGTCCTCTAGTCCAGCCCCTCCTGCTCAAGCAAGAGACCCTATTAGGCATGTTTTTAAATCCAGAGCAGCGAAATAACACCGAGAAGCAGATTAGGCAAATGTCTCACTACCTTACCGGGGTATAAGAAGGAAGGGAAATCCAGCACCATCAGAAGTCAGAATAAGAGAGTTGGAGGGCACCTTAGAGGTCTTCTAGCCAAACCCCCTGCTCAAGCATGAGACTCTATACCGGTTCAGACAAGTGATCGTTTCTAGTTTCTTCTTAAAAGCCTCCATCAACTTCTGGTGGCAAGCAGTTCCACTGGTTAATCGTTCTCACTGTCAGGAAATTCCTCCTCCATATATCGAGTATGTAGCTCAGAATACAGACTATAGAGTAACAGATCTGGAAGGGACCTTGGAGGTCTTCTAGTCCACCCCCTAATCTAGACCATTCCAGACAAATGGCTGTCCAGTCTCTTCTTGAAAAACCTCCAGTGATGGAGCACCCACAACTTTGTCATTCCCTGGGGGTTTCACACACTGTTGCCCTTACCATTATCCTAGACTTGAAAGCGATGCCAGAGGTCATCTAGACCCACCCCACTGCCTCTTGCTTGGAACAAGAATCACTGAAGTATTTTTGAGAGATGGATGTTCGGCTTTTTGTTGAAGACGTCTACTAAAGGAGAAGCTGCTAGCAGAGGGCTCCAAACACTCTTCAGGTTGTCCTCACTTAATGACTGCCTCGTTTAGTGACCACTCAAAGTTATGATAGTGATGGAAAAAGACACTTTGCAACCAAACCTTGCCTTTAACGGTAGTCCTTGGCTTACAACCATTCGTTTAGCAACCCTTTGGACTTACAAAGGCCCTGAAAAAGGTGCCTCATAACCAGTCCTCACACTTACGACTGTCATAGCATCGCCATGGTCACATGGCCAAAATTCAGGAAAGGTGTTCTGGAGTCAAACGAAGACCATTTGCAGACCTTCCCAACCAGCATTCGACGAGCAAAGTCGTGGGGAAGGCCAGATTTACTTAATGACTGCAGAATTTGCTTAACAACGGTGGCAAACGTGCTTGTAAGATAGGGCACGACTCACTCAGCAATGGAAATTCTGCTTGCAGTTTGGGGTTATAAATTGAGAACCTCTACAATCTTTGCAGGTCTCTAAAAGTTGACATCAGATTGTAAGCACAGTCTTGCTTTTACTTAGCAACCGCTTCACTTAACGACCGAGTTGCCAGTCCCAATGATGGTCGCTAAACGAGAACAACCAGCACAATTCCACTCCCAGAAAAGGAGGGGGCCTTCCTTTGACTACGGATGACTAACCCAAAGGATTGCAAATTGAGGGCGCAGCACTCTGTACGTGGCAAGAAGCACTCTTTCCCCATCCGTGTCGAGGAACCGACCGAAATTCATCCACACAATACAGGTAGTCCTCGACTTGGGACCATAATCGGGTCTGAATTTTCTGTTGTTAAGTGGGACATTTGTTCAGTGAGTTTCCCCCATTTTACGACCTTTCTTACCACCGTTGTTAAGTGAATCGTTGCAGTTATAACACAATTGTTAAGCGAATCTGGCTTCCCCTCCAGACTTTGCTGATCAGAAGGTCGCAAAAGGGGATCACGTGACCCTGGGATACTGCGACCGTCATAACTATGAGACAGTTGCCGAGCATTTGAATTTTGATCATGTGACTGTAGGGATGCTACACAGGTCGTAAGTTTGAAAAATGGCTATGAGATACTTTTTACAGTGCCGTTGCAAACTCTGAACGGTCACTAAATGAACTGCTGTAAGTCGAGGACTACTTATATATGCCAGCCTGCAAGAAGGGAGGCCGGCATTCCCGGAGGCCCCAGTTCAGCGAAGGAGAGATTGAAAAAATAAAAATGAAAGAAAAACAAAAGAATTCCTTTTAGTTTCCAAAACAAAAAACAAAAAAAAAAGCCCCAGCTCTTTTCACCTTCTGGCGGGGATCTCTCTCCTCCTTCCCCAAGCTGGCCCTTCCTGATAGTCTCTACTACATCTCCCATCATCCCCAGACAACTGGCAGGAACTAAGGAGAGCCAGAAGGAAGAGAGAGAGAATGAGAGAGAGAATGAAAGAGAAAGAATGAGAAAATGAGAGAATGAATGAGAGAGAGAGAGAGAGAGAAAATGAGAGAAAGGGAGAGAATGAGAGGGAGAATGAGAGAGAATGAGGGAGAGAGAGAATGAGAGAATGGGAGAGAGAATGAGAGGGAGAATGAGCGAGAGAATGAGGGAGAATGACAGAGAGAGAAAGGACAGATGAGAGAGAGAGAGAGAGAGAGAGAATGAGAGGGAATGAGAAAGAGAGAGAGAAAGGACAAATGAGAGAGAGAATGAGAAGAGAGATAAGAGAGAATGAGAAAGAGAAAGCGAGACAGAGAAAGAGACAGAGAGGAAATGAGAGAATGAGATGAGAGAGAGAGAAAGACAGAGAGAGGAAATGAGAGAGAATGAGAGGGAGAGAATGAGAGAGAAAATGAGAGCGGGAGAGAATAAGAGAGAAAGAGAGAGAAAGAGTGAAAAAGAGAAAGAGAGAAAGAGAGAGAGAGAATGAGAATGAGAGAAAGAGAATGAATGAGAGAGAAAGAGAATGAAAGAGAGAATGAGAGAGAGAGAATGAGAGGGAATGAGAGAGAATGAGAGATAACAGAGAATGAGAGAGAATGAATGAGAAAGAATGAGTAAGAGACAGAGAAAGAGACACAGAGAGGAAATGAGAGAGAATGAGATGAGAGAGAAAGGGAGACAGAGAGAGGAAATGAGAGATAGAATGAGAGGGAGAGAGAAAATGAGAGAGAAATAGAATGAGAGATAGAATGAGGGAGAGAGAGAAAGTGTGAAAGAGAGAAAGAGAGAGAGAAAATGAGAGAGAATGAAAGAAAATGAGAGAGATAGCATGAGAGAGAATGAATGAGAGAAAAAGAGAGAATGAGAGAGAGAATGTGTGAGAGAATGAGAGAGAGAGAATGAGAGAGAGAGAATGAGAATGAGAGAATAAGAGAGAATGAGAGAGAGAGAATGAGCGAGAGAGAATGTGAGAGAGAGAATGAATGAGAGAATGAGAGAGAGAATGTGTGAGAGAGAATGAGAGAAAATGAATGAGGGAATGTGAGAGAGAGAGATGGAGAGGGGTGGCAGGTTCCGATTTCACGTCTGCAAATCAACAAGTCCCCTTTGGGGAGGGGGGCTTCCCATCCGCCCTCCTGCCCGCCCCCTTCAAGACCCCAGGGGCCAGGGATTTGGAGGGGGGAGGCTCTTGGCATCTGTGCCACTGCCCGATCGGAATTCCATGGGGCTGGGTGGGAAATGATGCAATGATCAAGCAAGCCAGCCAAGCCGCGTGCACAATGAAAAGCATCGGGGGGGGGGGGGGGGGAATACGGCCTGCTAAAACTGAGCGAGGTCATATTTATATTCCGATATTTCAAATAGAAAAATTCCTTTTAGTCTTCCAACTCTGGAGGACATTTCACAGAGGGAGGGATGCATTCAAGTGCCCGGCTCTATAGGGAGTCCTCGCCTTACGACCACAATTGAACTCATCTTTTTTGTTGCTAAGCGAGACGGTCGCTAAGTGAATTTCGCCTCATATTACAAGCTTTCTTGCCACTGTTGTTCAGGGAATCCCTGTACTTGTTCCGTTAGTGACAAGGTTGTTAAGTGAATCCAGCTTTCCCGGAATGGCACGGAAAAAAGTGACCATTTTTCACACTTATGACCTTTGCCGCATCCCCAGGATCACACGATCAAAATTCGGACCCTTGGCAACTGCCTCTACTTATGACGGTAACAGAGTCCGGGGTCACATGATCCCCTTTTGCAACCTTCTGACAAGCAAAGTCAATGGGGAAGTCGGAGTCACTTAACGACCAGGTGACTCACTTAACAACAGCCATGATTCACTTATCAACTGCGTCGAGAAAGTTGATAAGGAGCAAACACTCACTTAACAACTGTCTCGCTTGGCAACGGAAATTTTGTGCTCCGTTGGGTTCGCTGGCTGAGGAATTCTGGGAGTTGAAGTCCACCAGTTGTACCTAAAGTCCATACCCATAGTCCTCGACTTACAACATTCCTTTAGTGACCGTTTGAAGTAACAACAGTAGTGAAAAAAGTGACCTGGATTTTCACTCTTACCTGTTGCAGCATCCCTGAGTCACGGAATCAAAATTCAGACGCCTTGCAACTGACTCGTATTTAAGACGGTTGTAGTGTTCCGGGGTCCCTTTTGAGACCTTCTGACACGCATAGTCAAATGTGGAAGCCAGATTCACTTAACGACCGTGTTACTTTTAATACATGCAGTGATTCCCTTAACAACGTCGGCAAGAAAGGTGATAAAAAGGGACAAAACTCCATAAACGTCTCACTTAGCAACAGAAATTTTGGGCTCTGGTCGTAAGTTGAGGATTAATTGTATTATGACCATTTTTCACACTTACGACCATTGCAGCATCCCCATTGTCACGAGATCACTTTGCAACTGACTCGTATTTATGACGGTTGTAGTATTCCGGGAACACGTGATCCCCTTTTGACAAGCAAAATCAATGGGGAAGCCAGATTCACTCTACAACCATGTCTCACTCACTTAACAACTGCAGCGATTCACTTAACAACCGTGGCAAGAAAGGACGTAAAACGGGGCAAAGCTCACTTAACAAATGTCTCGCTCCAAATGTTTGGGCTCCACTGGGGTGACCGGCTGACGGATTCTGGGAGTTGAAGTCCACCGGCCGTCCAGGGGACATAACTGCCCACCTCTCATCTAAAAGCAATACAAGCAGAACAATGAGCTGTGTGTCTCAACATCTGCTCCCTTCTCCAGCTATTCAGATGCTACTCGCTGTTCCACATTACAACAACCCGACAGGAACCAGCAATTCCCAGGGGCCCTGCCCGCCCCCAAAATTCCCATGCCTGGAATATCCATGTTCCTCCCGCCCGCCAGCGTGACTCATGCGTGGGGATCAAAGCGGTGTTTCCAGTAAACAGAGCTACCGACTTTCTACTACTACTGTCTTATTCGGTCTTCGTCTGCAGACTCGCTTGGAGTTTTCAAGTTACACATTCGGAGTAGGGAGGAATTGGCTCCGTTCCTACTGGGAGGAAAAGTGTCCTCCTGCAGCATTTTTGCGCTGATGTGCAACTCCAGATTTCGCTCTTGTTCCAAACCCTCCCTTTTCAAAATTCTGGATCGGCAGCGTGAAGTTTCTGAATTTGTTGCTGCAACTTCAGAATCTGGAGCTCGATTTTCTGGATTTGTCACTGCGTTTTTCTGAATGTGCAGCTGGATTTTTTGGGAATTAACAGCCGGATTTTTCTGAATTTGAGGTCAGGTTTTCTGAATTTGCCGCTGCATTTTCAGAACCTGCTATTGTATTTTCTAAATCTGCAGCTGGATTTTCGGGATTTGCCACTGGGTTTTTTGAATTTTACAGCTGATTTTTTCTGAATTTGAAGTCGGATTTTCTGTATTTACAGCTGCATTTTTCTGAATTTGCAACTAAATATTTTGACTTTACAGCCAATTTTACCTGAATTTGCGGTTGAATTTTCTGAAATTTGCAATGGGGGTATTCTGAATTTGCCCTTTGAGTTTTCTGAATTTGGGGTTCAATTTCACTGATTTTGCAACTGAATTCCCTGAATTTTTTTAGTTTTCTGAATTTGCAGTTTGAATTTCCTAAATTTGCAACATGGGGAAAAGTGGACTTCTGCACACAACTGCAGTCATTTGAGAAAGCAATGAAAAAGTCTGTTTTATTATATAACACCCACCCCAGGCTATAATAATAGAAATAATTCAGAACTGTAGCATGCAAATCTGTTTTGAAAAGGCTCTGCAGGGAGGAAAATCTTGAAGAAAAGCATCAAGATTCAACAACACACCAACCCTAATGACCTGTGACACGCACTTTTTCCACATAGGTCTGTAAGGTTTTACGCCGACAATTCGGCAAACACTGCACAAAACAACGGCGCAAAGCTGACATCAACACTCAAAACACGACAATCAAAACTCCAAATTTCAATAGTTTGGAAAATCTTGCAAAAAACGAGATCCCAACAGCACCATCACTGAGCCAGAGACGGCTGAACTCACACCCACAAAAAGGTTTCAGGCCGTCTAAGAAAGCCTCAAACAGCATAGCAAGTTTTCACAGTCCGTCCTCGTTCAGCGACTGCCTCATTTAGCAACAGCTCGCAGCTACAACGGGGATGAAAAAGTCACTTTGCAAGCCGTCCTTGCATTTATGACCTTCTCAGGTCCATAAAGGAAAGAAAAACTGAAGTCAGACCGTAAGCACAGTGGGAGTTTCACTTAGTGACTGCTTTCCTTAATGACGCCGTTGCCGGTGCTAATTCGGGTCGCTCAACGAGGACTACATCAAAGGCATTACAATAGTTAACAGATAAGTCTGAAAACCATTACTTAAAGATTGGTGGTTGCCTGATATTTTTAGACTCCATTTCAGGTAGTCCTCGACTTACAACCACAATCGAGCCCAAAATTTCTGCTGCTAAGCAAGAAGGTTGTTAAATGAGTTTTGCCCCATTTTGCGACCTTTTGTGCCACAGCTGTTAAGCGAATCACTGCAGTTGTGAAGTTAGAAACACGGTTGTTGAGTGAATCCGACTTCCCCGTTGACTCTGCCCGTCAGAAGGTCACAAAAGGGGATCCCGTGACACCCCCGGGAACACTGCGACCGTCATAAATATGAATCAATTGACCAGTGGCTGAATTTCGATCACGTGACCATGAGGTTGTTGCAACGGTTGTAAGTTGAAAAACGGCCGTAAGTCACCTTTTTCAGTGTCGTAACTTTGAATGGTCACTAAAAAAACTATTGTAAGGCGAGGAGTGTGTATGTGTGTTCATTGTCTATCTATCTATCCATCCATCCATCTCTATCCACCCATTATCTATGATGTATCTATTTATCTACACATATCTACCATCTATCTTTATCATCTCTGTCTGTCTGTCTATCTCTTGTCTATCTTTATCATCTATCAATATATCTATTTATCTATCATCTATTTATCTATCTCTTTATCATATATTTATCTATCCATCTCTAACCACCCATTATCTATGCAGTACCTATTTATCTATCCATTATCTGTCTGCCTATATCTATCTTCTATCTATCATCTGTGTCTGTCTATCTGCCTATCTATCTCTTCTCTATCTATCTTTATCGTCTATCAATATATATATTTATCTATCTATTATCTATCGATCTATTATCTATCTATCTATCTATCTATCTATCTATCTATCTATCTATTATCTATCTGTCTATCTATCTCTTGTCTATCTATCTTTATATCTATCAATATATATATTTATCTATCTATTATCTATCTATCTATTATCTATCTATCTATCTATCTATCTATCATCTATTATTTATCTATCTATTATTTATCTATTATTTATCTATCTATTATCTATCTATCTATCTATCTATCTATCTATCTATCTATCTAATCTATCTATCTATCTATCTATCTATCTATCTATCTATCTATCTATCTATCATCTATTATCTATCTCTCTATCTATATCTATCTATTATCTATCTGTCTATCTCTTGTCTATCTATATCATTTATCAATATATATATTTATCTATTATCTATTATCTATTATCTATTATCTATCGATCTATCTATCTATTATCTATCTATCTATCTATCTATCATCTATCTATCTATCTATCTATCATCTATCTATCTATCTATCTATCTATCTATCTATCATCTATCTATCTATCTATCTATCTATCCTAATCTATCTATCTATCTAATCTATCTATCGTCATTAAAAATCCAGAGCCCCTTTCCCTCTTAAATATCAATTAACTAAATAAAAACAGAGCATTTGAAACCCTTTCCCCTATTCTCCTTCTGCCTCTGATTCAGGTACCCTCTCATCTCCTTTCCCCTCCCAGGATCTTCCTCGCCCAATCGGAGCAAAGCTCAGCAGTCGTCTTAGCAACCGTTGCCACAGCAACCCGGGATAAAGTTGATCTGAGGATGCTGCCAGGGGGGTTTCCAGAGAGGCCGTATTTCTCCACCTGCCCTGCCTTGTGCATGGAGCTTTGGAAGTCACAAAGGAGGAATAACAAAGTAACAGAGGGGACCTCGGAGGTCATCTAGTCCAACCCCCTGCTCATGCAGGAAATGCTATGCCATTTCGGACAAATGGCTGTCCAGTCTCTCCTTAAAAATCTCCAGGGTTGGAGTACTCACAACTTCTGGTGGCAAGCTGTTCCACTGGCTAATTGTTCTAATTGTCAGGAAAATTCTGCATACGGGATCTCATCACAGAATTCAGCATGTCTCAATTTCCTCCCCCCCCCAACCATTCCCAGTAATTGCACACTCTAGCGTGAAAAAAAAGCACCGAAATAAGTGACTTTATGAGCGTTTTTCACTCTTACAACTGCCGCCATATCCCCATGATCACGTGATCCAAATTTTTAGACGCTTGGCAGCTGACTCACATTTATGACGGTTGCAGCGTCCTGGCCTGACATGATTCCATCCACCTGAGCAAGCAAAGTCAGCGAGGAAGCCGGATTCACTTAACGACCGTGGGGCTAACTTAACCACCGCAGTGATTTTCGCTCAATGACTGTGGCGAGAAAGGTCGCAAAACGGGGCGAAATTAACTGAACCGCTGTCTCGCTTCGCAAATGGAAACTTCGCCCTTGGTTGCGGTCGTAAGATGAGGACCGCCTGTATTGAAATACAAACTCAAGCACTGGCTTTGGAGAAATTCTAAAATTCCCAGCCGTGCCATCTGATATGTTCAGCTCAACAAGGCTCGGTGCGAAACAGCGAGCACAAAACGACAACGTCGCACCATTTGCAGAGAGCAAACAACACACCTGAGCATTTTAAGATCAGGCTCCGAATCCCACTGGCAAATGAGTGTAACCCTAATGACAACTGACAAGAACAAATTTCTCTGCAGATTTTTATTGCACTTGGGGTGAAAAGTAAATTTCCTTAAATCCCACACCATTTTTGGTAGTGTAAACAACAGGAATGTTCCAATTGTGTTCCCCAAAAGCTTTATGGGCGTCCCTAAGAAATTACAAGTAATTTATTTATTTAGGAGATTTATATTGCCAACTATTCGCATAAGGCAACTCAAAGCGGCTTAGATAAACGTTCCCCTCGCAGGTATGTGCTAGTCGTTCCCGACTCTAGGGCGCGGTGTTCATCTCCATTTCAAAGCCAAAGAGCCAGCGCTGTCCAAAGACGTCTCCGTGGTCAAGTGGCCGGCATGATTAAACACCGAAGGCGCACGGAACACTGTTCCCTTCCCACCAAAGGTGGTTCCTATTTTTCTACTTGCATTTTTTACTTGTTTTCGAACTGCTAGGTTGGCAGAAGCTGGGACAAGGAACGGGAGCTCACTCTGTTACGCGGCACTAGGGATTCGAACTGCTGAACTGCCAATCTTCTGATCGACAAACTCAGCGTCTTAGCCACTGAGCCGCCGCGTCCCATCCAAGGCGGCTTACAAAAATATAAAAACATCACATCAAAAACAATAAAACTAATAAAAGAATCATATATAATGAAGTAATACTTTTTTTTTTAAAAAAAGCCACCCTCTGCTCCTGTGAGAGCACATCATACGAGCCATTTAATGATCCTCGACCTACGGCCATAATGGAGTCCAAAATTCCCATTGCTAAGCGAGACGGTTGTTAAGTGACTTTTGCCAGATTTTTATGACCTTTCTGGCCGCAGATCACAAGTGAATCACTGCAGTGGCCAAGTGAGTCAATACAGTACAATACAATAGTAGAGTTGGAAGGGACCTTGGAGGTCTTCTAGTCCAACCCCCTGCCTAGGCAGGAAAACCTATACCGTTTCAGACAAATGGCTATCCAACATCTTCTTAAAGACTTCCAGTGTTGGGGCATTCACAACTTCTGGAGGCAAGCTGTTCCACTGATTCATTGTTCTAACTGTCAGGAAGTTTCTCCTCAGTTCTAGGTTGCTTCTCTCCTTGATTAGTTTCCACCCATTGCTTCTTGTTCTACCCTCAGGTGCCTTGGAGAATAGTTTGACTCCCTCTTCTTTGGGGCAACCCCTGAGATATTGGAAGACTGCTATCATGTCTCCCTGGGTCCTTCTTTTCATTCAACTAGACATGCCCAGTTCCTGCAACCGTTCTTCATATGTTTTAGTCTCCAGTCCCCTAATCCTCTTTCTTGCTCTTCTCTGCACTCTTTCCAGAGTCTCCACATCTTTTCTACATCGTGGCGACCAAAACTGGATGCAAATATTTCAAGTGTGGCCTTACCAAGGCCTTGTAAAGTGGTATTAACCCTTCACGTGATCTTGATTCCATCCCTCTGTTGATGCAGCCTAGAACTGTGTTGGCTTTTTTGGCAGCTGCTGCACACGGCTGGCTCCTATTTAAATGGTTGTCCACTAGGACTCCAAGATCCCTTTCACAGTTGCTACTGTTGAGCAAGGTACCACCAGGATCTCCTGCTTGAGCAGGGGGCCAAATACTACTCAAACATCACGAAATCTCCAGAAGCGTAAACCCTACAAACTTGAAATTTGACATGTATGTTCCTCTTGGCTTCTAGGTGCTCGCTAAGAAAGGATTGTTCGAAATGACCATCAGATCATTAGTATTTCTTATACGGTAATTAACACTCTCTGAATCTGATGCTAAGGAGTTCTACTCCCCCTCCCCACCTGAAAAGAACTCTGTTCCAACTGCCACTTGCCTCACATTCCGTTTCCTCAGTTCAAACTGGCAGACCTTCCACTCCTTCACTCAAGAGCGGTCTGGGGCTCCTAAAGTACTAAACGTCGCTACCTCACCAATATGTCTACTCCTTCTACCTCTGGAACGGCTTCTGGACTCAAGGCGGCGGGAGCGATACTCCCTTATGTGTTTCAGTCACCGACCACCGCCGAGCCAACGGATTGTGAACTGAATTTCTCCTGCATAGCCCGATCACATAGCTTCGTCGTGAAGCACGGGTATCCAGCTAGTAAATAATATTATTTTCTCCCTAATCCGAGCGGCATTTTCTCTCTCTCTCTCTCTCTCTTCCCGGGAACAATCTTATCTAGGGCAGACTCCGAGGGAGCCGATAAATGTGCAGATGGAGAAGAGAACAGTTGAGGCAGGAAAAAGCACGCCTCCGGGGGGATTTACTGTCTTGGCACAAAGGAACTGGCGGTGCCTCCGGCTGGCATCGGGCAGATAGCTTGAGAAGCATCCTGCTGGCACCCCCACCCCCCAAGAGGAGGGGAGGACAAATTTGAACCCTGGCGACGTTTCGGGTTCCGCACCTCCTACGGGAATTTGCGATCATGATAGCGCTAGATTCTAAGCAGCCGGAAAACTTGGGGGAAATCTGCAAGGCCCCAGAGAACGATGCGTTGCAGGGAGTCCTCGACTTATGATGGTTCATTTAGTGACCAAACTAAACGGAGGGTCAACGGCACTGAAAAAAAGGGGCTTAGGGTCGTTTTTTCCCACACTTACGACCGTTGCGGCATTCCCGTGGTCACGTGATCAAAATTTGGCCGCTTGGCAACTGACTCATATTTATGACAGTCACAGCGGCCCAGGGTCAAGTGATCCCATCACACAAAAGTTTCTGGTTTAGAATGAAAGGTGTCAATCAAAATAAGGGGCACTGGACTCCAGATTTTTGGCTACTTTGCTCAGAGTTCATTCCATCCTCGCGCTGATGACGTTTCCTAGTTGGGTCATGAAACGTCTGCATCAAAACAACTCAAGCTCAGAGACCACCAAGGACTCCATAATTCTCCTCCCCCTTCACTTCATCCTCCTCCCCGCTCTCCTCCTCTTCCTCACAAATGCCACTTCCTTCTAGCATTGATTCTACTGCCTAGTTGGGTAATGAAACATCTGCAAGAAAACCACCAAGCTCAGAGAGCACTAAGGACCCCACAATCTTCCTCCTCCTCCTCCTCCTCCTCCTCTTCTTCCTCCTCCTCTTTACAAACTCCCTCCCTTCTAGCACTGATATTGTTACCTAGCTGGGCCATGAAAGGTCTGCAAGAAAACCACCAAGCTCAGAGAGCACCAAGGACCTCGCAGTCCTTTTCCTTCTCCTCCTCCTCCTCCTCCTCCTCCTCCTCCTCCTCCTCCTCCTCCTCCTCCTCCTCCTCTTCTTCCTCCTCCTCTTTACAAACTCCCTCCCTTCTAGCACTGATATTGTTACCTAGCTGGGCCATGAAAGGTCTGCAAGAAAACCACCAAGCTCAGAGAGCACCAAGGACCTCGCAGTCCTTTTCCTTCTCCTCCTCCTCCTCCTCCTCCTCCTCCTCCTCCTCCTCCTCTCCACAAATCCCCCTCCCTTCTAGCCTTGATGATGTTACCAAGTTGGGTCACGAAACGTCTGCAAGAAAACCCCCAAGCTCAGAGACTATAAAGCACCCCATAATCCTCTTTAAACCTCCTCCTCCTCTCCACAAATCTTCTAGCATTGATGATGTTACCTTGTTGGGTCATGAAACGTCTGCAATACAACCACCAAGCAAAGAGCTCCAAGAATCCCACAATCTTCCTTCTCCTCCTCCTCCTCCTCCTCCTCCTCCTCCTCCTCTTTGCAAACCCCCTCCCTTCTAGCACTGATGTTATTACCTAGTTGGGTTATGAAACGTCTGCAAGAAAACCCCCAAGCTCAGAGAGCACCAACACACAGTTCACTGCTGAATTACAAATATTCCCTTCTATTTTGCTTTGTTTATAACTCTGACAATCCCAGGGCCTGACGCTAACAGCAAACCAAAACCAAAGTGGTCCCAGCTCACAACAACAATATGCAAAAGCGACACATTCAATTCAGCTTTTGACTGTTTCTAAGCTACACGTAATAGCCAGCCCTCTGTTCAAGCAGGAGGAAGGGTGGATTTCAAGTCCCAGAATTCCCCAGCCAGGATGCTTTAAGAAGAGTGGAGCCTAATTCCCAGAATTCCCTAGCTGGCATCCTGCGATGAATGGACTTCAATGAAAGTGAGCAAGATTGAGAAATATTAACATTATAGAGCTGGGCAGAAGATCTCCAAGGTCCCTTCCAACTCTGTTATTCTTTTATTAAAGCAATAAAAAAGCCTGACTGGGGGATTCTGGGAGTGGAAGTCCTCCCCTCTTAAAGCATTCTGGCTGGGGGATTCTGGGAGTGGAAGTCCTCCCCTCTTAAAGCATGGCTGGATGGGGGATTCTGGGAGTTGAAGCCCACCCCTTTTAAAGCATGGCTGGCTGGGGGATTCTGGGAGTGGAAGCCCTCCCCTCTTAAAGCAGGCTGGCTGGGGGATTCTGGGAGTGGAAGCCCTCCCCTCTTAAAGCAGGCTGGCTGGGGGATTCTGGGAGTGGAAGCCCACCCCTCTTAAAGCATGGCTGGATGGGGGATTCTGGGAGTGGAAGCCCACCCCTTTTAAAGCAGGCTGGCTGGGGGATTCTGGGAGTGGAAGTCCTCCCCTCTTAAAGCATGCTGGCTGGGGGATTCTGGGAGTGGAAGTCTACCCCTCTTACAGCATGCCTGGCTGGGGGATTCTGGGAATTGAAGTCCACCCCTCTTAAAGCAGGCTGGCTGGGGGATTCTGGGAGTGGAAGTCCTCCCCTCTTAAAGCAGGCTGGCTGGGGGATTCTGGGAGTGGAAGACCTCCCCTCTTAAAGCAGGCTGGCTGGGGGATTCTGGGAGTGGAAGTCCTCCCCTCTTAAAGCAGGCTGACTGGGGGATTCTGGGAGTGGAAGTCCTCCCCTCTTAAAGCAGGCTGGCTGGGGGATTCTGGGAGTGGAAGACCTCCCCTCTTAAAGCATGCTGGCTGAAGGATTCTGGGAGTGGAAGTCCTCCACTCTTAAAGCATTCTGGGTGGAGGATTCTGGGAGTGGAAGCCCTCCCCTCTTAAAGCCTGCTGGCTGGGGGATTCTGGGAATTGAAGTCCACCCCTCTTAAAGCATCCTGGCTGGGGGATTCTGGGAGCGGAAGTCCTCCCCTCTTAAAGCAGGCTGGCTGGGGGATTCTGGGAGTGGAAGACCTCCCCTCTTAAAGCCTGCTGGCTGGGGGATTCTGGGAATTGAAGTCCACCCCTCTTAAAGCATCCTGGCTGGGGGATTCTGGGAGCGGAAGTCCTCCCCTCTTAAAGCAGGCTGGCTGGGGGATTCTGGGAGTGGAAGTCCACCCCTCTTAAAGCAGGCTGGCTGGGGGATTCTGGGAGTGGAAGTCCTCCCCTCTTAAAGCATCCTGGCTGGGGGATTCTGGAAGTGGAAGTCCTCCCCTCTTAAAGCATGGCTGGCTGGGGGATTCTGGAAGTGGAAGTCCTCCCCTCTTAAAGCATGGCTGGCTGGGGGATTCTGGAAGTGGAAGTCCTCCCCTCTTAAAGCAGGCTGGCTGGGGGATTCTGGGAGTGGAAGTCCACCCCTCTTAAAGCAGGCTGGCTGGGGGATTCTGGGAGTGGAAGTCCTCCCCTCTTAAAGCATCCTGGCTGGGGGATTCTGGAAGTGGAAGTCCTCCCCTCTTAAAGCATCCTGGCTGGGGGATTCTGGAAGTGGAAGTCCTCCCCTCTTAAAGCATGGCTCGCTGGGGGATTCTGGAAGTGGAAGTCCTCCCCTCTTAAAGCAGGCTGGCTGGGGGATTCTGGGAGTGGAAGTCCACCCCTCTTAAAGCAGGCTGGCTGGGGGATTCTGGGAGTGGAAGTCCTCCCCTCTTAAAGCATCCTGGCTGGGGGATTCTGGGAGTGGAAGTCCTCCCCTCTTAAAGCATGGCTGGCTGGGGGATTCTGGAAGTGGAAGTCCTCCCCTCTTAAAGCATGGCTGGCTGGGGGATTCTGGAAGTGGAAGTCCTCCCCTCTTAAAGCAGGCTGACTGGGGGATTCTGGAAGTGGAAGTCCTCCCCTCTTAAAGCAGGCTGGCTGGGGGATTCTGGGAGTGGAAGTCCACCCCTCTTAAAGCAGGCTGGCTGGGGGATTCTGGGAGTGGAAGTCCTCCCCTCTTAAAGCATCCTGGCTGGGGGATTCTGGGAGTGGAAGTCCTCCCCTCTTAAAGCATCCTGGCTGGGGGATTCTGGAAGTGGAAGTCCTCCCCTCTTAAAGCATGGCTGGCTGGGGGATTCTGGAAGTGGAAGTCCTCCCCTCTTAAAGCATGGCTGGCTGGAGGGTTCTGGGAGTGGAAGCCCTCCTCTCTTAAAGCAGGCTGGCTGGGGGATTCTGGGAGTGGAAGTCCACCCCTCTTAAAGCAGGCTGGCTGGGGGATTCTGGGAGTGGAAGTCCTCCCCTCTTAAAGCATCCTGGCTGGGGGATTATGGGAGTGGAAGTCCTTCCCTCTTAAAGAATGCTGGCTGGGGGATTCTGGAAGTGGAAGTCCTCCCCTCTTAAAGCATGGCTGGCTGGGGGATTCTGGAAGTGGAAGTCCTCCCCTCTTAAAGCAGGCTGGCTGGGGGATTCTGGGAGTGGAAGTCCACCCCTCTTAAAGCAGGCTGGCTGGGGGATTCTGGGAGTGGAAGTCCTCCCCTCTTAAAGCATCCTGGCTGGGGGATTCTGGAAGTGGAAGTCCTCCCCTCTTAAAGCATCCTGGCTGGGGGATTCTGGAAGTGGAAGTCCTCCCCTCTTAAAGCATGGCTGGCTGGGGGATTCTGGAAGTGGAAGTCCTCCCCTCTTAAAGCATCCTGGCTGGGGGATTCTGGGAGTGGAAGTCCTCCCCTCTTAAAGCATCCTGGCTGGAGGGTTCTGGGAGTGGAAGCCCTCCCCTCTTAAAGCAGGCTGGCTGGGGGATTCTGGGAGTGGAAGTCCTCCCCTCTTAAAGCATCCTGGCTGGGGGATTCTGGAAGTGGAAGTCCTCCCCTCTTAAAGCATCCTGGCTGGGGGATTCTGGAAGTGGAAGTCCTCCCCTCTTAAAGCAGGCTGGCTGGGGGATTCTGGGAGTGGAAGTCCTCCCCTCTTAAAGCATGGCTGGCTGGGGGATTCTGGAAGTGGAAGTCCTCCCCTCTTAAAGCATGGCTGGCTGGGGGATTCTGGAAGTGGAAGTCCTCCCCTCTTAAAGCAGGCTGGCTGGGGGATTCTGGGAGTGGAAGTCCTCCCCTCTTAAAGCAGGCTGGCTGGGGGATTCTGGGAGTGGAAGTCCTCCCCTCTTAAAGCATCCTGGCTGGGGGATTCTGGAAGTGGAAGTCCTCCCCTCTTAAAGCATGGCTGGCTGGGGGATTCTGGAAGTGGAAGTCCTCCCCTCTTAAAGCATGGCTGGCTGGGGGATTCTGGGAGTGGAAGTCCTCCCCTCTTAAAGCATCCTGGCTGGGGGATTCTGGGAGTGGAAGTCCTCCTCTCTTAAAGCATCCTGGCTGGAGGGTTCTGGGAGTGGAAGCCCTCCCCTCTTAAAGCAGGCTGGCTGGGGGATTCTGGGAGTGGAAGTCCACCCCTCTTAAAGCAGGCTGGCTGGGGGATTCTGGGAGTGGAAGTCCTCCCCTCTTAAAGCATCCTGGCTGGGGGATTATGGGAGTGGAAGTCCTTCCCTCTTAAAGAATGCTGGCTGGGGGATTATGGGAGTGGAAGTCCTCCCCTCTTAAAGCATGGCTGGCTGGGGGATTCTGGAAGTGGAAGTCCTCCCCTCTTAAAGCATGGCTGGCTGGGGGATTCTGGGAGTGGAAGTCCTCCCCTCTTAAAGCATCCTGGCTGGGGGATTCTGGGAGTGGAAGTCCTCCTCTCTTAAAGCATCCTGGCTGGAGGGTTCTGGGAGTGGAAGCCCTCCCCTCTTAAAGCAGGCTGGCTGGGGGATTCTGGGAGTGGAAGTCCACCCCTCTTAAAGCAGGCTGGCTGGGGGATTCTGGGAGTGGAAGTCCTCCCCTCTTAAAGCATCCTGGCTGGGGGATTATGGGAGTGGAAGTCCTTCCCTCTTAAAGAATGCTGGCTGGGGGATTATGGGAGTGGAAGTCCTCCCCTCTTAAAGCATGGCTGGCTGGGGGATTCTGGGAGTGGACTCCACCCCTCTTAAAGCATGGGAGGTGTGTTCCATCCCTTTTCTTGAGATGCTAGCTTTCTCCTTGCAAGGAGCATGCCGTACAACGCCTCCCCCGCTGCCGCCGTGTGAAAGGTTTGTGAAAAGAGATCCTTTTTTAGCCCCGCACCTGGACTTGCCACTTGCCCACGATCCGATCGACAATTTCGTTGTTGTCTTTGTTCAGCTTTGTCTTCTGGTAACATTTCTCGTAGCAGAGAATGCGCAGGTACTGGGAGCCTTCCAGCTCGATTTCAAATTCCTGCAGAATCAGACGAGGAGGAGGAGGAGGAGGTTAGAGAAGTTTGCGACGGTAGTGGAAAAGCTGAGTTACGACCCGTTTTCACACTTAACGACCGTTGTAGCCTCCCCCTGGTCGTGTGATCAAAAATGCAGATGTTTGGCAATTGCTTCACATTTACGACGGTCTCAGTGTCCCAGGGTCACCTGATCCCCTCCTGCGACCGTCCGACAAGCAAAGTCGATGGGGGAAGCCCAATTCACTCAATAACCATGCGACTGACTTAAGAGCTGTGGTGGCTCACTTAACAACGGTGACACGAAAGGTCATGAAGAAAAGTTTGGGGCCCTATTGGGGTCATAAGATGAGGACTAGGTCTATTACAGCAATGGTCAAATAAGTACGCAGACCAAATACAACAAAAAAAAATCCTCATTTTCAGAGGGTCCAGGAGCCGTGAAGGGTCATACAAGAAGTCCTCGACTTACGACCGCCACTGAGCCCGAACCTGCCATTGCTACAGAAGATTAAGTGAGTTTCGCCCCATTTTACGATCTTGTGGCCCCAGCTTGTTTAGCCAATCACTGGGGCTGTTAAGCGAATCGTGCTGTCGTTAAACGAATCCGGCTTCCCCATTGACCTGGCTTGTCGGAAGGTTACCCCAGCGACACTGCGACCGTCATAAATACGAATCGGTGGCCCAGTGCCTGTATTTCGATCATGGAGATGGTGAAATGGTCGCAAGTGGGGAAAATGGGCACAACTTGCAACCGCAATGGGCCAGCTCTATTATGGTTGTATGTCGAGGACTCCTAATATGATATCAGTCTTCCAATATCTCAGGGGCTGCCCCAAAGAAGAGGGAGTCAAGCTATTCTCCAAGGCACCTGAGGGCAGAACAAGAAACAATGGGTGGAAACTAATCAAAGAGAGAAGCAACTTAGAACTGAGGAGAAATTTCCTGACAGTTAGAACAATTAACCAGTGGAACTGCTTGCCTCCAGAAGTCGTGAATGGTCCAATACTCGAGATTTTTAAGAGGAGATTGGATAACCATTTGTCTGAACTGGTGTAGGGTTGTCTGCCTAGGCAGAAGGTTGGACTAGAAGACCTCCAAGGTCCCTTCCAATTCTGTTATTCTATTCTATTTTATTCTATTCTATTCTTTATTCTATTCTTTCCATATTCTTTCCATATTCTATTCTATTCTATATTCTATTCTATATTCTATTCTTTCCATATTCTTTCCATATTCTATTCTATTCTACTCTATTCTAGTCTAGTCTATTCTATATTCTATTCTTTCCATATTCTTTCCATATTCTATTCTATTCTACTCTATTCTATTCTATTCTATTCTATATTCTTTCCATATTCTATTCTATTCTATATTCTATTCTTTCCATATTCTTTTCATATTCTATTCTATATTCTATTCTTTCCATATTCTTTCCATATTCTTTCCATATTCTATTCTATTCTATTCTATATTCTATTATTTCCATATTCTTTTCTTTCTATATTCTTTCCATATTCTATTCTATTCTGTTCTATTCTACTGTATTGTATTGTATTGTATTCTTTTCTATATTCTATTATTTCCATATTCTTTTCTTTCCATATTCTTTCCCTATTCTATTCTATTCTATTCTATTCTATTCTATTCTATTCTAATATGCCCCACCATAAAGGTTTGACTAGAAACGAGAGGAGGCAGAGAGAGACTGGCAAAGTCCAGAGGCCTTTAAATTGGATTAATAAATAAAATAATCAATAAACTCCCAGCCGCATTGTTAGGTCATCTTCAGTTTGTACAGTAAATTGATAATTGCCTGTCGTTTCTTTTCCGGGAATCCCTTGCTGCCAAATGGCTGGGGGTGGGCCTCACAAGGGTTCGGATCGTCAAAGGTCGTCCTCGAGTTACGACAGCAATTGAGACCCAAAATCGATCTTGCTAAGTGAGAGCCTTGTTAAGGGAGCTTTGCCCCATTTTACGACCGCTCTTGTTAAGAGAAGGGCGAGTTGCGGCATTTGTTGTTTAGGGAGTTATTGTATTGGTTAAGTGGCTCACCGCAGCTGATAAGTTAGCAACAACACGGTCATTAAGCGCATCAGACTTCCCCCATGGACTTGGAAGGTCGCAAAAGGGATCGCATGTCCCTGGGGACACATCGGCCGTCATAAATATGAACCAGTGGCCGAATTGTAACTTTCAGCGGTCACTCAATGAACCGTTGTAAGTGGAGGACTAGCTAGCAGTTTCCTTCGTAATTTAATCCAGTTTTTGCACAGCCCGACGTAACTCAAGCAAAATTATAAAAATTGCACAATCACAATCGCTCCCCCCCTCCACTCCAATTGGGGCATCTCCCACCAAGGACGGGTAAAACGACTCCAGTACTTCTGAGAATGTGCAGAATGTCTTTTCTGCCCTGGGGTTCAAGGCCATACTAGCTTCCTCCTCACCTTCCTATGGAGGCAGTCCTCAACTTACAACAATCCATTTAGCGACCATTCAAAGTTACAAGCAAAGTCAGTGAGGAAGCCAGATTCGTTTAACGACCGTGTTACTAACTGAACAACTGCAGCAATTCACTTAACCGTGGCAGGAAAGGCCACTAAATGGGGCCAGGCCCACTTAACAACTGTCTCGCTTAGCAATGGAAAATTGGGGCGTCATAAGTCAAGGACTACCTACGTCAGAAATCAGCGATAAAAGCTGGTGGCAATCAGCACATGCTCAGAGGAAGCGCAGCAAAGCAATTGGCTTCTTTTATCCCAAACGGGCTATGGAAGGGGTATGTATTTTGCCCCCGTGGGGCAAAGCACTCTGTACACGCTCAGAGGCATCGCGCATGGCTTACCTCGTTCCACTGCGGCTCCGTTGTGTCCCGGAAAACCCGTGTTTTGGCTTTGCTGACAAAATACCCGAAAGAGTCGACTTCAAGAGTACAGTAGAGGTCTAAGAGCATCGGGGGGAAAAGAAAAAAAAAATTACATTTCACCTGAAGGAACGTCCTAAAATCCATCCCTTAGGGCCGGGGTGGCGAACCTATGGCACGGTGGTACGCGGAGCCATTGGTCAGGGCACGGGAGGCATGAGTTCACCCTTTTTAAAAGCCATTATACGCCCTCCCCAGGCTCCAGGGGCTTTATAGGAGCCTGGGGAGGGCGAAAAGTGCCTCCCCCCCCCTCCGGAGGCCGTCCGGAGGCTTCAGGAGCTTCCCTGAAACCTCCGGAGCGCAAAAAAACGGCCCTATGGGCAAACCGGACGTTCAGGAACAGACTTCCGGTTTGCTCGGAGGTTCATTTTGACTGCTCTGGAGGCTTCAGGGAAGGGTCCTGAAGGTCCCTGAAGCCTCCGGAGGGCCTCCCGGGGGGGTGGGTGGCTTTTTTCGCCCTCCCCAGGCTACTGGAGCCTGTGGAAGGTGAAAAAAGCATGCAAAAAATGGGGGGGGGGTCGCGCATTCCATTATGCTGGCTGGGGGATTCTGGGATTTGGAGAGGAGGAGGAAGAGGAAGAGGAGGAGGAGGATTATGGCTCTCTGGGTGTGTCCTTGCAGACATTTCATGACCCAACTAGGTAACATCATCAGTGCTAGAAGGGGAGGAGGAGGAGGAAGACTGTGGCTCTCTGAGCTGGGTGGTTTTCTTGCAGACGTTTCATGACCCAATTAGGTAACATCATCAGTGCTAGAAGGGAGTGGGGTTTGTGGAGAGGAGGAGGAGGAGGAGGAGGAGGAGGAAGATGAAGAGGATTTTTTGGAGTCCTTGTTGCTCTCTGAGTTTGATGGTTTTCTTGCAGACGTTTCATGACCCAACTAGATAACATCATCAGTGCTAGAAGGGGAGGGGGGAGGAGGAGGAAGACTGTGGCTCTCTGAGCTTGGGTGTTTCCTTGCAGACGTTTCATGACCCAACTAGGGAACATCATCAGTGCTACTAAGGGAAGGGGTTTTTGCAGAAAGGAGGAGGAGGACGGTGAGGGTTTGCTGGGATCCGCAGATCCATCCCTTCTGAAATGACCACCCAATAGTGGGGGGGGGGGCTCAGCTGGACGCCTGCAGGCCCTCCCTATGTGAAGCTGCAGCTCGGTCAAAGGATGCCATAGAAGGCGCCAGGGAGGGGAAGCCACGGGGAAGATGCAAAAAATAATTGTAATCTAATTTGATCTACTCAATCAATCCGGCACTTACTGGCAGATTGCTGGAAGCCCTTGACCGAGTGGAGAATGACATGGAGAAAGCCGCACATTCCTTGAAGTTTGTCATCTGCTGAGGAGGGACCGGACGGGGACACACACACACACACACACACACACAGAGCGAGAGAGCTATTAGATGTGGCTTTCTTTTATTTTTCCTTCCTGCACATTTATATTTCATTTCCAAAGTCCAAACACCAAACGAAGAAAAGAAAAAAAAGAAATCAAGCCTCGTTGAACGCTAACGATGAATATTTTTTGAAAAAGAAATTACATTTACCCCAAAAAGGCACTTTTATTTCCTTGGCGCTAGATTGTAATTGCAACCCCAAGAAATGCCAAGGGGTGAAAAACAGCCTGCTAAAAAGGGAGAGTCACCGGGTGGCACGCCGGGAGCCGGGAACGAAAGGGGCAGGGGGGGCTTGAAAAGAGCAGAGGAGCCCTTAATTTGGGGGGTCACACGAGTAGGAAGGAGCCGCCTCCCCCCCCCCCCATGCTTTGCTCCCACACGCTGCTTTTGGGAACGGAGAGGTCTCGCCCGGAAACTGTTTTAATGAGCTAAAAAGTTAGCTTAATTGGCCGCAACTTTTCCCAAAGCATCTTATGACTTAACAACTCTTAAATATTAAGGTTTTTTTTTAAAAAAAACCCACTTTTTCGTGGCTTCCCACGCTTCAAAAAGGCAGGAAAAATATATATATTATTTTCGGGATAGTTGCAAAAGCAAACTCTTTGCAACCATACCGCCACCTACTGGTGGGAAAAGGAATAAACTTAGCGCTTCAAACTTGTTATGAAGGGGAATCAGGAGGCAGGTATTGTCCTCGACATACGACCGCCATGGAGCCCGATATTTCTGTCGCTAAGAGAGCGGGTGGTTCAGTGAGTTTTTGCCCCATTTTGCGGCCTTCCTTGCCACGGTTGTTAACGGAATCACTGCAGTCGTTAAATCAGTCATGCGGTTGTTAAGTGAATCTAACTTCCCCGTAGTTTTGGCTGGTCAGAAGTTCGCAAAAGGGGATCACGTGACCCTGGGACACTGTGACCGTCATAAATGTGAGTCAGTTTCGACCCTGGGGGTGCTGCAATGGTCGTAAGTGTGAAAAACAGTCGTAAGTCACTTTTTCCTGACTTCAAACGGTCACTAGATGAACTGTTGTAAGTGAAGGATGACCTGTATGGTGCTTTTTTCTCTATTCTTTTAATTACAGGTTGTCCTCGACGTACAACGGTTCGCTTAGTGACTGTTCAAAGTTGCAACGGCACTGAAAAAAGTGACTTACGACCGTTTTTCACATTTACGACCATTGCAGCAAGCCCAGGGTCACGCGGTCAAAATTCAGACCGTTGGCAACTGACTCACATTTACGACGGTTGCAGCGTCCTGGGTCACGTGATCCCGTTTTGCGACCTTCCAAGAAACAAAGTCAATGGGGGAATAGCCAGATTCACTTAACAACCAAGTGACTAATTTAACAACCGCAGTGATCTGCTTAACAAACGTGGCAAGAAAAGTCATAAATTGAGACAAACTCACTGAAAAAAGATTTCACTTAGCGACGTAAATTCAGGGCCCGATTCTGGTCGTAACTCAAGGACTACCTGTGTAAGACACCCAGAGTCTCTGCAAAGTCCAACAGCTTCACATGACTGGCTGCCCAACACCCAACCTCCAATCATGCGGATCGGCGGTGCCGGGGGGGGCGGGGTCGCGGGCGCACTCACCGTCGGTGTTGCTGGTCAGAGGAATGTTGTGGACAGTCCGTAGCTTGAAACAAGATCCCATCAGATACTGCAGCTCCACAGAGCTTAGCACAAACGCCTGGAGATCTAAGGGGAACGGCAAAGGTTTAGCGAAAAGCCAGGAACACAGAGAGTCTCCTAGGGGGGCCTGTGTGTGTGTGAGAGAGAAAGAGACAGAGAGACAGAGACAGAGAGAAAGACAGAATGAAAGAGAGAAAGAGACAGAGAATGAGACAGAGAGAAAGAGAATGAAAGAGAAAGAGAGAGAGAGAGAATGAGACAGAGGGAATGAAAGAGAGAGAGAGAGAGAATGAGACAGAGAGAATGAAATAGAGAGAAGAGAGACAGAGAAAGAGAGAATGAAAGAGAGAGAGAATGAGACAGAAAGGAAGAGAATGAAAGAGAGAGACAGAGAGAGTGAAAGAGAGAGAAAGAGAGACAGAGAGAGAGAGGGAGAATGAAACAGAGAGGAAGAGAGAATGAAAGAGAGAGACAGAGAGAATGAAAGAGAAAGAGAGAGAGGGACAGAGAGAGAATGAGACACAGAGAAAGAGAGAATGAGAGAAAGAGAGAGAGACAGAGAGAGAATGAGACAGAGGGAGAGAGAGAGAATTAGACACAGAGAAAGAGAGAATGAAAGAGAGAGAGAATGAGAGATAGAATGAGACAGAAAGAGATAGAGATGGAATGAAAGAGATAGAATGAGAGAGATAGAATGAGACAGAAAGAGAGAGAGAATGAGAGAGATGGAATGAGAGAGAGGGAGAGAGAGAGGGAGGGGGAGAGAAGTGGGTTCCTACCGGTACGGTATGATTCGGCCAGAGAGGTAGTAACTCAGGCGGACACGTGACCGTACTGGTTCTATCCTGGGCGCCTCCATCTTTATTCCATGTTCTGCACCTGCCCAGAACAATCTTCATTGACCCCCCCCCCTTTTAATGGGGTGCGCATGCCAGTCCCAGAGATGGGCCGTTTTTTGCCTTCCCCAGCCTCTAGACTCCCTCCTGCAGGCTTCAGCCGGGCTGGGGGAAGGGGGAAATGCCCCCGTTTGTGTGAAAGACGGTCTGTTTTCCACCCATTTTTCGCAAGAGTGCTCCTGGGGGCCAGGGGGGAGGACAAAAATTTCTTTTTCCTTACTGGATAGTTTGCAGGCGCTCCCTTCGCTCCCTCTCTCTTATTCCTTCCTTTCCTCCCTTTTCTTTTTTCTCCCTTCCATCCTTCCTTCCCTTTTCTTTCATTCCCCTCCTCTCTTCTTCCTTTTCCTTTTTTCTCCCTCTCTCCCTTCCTTCCTTCCTTTTCTTTCATTTCCCCCCTCCCCTCCCTTCCCTTCCTTTTCTTTTTTCTCCCTTCCATCCTTCCTTCTGAAACTCAACAACTTCCTTCCTTCCTTTCCCTCCCTTCCCTCTCTTATTCCTTTTCTTCCTTTTCTTTTTGCCTGTCTATCCTTCCTTCTTAAACATGACCCATTCCTTCCCTCCCTTTTCTTTCATTTCCTTCACCTCCCTTCCTTTTTTCCCTTTTCTCTCTCTCCCATCCTTCCTTCTTAAACCCCTTCCTTCCTTCTCTTTCATTCCTTCCCCTCCCTCCCTCCCTTTTCTTTTTCCTCCCTTCCATCCTTCCTTCTGAAACTCAACAATTTCCTTCCTTTTCTTTCATTTCCCTCCCCTCCCTCTCTCTTATTCCTTCCCTCCTTTTATTTTTCCTCCCTTCCATCCTTCCTTCCTTGCCCTCCTCTCCCTCCTTCCCTTCTCCTTCCCTTTCCTTCCCTTTCCCTTCCCTTCCCTCTCCACTCCCTCCCTCCCTCTCTTTCCTCCCTCTCTCCCTCCCTCTTTCCCTTCCCTTCTTCTTCTGGTCAGACACAAAAGACCAGGTTGACATACAAACGTCCAGGAAACTGGAATTGGCTACGTGGGGATTCTTGACTCCAGCCGTAGATTCTGCCTTCTCCTACCATCCCCTGATTCAAGGATCAGTTTTCCACCCCGAAAGGGAGAAAAATCATATTTAATACACTTCATGAGTCTCAGCAACCCTTGGCTCTACCAAGAACATCTTGTTTCGTGGACCCCCAGCTGAAAACCCACGAGGGTCCTTCATGGGCCGCTTGACCCACCTTTCTTCTGCAGCTTCTGGATTGCTTCCCTCCACTCCGACCGTTCGTAGTCCGAGGACAGAAGGAAGAGGTAGCTCTGAAAAAGCCGAGAGAGAGAGCAAGGAAAGGGGCTTAGTCAGTGGGGCATCGTTGCCATCTCCTAAGCGGTGGTGGGGTCCTTGGGGATTTCTGAGCTCGGTTTCCTTGCAGACATTCAGTGCCCAACTAGGTAACATCATCAGTTGAGCAGGGAGGAGGGTTAATGGAGGAAGAGGAGGAGGAGGGGGGAGGACTGTGGGGTCTTTGGTGATTCTCTGAACTGGATTGTTTCCTTGCAGACATTTCAATACCAACTAGGGAACGACATCAGTATTAGAAGGGAGGGAGGATTTATGGAGGGGAGGAGGAGAAGGAGGAGGAGGAAAACTGTGGGGTCTTTGGTGCTCTCTGAGCTGGGTGGGTTCCTTGCAGACGTTTCATGACCCAACTAGGGAACATCATCAGTGCTAGAAGGGAGGGGGGTTTGCACAGGAGAAGGAGGAGGAAATGTGCTTTCCTCCTAAGCATCTTCAACAGGGCACCTTCCACCTGGCCTCCCCTTCTGGTCCCCAATCTCTACTCGGCCGGCCTTACCTTGCCGTTGCGGTTGTGGATCCGCAACGGGATGGAGGGCGAGTTGAGCAATAGCCAAAATTCGTTGTCGAACATTTTCTTCTTGAGACGCTCCATGGCTCGGCTCTGGCCTTTGTTGGCCTTCTGCAGAGGAAGAGGAGGAAGAGGAAGAAGGAGAAGAGGAAGAGAAAGAGAAAGGAGGAGAAGAGGAGGAAGAAAGAGAAGAAGGAGGAAAGGAAGAGGAAGAGGAAGAAGGAGAAGAGGAAGAGAAAGAAGGAGGAGGAGAGGTGGAGGAGGGAGAAGAAGAAGAAGGGAGGAAGAGGAAGGAGAGGGAGAAGGAGGAGGAGAAGAAGAAGAGGAGAAGGAGAGGAAGAGGGGGAGGAGGAAGAGGGAGGAGAAGAAGAGGAGGAAGAGGGAGAAGAGGGAGCGGAAGGAGGAGGAGAAGAGGAGGAGGAGGAATGGAAGAGGAGGAAGAGGAAGAAGGAGGAGGAAGAAGAGGAGGAGAAGAGGAGAAAGAGGAAGAAGGAGAAGAGAAGAGAAGAGGAAGAGAAAGGAGGAGGAAGAAGAGGAGGAGGAGAAGGAAGGAGAAGAAGAGGAGGAGGAAAGAAGAGGGGGAAGAGGAAGAGGAAGGAGGAAAGGAAGAGGAGAAAGAGGAAGAAGGAGAAGAGAAGAGAAGAGAAAGAAGGAGGAGGAGGAAGATGGAGAAGAAGAAGGAGAAGAAGAAGATGATGACGACGACTTAGACAGTTGGTCCAAACCTCCCAGCGGGACCCTCAGCCAAAAGGGCCCAATCACCCACCCACCCCAATCTCCAAGTACTGAGGCTCCTCCATCTGTCTCTGCCCCAGGAGGGCTTGGGAGAAGATTCCGGAAGAAAACCGGAGCTGTGCCCCGGGAAAACAAGGCAGGGTCAGAAAGAAACTCAAGATGGATTTTTCTTGATTCTCTTTCATAGCGGTAGCCCTCGACTCACAACAGTTCATTTAGTGACCATTCAAAGGGACAAAGGAACTGCCTTATGACCTGTTTTTCTCACGACCATTGAAGCAACCCCCAGGGTCACATGATCAAAATTCAGACCCTTGGCAATTTGACTCATATTTACGTCAAGTCACAGTGTCCATGTAGTCCCTTTTGCGACCTCTGACAAGCATCATCAATGGTGGAAACCAAATTCGCTTAGTGACTATGCTTCTGCTTAACGGACTGCAGGGATTCACTTAACAACGTGGTCAAAAAAACCATCCAAAAATTGGATTTAATTCATTCACTTCCTGCTTGGGTGGTGGGGGTTGGACTAGATGACCTACAAGGACCCTTCCAACTCTGTTAATCTGTTAATCCTTTTGCTCCTAACATTGTTGCTGTGAAGTTTCCTTGTAAATTGGAAAATGAGGTGAAAATTTAAAAAAATAAGCACAAGTGGTACTCGACTTACGGCCACGGTTGAGCCCGAATTTTTGGTTGTTAACTTGAGACGTTCGTCAAGCGAGTTTTGCCCCATTTTACAACCTTTCTTGTCACCGTTGTTAAGCGAATCACTGCCGTTGATCAAGTTGTTAATCCGGTTGTTAAGTGAATCCAGATTTCCCCATGGTCGTTATTATTTATTTATTTATTTATTTATTCACATTTCTAAACCGCCCCCTCTCCCAAAAAGGAGCCGGTTCGAAGGTCGCAAAAGAGGAATCACGTGACTTTGGGACACACGGCAACGGTCATAAGTATGAACCGGTGGCCAAACGTCTGAATTTTGATCACGTGACCCTGGGGAGGCTGCAACGCGTTAAGTGTGAAAAAAGGGTCCCGAGTCACTTTTTTCAATGCAGTTGTGTGACTTCGAACAGTCACTAAGTGAACGGTCGTAAGTCGAGAACCACCTGTACAAACTGGTTGCCAAGGGCCTGAATTTTGACCACGTGACGCTGGGGAGGCTGCAACGGTCGTAAGCGTGAAAATAAGGTCCCGAGTCCCTTTTTCTCAGTGACGTCGTGACTTTGAGCGGTCGCTAAACGAACGGTCGTAGGTTTGAGGACCCCCTGTATGCATCCCCAGCCCCTTCTCTCTGTTCGTCTGGAGTAAGCCCCCCGCCTGCCCTCCACTGACCTCCTTCTGCACTTCGCTCTTCATGAGGAGATCTTGATCTTCATATCCTCCAGGTCGTATTCCGGCATGGCCTGGACGTGTGGACACAGGTCGGACTCTTCCAAGGACGGGGAAGACCAGCTCCGCCAAAGGGACGTACCACTTGCACTCGTACTGCTGGTGCTTCCTGCACGGAGAGACCACCCCCCCTTCACCTTAGGACTCTCTGGCCCAGCTCAAGAACGACCACCAGGAGAGCCCAGCCAACAGGAGACCACCAGGAGAGCCCAGAGGGGCCGCTTCCATACCATTGCCCAGAAAATTCTACTCTTATTCCTAAACTATTCGATTCTATTGTTCTGTTCTGTTATTTTAAGTTCTATCCTATTCTTTCACATTCTGTTCTATTCTATTCTGTTCCATTCCTTTCTCATTCTATTCTATTCTGTTCTATTTCAAATTCTGTTCTATTCTACAGTATTTTGAATTCTGTCCCAATTCTATTTCAATTTCTAATCTACTCTAGTTTATTCTAGTCATCCAGTCTAATTCTTTCCTTTCTTTCCTTCCTTCATTTGAATCTTTCCTTTGAATCTTTCCTTCCCTCCTTCCTCCCTCCCTTGCTTCCTTCCTTCCTTCCTTCCTTCCACCCACTCACTCTTTTCCTTTCTCCTCACCCTTTCCTTTCTTTTTTCCTTCCCTTCCCCCTTCCCTTTTCTTTCCTTTCTCCTTTCCTTTCTCCTTCCCCCTTTCCTTTCTTTTTTCCTTCCCTTCCCCCTTCCCTTTTCTTTCCTTTCTCCTTTCCTTTCTCCTTCCCCCTTTCCTTTCTTTTTTCCTTTCCTTTCTCCTTCCCTTTTCTTTCCTTTCTCCTTTGCTTTCTCCTTCCCCCTTTCCTTTCTTTTTTCCTTTCCTTTCTCCTTCTCCCTTTCCTTTGCCTTTCCTTTCTCCTTTCCTTTCTTTTTTCCTTTCCTTCCCCCTTTCCTTTTCTTTCCTTTCTCCTTAGCTTTCTCCCTTCTTTTCTCCTTCTCCCTTTCCTTTCTTTTTTCCTTCCCTTCCCCCTTTCCTCTCCTTCCCTTTCTCCTTTCCTTTAGTTTCCTATTCTATTTCAAATTCTATTCTTTTTCTGTCCCATTTCCGTTCTTGTTATGTTTCTGTTTCATTTCTGTTCTAATTCTGTTCTGTTCGGATTCCATTCCATTCCCATTCTATAATAATAATAATAATAAATATTTATTTCTTAGCCGCACCCTCTCCCGAAGGACTCGGGGCGGCGTACAATGAAACATATGAAATAAATATGGACAAAACAAACATATAACAGAGACATATACCGAGACATACACAAGGAGGAGGTCGGCTGATAAATAAAACAATTAAAATACAGTCTTTAAAAACCCCTAGATAATTAAATATAATTAAAATACCCAGTAAAAGCCCGTCAGGAGCGATATGGTTAGATCAAAGTTGAGCCAGGCCAGCTGCTTGGAATAGGTGGGTCTTAAGCTTAATACGAAAGGAACGGAGGTCAGAGGTATTCCTAATATCCGGAGGGAGGTCATTCCACAGGGCTGGGCCCGCCACAGAGAAGGCTCTACTCCTAGGCGCCGCCCCCCGACACCGTCTGGTGGACGGCACCTGGAGGAGGCCCTCTCTGTGCGAGCGGATTGGTCGCAGGGATGTATGGGGCAGAATACGATCCCGCAAGTAACTAGGTCCTGAGCCATGGAGCGCTTTAAAGATTATTATCTTTATACTATGGCTGCTCCTACGGCCTCCTCTTCCCCCCGAGTCTCACCCGACGCCCGTTTTCTTCAACTTGGCGCAAAGCAAAACGTCCGTGAAAAGGAAAACGTGGCGCAGCTTGCGAGACCCTTCGGCCACCTCCACCAAGAAGCCATCCTTGACCAGCTGGCGGTTCTGCAGAAGGAGGAAAAACAGTACAAAAAAAATTCAACCCATAACTCCAAGAAGGCCCTGTGGCTTTTCATATTTAGGACAGGATAGGGCCCGTACGAGTGGTGCTGTGGCCAAGAGGTGGAGCTTTTCCTTCACACAGTCAGGAGGCTGTGAGTTCCATCCTAAGTACAGGCAGGTATTTCTCTCTCTGGGCACGATGAGAATGTATCTGCTGAACAAAACTCCGCATTGGCGACACGAAGGGCAGCGGGCCCTTAAAACACTCTGCTAACTCCATTCAGTTGGTCAGACTCCACCCTTTCAAGGGATTATGGGGTTGTTAAATGAGGGTGAGGATGACAGGATAGGGCCCGTTTAGGATAGCAGGCTCAGAGACTATGGCAAACTGGGACATCGGAACGCCAAGGATGGGTTGAAAAAGGGGTTTAATTCTAGGCCGATTCACAAAAAGGCACCAAATCCTACTTCACAGCCATCAAATTCACTTCCTAAATATATAATCAATCAATCAAATCAACCACATTTACACAGACATCCATTTTGTTTCAAAGTGTCTCTGAGAAGCATACAACAATCAAATAAAAACTCCTTTTTTTAAAAAAAAAACTGCAAAGCGCTCATTATCAAAACACGATTTTACCTTTCATTGCATCATCATTTGGTGGGGTTAGGGATATTTATTTCTGACCGTTTTAATACATTTATTTATTTATTTATTCATTCATTCATTCAATTTACAGGCCATCCATCTTACTTGAAAGTAGCTGATTTATTTCTGATTATTTTAAAGCATAACAGACAGACAGACAGACAAACAGATAGATATAGATATAGATAAGATAGAAAGATAGTTAGATAGTTAGATAGATAGATAAAATGAAAGATAGATAGATAAGATAGAACGAAAGAGAGAAAGAAAGATAGATGGATGGATGGATGGATGGATACATAGAGATAGATATGCTTTAAAATAATCAGTAATTAATCAATATATACAGTTACCGTGAGGTAAGATGGGCAACTGGTAAATTTTATAATTTTTAATATAAAAATATATTCATTTTATATACAATGTAAAGAGGGGGGGAGAGGGAGAGAGCGATGCAGATATAAAAATAGATAAAGAGAGGAAGAGATGATAGATAGATAGATAGATAGATAGATTGATAGATAGATAGATAGATAGATAGATAGATAGATAGATATAGAAAAATAGATAGACTGTAATATACATAAATAAGAAAAAATTTAGACGCCGCCCATCATAACTTACAGTGAGTAACTGATGCTATAAACTGCTCAGACTCAAATTAATGGGTGAATCATAAACCAATAATTGTTATTAAAAATATTTTTTAAAAGTCGCACACAGCCTCAGAATCCTACCGTAGCCATGTCCTCCTCTCCCCGAGGCACCGCACTCATCCTGAATGGGTTTCTTAACTCTAACGGAGCCTCCGGGCACAGGAGCAGTATACCTTAGAATCTTGGCGATCTCCACCTAAGGAGGCGTCTGCTTGGCCGGATCCCTTTGCTGACTGTTTTGGGGGTCCTACGTTGGTCCACACAGAGCGTCCCCCCAAATCCCCCTGGCACAATGGCCTACTTGCCTCTCCTTTCGGGGTAGTGACCGCCGTTCTGCGAGGATCAATGTCCTCATTGATGCTGGAGAGGAAATTTTGGGAAATCCGAAGAGCGTCCTGGAGCAACGGGTAATCGGGGTGATCTGTTGGGGTGTGCTTCAGCAGATCCTGGGATCCCAAAAGAGAATTAAAAAAAAAATCAAATGTGGCCAAATCCTGGATGCCAAAGGTGGTCCTTGACTTACGACCGTTCCATTTAGCGACTGTCTGAAGTTTTAGACAGTCAGCCCTGCAAAAAGTGACTTACGACCAGTCCTCGCATTTTATGACCATGGTAGCATTTCCCGTGATTTATATTCGCATGCTTGGCAACTGATTCATATTTATGACGGTCGCACTCTATCGGGGTCACGAGATCAAAATTTGGATGCTTGGCCACCGACTCACATTTACGACGGTCACAGCGTCGCGGGGTTACATGATCCCCTTTTGTGACCTTCCGACGAACGAATTCAACGAGGGAAGCCTGATTCACTTAATGACCACATAATTCACTTAGCAACCACAGTGAATCACTTAATGACTGCAGCCAAAAAAAAGTCACGAAAATCAGGACCAGTCACGGGATGACTCATTTAACGGCCGTATTGCTTGGTGGCGGAAGTTCCCATCTACTTTTGGTCGTAAGTCGAGGATGACTTTGATAAAACATCACCCAAATTTGAAGAGAGCAAGGCATGGCTTGTTTTCTGTGTAAATTGCGTCTAAAAAAGGGGGTGCCCCATTTTTATCAGGAGCTGCCAGGCAGCTTAGGTGTCCCCCCAAGTGATCTAGTAGGAGCTCAACTCCCAGAATTCTCTGGGGCTACGTGGTAGAGAATTCTGGGATTCCCAGACTCCAAAACAATGGAGACTGTTCTGACCGAGGCTTCCCGAGAGCCTGAAGCAAACTCCTGGTCCCGACAAAAAAAAGCCCTTTTATTAATTATGCTGTGAATTCTGCTCCTTCACCTCCAGCAAAGTCTTTCCAGGGAGGATTTACAGTCACAGACCTTCTCTGGCTTGGAGAGCTGCCAGGCTGAGATCTGTAGAACTTGGCAAGGAGTCTCAGAGTCACGAACCAATTAAGCGAACTGATTGTCTCCTGCAAACTCCTCTCCCCTGTCGCTCCTCTGTTATTTCCTCTGGGAGGGGCCATTCATTGTCCACCTGTGGCCTTATTCCCAAGTTGACCCCTGTTCTTTAACTCCTTCCCTTCGTCTGGCAACTCTGTGCATGCGCACACTGGGAACAGGCTCCAGCTGTTCTTCTGCCTCACTGATGTCTGACTCTGAAGGCAGCTGATAACTGGCATACGACCATGGCCTCCTCTCTGCCTCCGACACAGAGCCCTCATCGGAGGCTTCCCCAGACTCCAGGACTGGCCCAGGTTCCTCCCCAACCCTCCTCACTGCCCGAATCTGATGCCAGCTCCGCAGGGTGCAGGCGGGCCACAACAGGAGAAGCCAAACTTGATTGACAGGCTAATAAAACTATTTTTAAACATAGCCATTTTAAGACCGGTGGACTTTCCCCAAACTCTAGGACTGGCCCAGGTTCCTCCCCAACGCTCCTCACTGTCCGAATCTGCTGCCAGCTCCACTGGCCACTGGCGGGTCACAACAGACACTTCCTAAGCGAAGCCCAATTTCCTGGGGGGATTTTACTCACTTGTAACACATTGGTGCTTCGAGTAACTCGGTTTATAGGCTTATACAGCAACGCTATAAATGAGGGGAAAGGAGAAAAAATAATAGTTAGAATAAAGAATGTGTCAGGCAAAATAAATCAAAAGTTCTGAGAAAAGTTAACAATCGTAAGATTTAGTCCAAATCCTTATTATGCTCCTTCGTAGCAAAAACCACGACTCTTTAACTGCATTAAAAAATATGTAGTCCTCCAACTACGACCTGAATTGAGGCTAAAATTTACATCGCCAAGCAAGGGACTTAAGTTCAAACAGATTCAAGGGACCTAGTAGGTCATCTAGTCCAACCCCCCGCCCAAACAGGAAGTGAGTGAGTGAGTCTGCATCTGTTTTTTTTTATTTTGGGGGGGGGCAGGTTGTTATGCGAATCACTGCCGTCATTAAGCGAATCATTGTCGCCAAGTGAATTTGGCTTCCACATGGCCCCAGGCTGCCCCAACCATCATAAGTACATGCCAGTGGCCAACTACCCCTATCATGGATAGCCGGATGCTGAACCGGTTGTAAGAGTGAGGACTGGTCATAGAGTGAGTCACATTTATCAGCACTGTCATAATTTCGAACGATTGCTAAGCGAATGGTCGTATGTTGAGGTCTATCTGTATTTTTCCATGCACCAGTAAACAGCATCCATTTCCTCCCCCAAAGAAATAGGAAGTAAAAAAAGAAAATTAACAAAAGTATCAAAAGTTTTTCTGTTCATTCTTACACCTCCAGCAGTTTCATTGACTGCCATTTTAATTTGGGATGTGGGATCAATATTTTAATGTCCCACACCTTCCGCTGCTGAATGTTTGACAGAAGAGCCACCAGGAAATAGTTAGTCCTTGACTTATGACCATTCGTTTAGTGACTGTTCAAAATTACAACGGAAAACTTTAAAAAGTGGCTCGGCCTTGTTTTTCACACTTACAACCGTGGCAGCATCTCCAAGGTCAAAATTCAGAGGCTTGGCCACTGACTCATATTTATGATGGTCGCAGTGTCCCGGGGTCACGTGATCCCCTCTTGTGGACATTCGGACAAGCAAAATCAATGGGGAAGCCAGATTCAATGGTTTTACTATAGTATAGCCTTTATTGTCATTGTACAAAATAAATACAATGAAATTGGCTAATTAATAATTATTTACTAATAATTATTTACTAATAATTATTTACTAATCATTTACTAATTATTTACTAATTAGTAAATAATTATTAGTAAATAATTATTAGTTACTAATTAGTGACTAATTAGTGACTAATTAGTAACTAATTAGTTACTACTTATTAGTCATGAATTAGTTACTAATTATTAATCACTAATTAGTCACTAATTGCTAGTTTATTAGATATTAATTTAATAACTTGTGATTTGCTTTAAAATGGTGGCAAGAAAGGTCGTAAAATGGAACAAAGCTCATTTAACAACGGTCTCGCTTAGCAACATAAATTTGGGGTTTCATTGTGGTCGTAAGTCAAGGACTCCCTGTGTTCTATTTACGGAGACTTGCACCTGGTTCATTTGAGGCTTTCAAGGGGAGATTGGAACTGCCATTTGTCAGAGATAGTGTAGTTCCTCCTGTTTGGGCATGGGGTTGGACTAGATGACCTCCTACATTAAGGTCCCTTCCAACTCTGTTAATCTATCTATCTATCTCTGCAAAGTTGTGCTTCTACAATTAAATCGCTAAAGGTTCACTTTACAACCTTGTTCCTGATTTAATAGCTGCCGTGATTCGCTTAACAACGGTTGCAAGAAAGGTCGTAAAATGGAACAAAGCGCACTTAACAACGGTCTCGCTTAACAACATAAATATGGGGTTCCATTGTGGTCGTTAAGTCAAAGATTCCCCGTGTTCTATTTACTGAGCCTTGCACCCGGGTCTATAGATTCACTTTACAACCTTGTTCCTGATTCAACAACTACCATGATTCGCTTAACGACTGTGGCAAGAAAGGTCTATAGCAGTGATGGCTAACCTTTTTGTCGTCGCATGCCGAAAGCGATGCACATGCATGCATGCCCCTACCCATAATGCAATGCGCGTGCAACACTCCCCCCGTGTGCCCCATCCCCCTGCCCATTTGCGCGCAACACCCAAGGCTCCCCCCCTATGCAAGTGCGCGTGATTCCCCCCCGTGCCCTGTTTTGGCTTAGCAGGCCTCCCTGCAGCCTCCTGAGACCAAAACACACACACCCCGCTTCCCCCGCGCATGTGGCCACGTCTCCCGCATGCACCCCACCCGCTGCGCATACGCGGCAGAGACCCGAACATCAGCTGGCTGGTGGGAGGCGCCATGCTTGCGCGGTGGAGCTAAGCTGGGGCGATGGCTCATGTGCCCGCAAGGATGGCTCTGGGTGGCGCCTGTGGCCCATGTGCCATAGATTTGCCATTGGGGGTCTATAGGTCTCATCCAAAGTTGTGGCGACATGACAAAATTGCTTCTTGGGCCGTTCCCCTGGTTTTATTTATATATAAAACCAATCGCGTCGTGTTTTCTGCAGAAAGGCTTAAGATCCACTCCCGGCCTGGGAAAGTTTTTCTGCTAATGGCCGGTTTTAAATTTTGGCTGAATTCTGGCGGACGGCCATGAACGCCACCCGATATGCGGAAAGCATTGTGGGATTTTGAACAAAGCTGCCACTCTCCCCGAGTCCTTTAAAAACAGACGGTGATCACATCCTTTATTTTTAAATTTCCCATGACGTCATTCCTGGAATTGAATCCCCTTTGGCTTGGGTGGAGGGAGCCAAAAACATTTCATTTTATTTCCGCGTGGGCCTCAACGGAACAAAACCCGGGATTTTCCCGTCTTTTTCTTCGCCCGCAAACAATTCCTCTTCGCAAAGGAAATTTTAAACAGCGCCGAAAAACGGAGCAAGGAGGATCCCACCACAATTCCTACAAGGGCTTGTACAGGCTGCCCTTGGCTTACTACAGGTTTTTCATTCTTACAACCATGACGCGTGGTCAAAATTCAGATGCTTGGCAGCTGATTTCTATTTATGATGGTCCTGGTTTGTTTGTTTTTTCACGTGGTCCCCCTTTGCGACCAAAATCAATGGGCAAGGAAGATTCACTTAACAACCGTGTGACTCAGTTAACTGCTTCATTTAACAACCGGTTGTTAAGAATGGGGCAAAACCCACTTAGCGCCTGTCTCACTTAGGAACAGAAATCTGGGGCTCCGTTGTGGTGCTAAGATGAGGACTACCCATAATTAGAACGGTCCTTGAGAATTCTGGGAATTGAAGTCCACATGTGTTAAATTGACCAACGATGGTTTACGCCAAAGATACTCTTCCACAATTGCACAGCCTGCTAGTTTCTGACTTCTACCAGACACAACTTTTCCTTTAATATTCAGATCCTCTTCACACCCACCCAGAATTAAAGAGAGAGAAAAAACATATTTCTTACATTTATACACCGACTGTCTCGCCATTGGGAGAGATTCTGGATTTTTCAGGACAACTGTTTGGGTCCTGAAATTGGCTAAGCCAGAAAATCTAGCCACTAGGAGTAGCAACTCATTACGCAGTAAATGGTGGGTATCAGTCCCTCCACTCCAAGAATGAACCCCTGGCAGAGGGAGGGGCCAGGGAGCCAGGGTTAATACATGCTTTAAGAGGGGAAGACTTCCACTCCCAGAATCCCTCAGCCAGCCTGCTTTAAGAGGGATGGACTTCCACTCCCAGAATCCCCCATCCGGCATGCTTTAAGAGGGGAGGGCTTCCGCTCCCAGAATCCCCCAGCCAGCCATGCTTTAAGAGGAAAGGACTTCCACTCCCAGAATCCCCCAGCCAGCCATGCTTTAAGAGGGGAGGGCTTTCACCCCCAGAATCCCCCAGCCCGCATGCTTTAAGAGGGGAGGGCTTCCACTCCCAGAATCCCCCAGCCAGCAGGCTTTAAGAGGGGTGGGCTTCCACTCCCAGAATCCCCCAGCCCGCATGCTTTAAGAGGGGTGGGCTTCCACTCCCAGAATCCCCCAGCCCGCATGCTTTAAGAGGGGAGGACTTCCACTCCCAGAATCCCCCAGCCAGCAGGCTTTAAGAGGGGAGGGCTTCCACTCCCAGAATCCCCCAGCCAGCAGGCTTTAAGAGGGGAGGGCTTCCACTCCCAGAATCCCCCAGCCAGCAGGCTTTAAGAGGGGTGGGCTTCCACTCCCAGAATTTCCCAGCCAGCATGCTTTAAGAGGGGTGGGCTTCCACTCCCAGAATTCCCCAGTCAGAATGATTTAAGAGGGTTGGACTTCCACTCCCAGAATCCCCCAGCCCGCATGCTTTAAGAGGGGAGGACTTCCACTCCCAGAATCCCCCAGCCATCATGCTTTAAGAGGGGAGGACTTCCACTCCCAGAATCCTCCAGCCCGCATGCTTTAAGAGGGGTGGGCTTCCACTCCCAGAATCCCCCAGCCCGCATGCTTTAAGAGGGGAGGGCTTCCACTCCCAGAATCCCCCAGCCCGCATGCTTTAAGAGGGGAGGACTTCCACTCCCAGAATCCCCCAGCCCGCATGCTTTAAGAGGGGAGGACTTCCACTCCCAGAATCCCCCAGCCCGCATGCTTTAAGAGGGGAGGACTTCCACTCCCAGAATCCCCCAGCCCGCATGCTTTAAGAGGGGAGGACTTCCATTCCCAGAATCCCCCAGCCATCATGCTTTAAGAGGGGAGGGCTTCCACTCCCAGAATCCCCCAGCCAGCATGCTTTAAGAGGGGTGAACTTCCACTCCCAGAATCCCCCATCCAGCATGCTTTAAGAGAGGTGGGCTTCCACTCCCAGAATCCCCCAGCCGGCATGCTTTAAGAGGGGAGGGCTACCGCTCCCAGAATCCCCCAGCCGGCATGCTTTAAGAGGGGAGGACTTCCACTCCCAGAATCCCCCAGCCAGCATGCTTTAAGAGGGGAGGACTTCCACTCCCAGAATCCCCCAGCCACCCTGCTTTAAGAGAGGTGGACTTCCACTCCCAGAATCCTCCAGCCAGCATGCTTTAAGAGGAATGGACTTCCACTCCCAGAATCCCCCATCCAGCATGCTTTAAGAGGGATGGACTTCCACTCCCAGAATCCCCCAGCCGGCATGCTTTAAGAGGGATGGACTTCCACTCCCAGAATCCCCCAGCCAGCAGGCTTTAAGATGGGTGGACTCCAATTCCCAGAATTCCTTTGCAATTCTCTCCCCGACCTGGAGCTAAGCCCCCCTCCCCATAGGTGAAATGGAAAGAAAAGGCTGGGGAGCCCCCAAATTCCACCCCCATGTCTTGGGGAGGGAAAATGCTGGGTCCGGCTGCAAAATCCCCGGGAGCCCCCCTTCTCAAATCACCCGCTGTTTTCAAACGAAACGGTTTCTTGCATTGCGTAGCCCTGAACAGCTGCCGAGACACACCCCCTCCTCAATGTCATCATCACAGGGATGGGTCCCCAACCTTGAAGGAGAGTAGGGGGACCCGAATTCCGCCCCCTCCCCAATTCATCCACCAGACCCCAAATGGAGCAAGATAAAGGAACAAACGGGGGAGGGGGGCAGACACACCCCCTTTTTCTCCATCCAGGCTTTGTGATGCAGCCGCTGGGGAAGGAGACCCTCAGAGCCCCCCCCATTCCGCAGCCACTGGCCGAGCCCCCCAACCTTTTCACCACCACCCCATTACATCCCCCCCTGCAGGAGCCTCCAAATCCTGCTTAGTAACGCCCCACGAGAACACCCCAATTTGAAATTGGGAGGAACAAAGAAACCCACCAAGTTGGTAATCCAGGTGAGAAGGGGAAAAGGAAGAAGCCCCTTCCTCATTTTTTCTCCCCACCCTCTGATACTGCAAAGACAAAGCCTTCCCCCCACCCCACGGGCGTTTGGGGAAGGGGTCAACAACCAGCAGCCCTGGCAAGGCAAGCCCCCTTGAGAAGGGGGAGCGCCTGCTAAGAAGACCCCCCCTCCCTGTCCAGTCCAACAGAAGCTCTTAGGGGAGAAGGAGAGGGGGGAAAAGGGAAGGGGTTCCCGGCAGAAGCCCCCCTACCCACCGTAGGTGCAGTTACAGCAAAAACGGACGATGAGCAAGATCTCCATGGCACCATGGTGGTATGTTGTTGGCTCCAGAGGTGGGAGAGGGAGAGGGAGAGAAAGAGGAAGGGAAGGGAGAGGAGGGGTGAGGGGCTGCCTGACGCTTCCAGCATGCCAAACAGGGAAGCCCCTCTCCTCTTTCTCTCTTTCTCTCTCTCATTCTCTTTCTTTCTCCCTCTCATTCTCATTCTTTCTCTCTCATTTCTCTCTTTCTCATTCTCTTTCCTTCTCTCTCTTTCTCTCATTCTCTCTCCCTCTCTCTTTCTCTTTCTCATTTTCTCTCTCTGATTCATTCTCTCTCTCTCTCATTTCTCTCTCTTTCTCTCTACCTCATTCTCTCTTTCTCCCTCTCATTCTCATTTCTTCTCTCTCATTTCTCTCTTTCTCATTCTCTTTCCTTCTCTCTCTTTCTCTCATTCTCTTTTTCTCTCTCTCATTCTCTTTCTCATTCTCTCTCTCTCTGATTCATTCTCTCTCTCTCATTTCTCTTTCTCTCTACCTCATTCTCTCTTTCTTTCTCTCATTCTCATTCTCTCTTTCTATCTCATTCTTTCTCTCTCTCATTCTCTCTCTCTCTTTTTTTCTCTCTCTCATTCTCTCTTTCTCTCTCTCATTTTCATTCTCTCTCTCATTCTGTTTTTCTCATTTCTCTCTCATTCTCTCTTTCCTTCTCTCTCCCTTTCCCTCTCTTTCTGTTTCTCTATTTCTCTCATTCTCTTTCTCATTTTCTCTCTGATTCATTCTCTGGCTCATTTCTTTCTTTCTCTCTATCTCATTCTCTTTCTCTCTCTCATTCTCATTCTCTCTTTCATTCTCTCTTTCTTTCTCTCTCTCATTCATTCTCTCTTTCTCTCTCTCCCTCATTTTCTCTTTCTCTAACTCATTCTCTCTTTTTCTCTCTCTTTTTCATTCTCTCTCTATTCTTTCTTTCTCCCTCTCATTCTCATTCTTTCTCTCATTTCTCTCATTTCTCTCTTATTCTCTTTCCTTCTGTTTCTCTCTCCCTCTCTTTCTTTCTCTCATTCTCTTTTCTTTCTCATTTTCTCTCTCTCTCTCTGTTTCATTATCTCTCTCATTTCTTTCTCTCTTTCTCTCTATCTCATTCTCTCTTTCTTTCTCTCATTCTCATTCTCATTCTCTCTCTCTCTCTCTCTCTCCCTCTTTCTCTCTCTCATTGCATCCAGCAATCTTGTTCATTGTGGACACCCAAAAAGAGCAGGCAAGGAGAGGCAGACAAAGGATGGGGAGACCCCGCCTGATACCCCAAAATACACCCCCTTCCCCACCTCCCACCCACCCCCCAAAAGAGGAGATCAGAAGCTGTTTACCTTCCATGGTGACAAAACTGTGAGTTCCTCTGACTTTCAGCTCCTGTAAAAAGGAAGAAGTCAGCTGAGGGCAGCACGGACACGGGGACCCCCCCCCCCAAAAAAAGGAAGCCCTCCCATGACAAAGGCAAAGGGAGCTGGCCCCAACTGGGAGATCAGGGCAGTTTTTCCTGTCAGGCCTGCAGCCATCTTTCCTTTTGGGTCTTTGGCATGCCACACTTTCTATTATTCTACTGTGCCTTTTGTATTGTGGGAAAATGGGAGGTGGGGATTGTATGGCGTTAGATGCTAGGTAGCCATAACAAAATTCTTTCTAGAAAGCCAAGGTCATCCTTTGTCTCTGCACTTCTGCACCTGATTTAATTTTGGATGCTATTTAGAAACCCTGACAGCTTGGTCCTCTTCTCATAATTTTCCAAAGAAAAACCTAACTCCCAGCAAGTCGAATGCAGAGAGGAAATTGAGGGTGGTCTTTCACGGGAGAAAGGGTCTCGGAGGGCATGCCAAAGGGACTTGCAACCGCAGCAAAACACCAACGGCTGCAGCCGAGGCCAAAGACAGATTTGCACACACATGTAAAAATACACACAAACACACCAGGGTTTGGAAAAGAAGGATTTTGAGACAAAGGTTCTGGAGGGAAAAATAGGGGAAAAAGTGGATGGAAGGAAAGAAGGCAGGAAGGCAGGAAGGAAAGAAGGAAGGAAGGAAGGAAGGAAGGAAGGAAGGAAGGAAGGAAGGAAGGAAGGAAGGAAAGAGGAGACTGTGGGATCCTTGGTGTTCTCTGAGCTTGCTTGTTTTCTTGCAGACGTCTCATGACCCAACTAGGTAACATCATCAGTACACCAAGGACCCCTCAAAAGTGGATTTAAGATTATGGTCTTTGTCGGAGGTTCTTAAGAAAAGACTGGACAGCCATTTGTCTGGAATAGTACAGGAAGTCCTTGACTTATGACCACAATTGAGCCCAAAAGTTCTGTTGCTAAGCGAGACATTGTTAAATGAATATTACATTTTGTCCCATTTTACAACCTTTCTTGCCGCCACTGCTAAGTGAATCACTGCAGTAGTTAAGTGGTTGTTCAGTGAATCTGGCTTCCCCGTTGACTTTGCTTGTCAGAAGGTCGCAAAAGGGGATCACGTGGCCCCTGGACATTGCAACCGTCATAAATATGAGTCAATTGCCAAGCGTCTAAATTTTCATCATGTGACCATGGAGATGCTGCAACGGCCGTAAGTGTGAAAAACGGTCGTACGTCACTGTTTTCAATGCCGTTGTAGCTTCAAATGGTCACTAAATGAATGGTCATAAATAGAGGACTATCTATATTCTGTTATTCTATGTTCTCCTCCTATTTAGGCAACACACTAATTTTGCTCCATCTGCCTAGAAAATTCATAAAGACAAAAAGCTTATTTTACTGACGTATTTCCTACGGATAGTCCTCGGTTTATGGCCATTCATTTAGTGACCATTTGAAACTGAAACAGCACCGAAAAAAGTGACATAGGACCAGTCCTCACACTTACGACCGTCACAGCATCCCCGGGGGATCAGAGAACCCAGATGCTTGGCAACAGGCCTGTATTTATGACGGTTACAGGATCCCGGAGTATCACGTAATCTTCCCAGTCAGTTCACAACAAGCAATGGAGGAAGGCCGATTCGCTTAAAGACCGCATAATTCACTTCAGAATTGTGGCAACTTGCTTAACAACCGTGGTAAAAATCTCGGCGCCTGGCAAGCGGCATGAATTTACGACGGTGGCGGGATCCCTGGGTCACGTGACCAACCTTTGCGGCCTTCCCATTTGGCTTCCAACTAATAAAGTCCATGAGGGAAAGTAGATTCACTTAGCGACTGTGGCAAAGAAGGTTGTAAAACCGGGGACGACTCACTTAACATCCACATTGCTTAGCGATGGAAATTCCAGTCCCAACTGTGGTCATAATTTGAGGACTACCTGTATCTTTGCTCGTATTAACCTAGAAAGCGCCATTTATATGCACGCCGACAACAAAATTCCCCTCAGACACAATTTCCGATATGTTTGTGCTTCTCGGCGGGTGAAATTCGGGGAAACAGAGCCTTCGCTCATATGATTTGGGCTTGTCCTCTATCCTTCCACCCAAATTGCCATTTTTAACTCCTCAGATTGGAGAATCATATTGGATAATATCCGTTTTCTGAATCTTTTTTTTTTAAATAAGAGATGAGGATTCTGAGGTAAATCTGGTCTACAGGTAGTCCTCGACTTCATTTAGTGACCGTTTGAAGTTACAACGTCGCTGAAAAAAATGACTTAGGATCCCTTTTCACACTTACGACCGTCGGGGCAATCCCCGTGATCAAAATTCAGATGCCTGGCCTCTGACTCATATTTATGACGGTTGCAGCGTTACATGATTCCCTTTTGCGGCCTTCCGACAGGCAAAGTTAAGGGGGGGGAAACCAGTTTCACTTAACGACCATGTCACAAATTTATCAACGGCCGTGATTCACTTAACAAACTGTGGTAAGAAAGGTCGTAATATGGAGCAAAAACTCACTTAAGAAATGTTTCATTTAGGTGAAAAATTGTGGGAAAGAAATAGGAAATTAACTCTGGAAGAGTGAGAACATACCTCTAAGAAAGGGAAATAATAAAGAAAATATTAAACTGGGCAGAATGTGAACTAAAAAATAAAGGGGAGACAGAATATTATGAGATTTGGAATAGATTTTACCAATGGTTGGATTTGAGGAATGAAAGTCGGAGCGGAAAAGAACAAGGATTTGTAGAACGAAAGAAGATGTCATATGCTTAATATATTAGGTAAATGCAAGTGTTTATAAGGGGTTAAGTATGTGTATATAATTAATAATTAGTAATGTATATTGTATACATAAGTGTTTGTATTATACTTTAGTTTTATTTGGTGGAGATTATGCCAGGACGCCTGTACCATGTCCAACTAAGAAAATAAATGTTTCACTTAGCAACACACATTCTGGGCTTAGTTGGGGTTGTAAGTTGAAGACTAAATGTACTAGGGATGCCTAACCTTGGCAACTTCAAGACCTGTGGACTTCAACTCCCAGAATTCCTCAGCCAGTCATGTATGGACTTCAACTCCCAGAATTCCCAAGCCATGTATGGTTGGCTAGGGAATTCTGGGAGTTGAAGTTAATAGGACTTAAAAGATGCCATGGTTGGATGCCCCTCTGTTTAAAATTAATGATGCTCCCTTCTTCGGTTACCAATTTTTAATGCCTTTATTTTCTGTTTTTTAATTTTAAAAGCTTGTACCAACATTATTGCTATTACTGATATCTAGGTTAGAATAGAATAGAATAGCAGAGTTGGAAGGGACCTTGGAGGTCTTCTAGTCCAACCCCCTGCCTAGGCAGGAAACCCTGTACCACTTCAGACAAATGGCTATCCAACATCTTCTTAAAGACTTCCAGTGTTGGGACATTCACAACTTCTAGAGGCAAGCTGTTCCACTGATTAATTCTAACTGTCAGGAAATTTCATAATAAACAACATTTTTTTTAAAGAAAGATTAATCTCTTGTTACCGACTCAGTCTCACAAGCTGGTTGCAGATAGTCCTCGACTTATAACCACAATGGAGCCCAACATTTCTGTTGCTAAGCAAGACAGTTGTTAAGTGAGCTTTGCCCCATTTTGCGACCTTTCCTGGCACCGTTGTTAACTGAATCACTGCAGCTGTTAAGTTAGTAACATGGTGGTTAGGGGAATCTGGCTTCCCCATTGTCTTTGCTTCTCAAAAGGTCGCAAAAGGGGATCATGTTAATCCAGGCCACTGCGACCGTCGTAACTATGAGTCAGTTGCCGAGCGTCTTTTGATCACGTGATCATGGGAATGCTGCAACGGTCGCAAGTGTCAAAAGCGGTCATAAGTCGCTTTTTTCAGTGCCATCGTAACTTCGAATGGTCACTAAATGAACTGTTGGAAGTCGAGGACTACCTGAATTATGACATTTCAAAGGATTAAACAGTCTTCCTTGAAACTCACCTCTGATATTTTCTGGAACTGGCTGTTAGCCTGGCTGCATTTTTCGGCGGTCTCTAGTGCAATTTTATAGTTGTCCACAAAAGCCTTGTACACCCCCAGTTGTGTAGCCTGTGGCAGAGAGAAAGAATATTACTTATGGAGGAAAACTGTTGGAATACATGTTAGCATGCATTTTTTATTGCAAGAACTACATAATTATCCAGCCAGTAGATGGCAGTGTTTACTATGCATCTATGGTTATAATCTATCGTTTTCTTTGTGTTCTAAGTAGAGTTTCCTGTTACAAAAAAAAAACAGTTGAGCAGTAAAGCACATGGTGACTGTACTCTTTGTTTGCTCTGTGGTGCTACGGTATATATAAACAAAATTTATAATAAAACCATTTTGAAGGCAACAGGAATAAAAGCAGTCACACGCTGGTTTACAAAACCAAAGCCATCAGAAATTCACTTATAGTCCTCGATTAACAACAGTTCATTTAGTGATCGTTGAAAGTTAGAATGGCACTAAAAAATGGGACTTATAACCGCATTTTCACAGTTACAACATTTGTAGCATCTCCGCGACCATGCATTTGCCAAGCACCCAAATTATGACCGCATGACTCAGGAGATGCTGTGATGGTTATGCGTATGAGGACCAGTCATAAGTCCGTTTTTTTCAGGGCTGGTGTAACTTCAAACGCTCACTAAACAAGTAGTTTTAATCAGGGTCTTGTGAACAAGCAAAGTCCATGAGGAAGCCAGATTCACTTAACGACCGTTACAAACTTAGCAATTGCAGTGATTCACTTAACAACCAGACGGAGAAAAGTTGCAAAATGGAGCAAAACTCAACTTAACTACTGTCTGCTTAGCAATGGAAATTTTGGTTTACAATTGTGGTCGTAAGTCGAGGACTACCTGAAGACGGAACTGATTTTATTGTATAATATTAACTGCTATTTATTCTTACTTGTTCACATTTTTATTGTGGTTGGATGTGTCCCAACAGGGAAGCGTTATAAATAATTGTTTTGTTTATTTCTCCATCTGTCTTTCTTTTTCTTTTTTTTTTTTTTTTTTTTTTGTTTTTTTATTTTTTTTTTTTTTTATTAAAAGAGTTTTGTACAAACAAATTTTCCCCGTTTTCACCCCCCCTCCACACAATATAAATCTCATACAAATGCTATACCCCCCCAACCCCCCCGCAAAAATTCACATTCATATATTATACCAAACACTTTACCCCCTCCCGTTCCCCATCTTAAAATAGATTACTCATAACCCCTCTCCTCCCAACAAACACTATATAAATTTCTCTTAAATTAATAATAACACATTGATCATTTTCTAAGCTAATTTAACATCTATAACTCTTAATATAAATTTCTCCTAGCCTAACAATGTTTCATTAATCCCATCTTCTAATTTATTCATATATATATATTGCCCCACCCTCCACCCTAACCCTCCCCCACCTCCCACACAAACCCACCCCCCTGACTTCCGCTGTATACCACTCTAACAATTCCAAACATCCCATATACTATTTACTCTGATCATCTATCGGTCTAAACATTCTTACCTAAAGACTAGATAATAACTCCTAGTCTGATATTTATTCTGTATATAATCAATCCATTTTGCCCACTCCTGTGTATATTCCTCCTGTTTCTGAGCTTTTAAGAAAGCTGAGATTTTTGCCATTTCGGCGAACCCCGCCACCTTCTGAATCCATTGATCAATTGTCGGTAAAAAATCTTTTTTCCAATGTTGCGCAATCAACAACCTAGCTGCTGTAACCATATACAAGGCCAATTTTGTTTCCCCTTTGCTAAAATCCTTAACTATACCCAATAAAAACATTTGCGGAGTGAATTGTATTCTTTTCTTAAATACATTCTGCATAACCCACCATATCTTTATCCAAAAAGCTTTAACCTTGTTACAAGTCCACCATACATGAAAAAAGGTAGCATCTAGACACCCACATCTCCAACATTTTGGTTGAACATTTGGGTACATGCATGATAATTTTTTAGGATCTAAATACCATCTGTAAAACATTTTATAAAAATTCTCCCTTAAATTCTGTGACTGTGTAAATTTAACATTCTGAACCCATATTTTTTCCCACGTTTCCAACATAACCACTTCACCAAAATTCTGAGCCCATTTAATCATACAATCCTTAACCAATTCATTTTCTGAGTCTCTTTCAACCATCTGTCTTTCTTTTTCGAGCCAAGCATTCCACTTTTCCTGTATCCTTCTTAAGGGTGGAACGCAGCCCTTGCTTATAAAAAATCTCCATTTTGTCAAAAATAATCTTCAACATTTCAGGAAGCCATGACAGGCACAACAATACAATACAATACAATACAATACAATAGTAGAGTTGGAAGGGACCTTGGAGGTCTTCTAGTCCAACCCCCTGCCTAGGCAGGAAGCCCTATACCGTTTCAGACAAATGGCTATCCAACATCTTCTTAAAGACTTCCAGTGTTGGGGCATTCACAACTTCTGGAGGCAACTTCTGTTCCACTGATTAATTGTTCTGACTGTCAGGAAATTTCCCCTCAGTTCTAAGTTGCTTCTCTCCTTGATTAGTTTCCACCCATTGCTTTTTGTCCTACTTTCAGGTGCCTTGGAGAATAGTTTGACTCCCTCTTCTTTGTGGCAACCCCTGAGATATTGGAAGACTGCTATCATGTCTCCCCTGGTCCTTCTTTTCATTAAACTAGACATCCCCAGTTCCTGCAACCGTTCTTCATACAACACAGTTCAGGTAGTCCTCCATTTACAAGAGTTCATTTAGTGACGGTCATAAATGTGAAACATGGTCATAACTCCAACTTTTTTCCAGGGTCTTTGTAACTTTGAACGGTCACTAAATGAACTGCTGTAAGTTGAGGACTACCTGTCATTGCTAAATATCATAAATTGCATCACGTGACTGACATTATGGCGTTTGTTAAGCAAACACCGTCATTAAACGAGCCAATGTTTTGCTATGAGGCATTTTTGCTGAATATAGGAAGGAAATGCTGCAAAAAACATCATAAATTGTGGTTATGTGATCACTACAAATGGCCACGAATGCACACCAGTTGTTGAGCACACAAAATGAGATCACATGACCACTTACAATCCAACTCATAAATAGCAATAGTCCTTTACTTACAGTAGTTCGTTTAATGACCGTTTCAGAGTTACAATGGTCCTGAAAAAAGTGACTTAAGGCCGTGTTTCATACTTATGACCATTGCAGCATCCCCATGGTCAAGTGATCAAAATTCAGCCGCTTGGCCGCTTACTCATATTTACAACGGCTGCAGTGTCCCAGGATCGAACGGCCACTAAATGAACTGCTTGCTGTAAGCCGCGAAAGTACCTCTACAGGTAGTCTCTACTTACAACAGTTCGTTTAGTGACCGTTCAAAGTTACAACGGCACCGAAGGATGTGACTTACAACCGTTTTTTCACAGTTACGACCTTTCCAGCATCCCCCCCCCCCCCATGGTCAGATGATCGGAGTTCAGATGCTTGGCAACTGGTTCATATTTATGACGGCCGTAGCATCCTGGGGCTCAGGTGATTTGTGACCTTCTGACAAGCAAACTCAATGGGAAAGCCAGATTCGCTTCCTATTTTATCGACTGCGGGGATTCACTTAACAACCATGGATAGAAAGGTTGTAAAACAGAGCAAAACTGAATCACTCCTGATTTTATTAGGGCGTTGGTCGGAACCCTGACCGTCTCACTTAACAACAAAGAATTTGTGCTCAATTGTGGTCATAATTCGAGGACTATTTGTACGTATATCCTTTCGAAACCAGAATAAGGGGATTTTGCATTCACATTTTCCTAACACAGGGGTGTCCAAACTTGGGAACTTTAAGACTTGTGGACTTCAACTCCCAGAATTCCCTAGCCAGCATGGCTGGCTGGGGAATTCTGGGAGTTGAAGTCCACAAGTCTTAAAGTTCCCAAGTTTGGACACCCATGTCCTAACACAAAACGCGAGAATTTACAGTTTGATGACCAACTCTGCAGATTCTCCCCAGACAATTAATTCTGTACGTTATCAAGTGGTTGACTTTTACAGTATAAATTTATTTGATACATAGAGATCCATTTTATTTCTGCCAACCAAGCATTTAACAAAAACATTAGCCTTTTCCTCTAGAAATTCCCCTCAGAATTTCCCTTTTTAAAACAAAAGGCTGGTGTATTTTAATGTATTGCTTTGAGACAACCGAGTTCTGGGTATTTTCTTTAAATTCCACTGAAAAGCTACGTTTCTGAGGCAAAACGCTTTCGAAATCTATTTTGAAAAAACCAGGTGGAAATATTTTAAGATTCAAGACTAAATCTCTACCGAATCAAAAGAACAGAAAATCTGGATTAATTTGTGTGAAACATTCAGATCAAGTAAGGTTTTAGAGTAGGTTTCTCAACCTCGGGCATTTTAAGATGAGTGGACTTCAACTCCCAGAATTCCCCAGCCATCATGGGAGTTGTTCATCATAAAGGCTGCCTGGGGCATTCTGGGAGTGGAAGCCCTCCCCTCGTAAAGCAGGCTGGCTGGGGGATTCTGGGAGTGGAAGCCCACCCCTCTTAAAGCAGGCTGGCTGGGAGATTATGGAAGTGGAAGCCCATCCCTCTTAAAGCATGCTGGCTGGGGGATTCTGGGAGTGGAAGTCCTCCCGTCTTAAAGCATATTGAAGAGGGAATTCTGGGAGTGGAAGCCCACCCCTCTTAAAGCAGGCTGGCTGGGGAATTCTGGGAGTAGAAGCCCACCCCTCTTAAAGCAGGCTGGCTGGGAGATTATGGAAGTGGAAGCCCACCCCTCTTAAAGCAAACTGGCTGGGGGATTCTGGGAGTGGAAGCCCGCCCCTCTTAAAGTAGGCTGGCTGGGAGATTCTGGGAGTAGAAGCCCACCCCTCTTAAAACAAGCAAGGTTGAGAAATACTGATCTAAAATAAATTGATGATATTTTATGCATGGTTTGTCCACCAAACACCAGAATATTCTGTGTTTTTAATTGATTTTTAAAAATTATCTCTGGTTCTCTTGGGAAACAAAATATGGGAATCCTATCAATCAGGTTTTTTAGAAGTTTTTTACTTCCATGGGATTACCGCAGTGTTTCCAGCGACACCCCCAAAAATGTCAAGAATGTTTGTTCTGCAATTCCCATATACAGCAAGTCCCCGGCTTAAGATCATCCCTTTAGTGACCAAAAAGTCCCAACACCAAAAAAGTGACTCAGGACCAGTCCTCGTACTTACGACCAATGCAGGATCCCCACGGCCACGGGATAAAAATTCAGACGCTTGGCAATGGCTCGTATTTATGATGGCCACAGTGTCCCCGGGATCACGTGATCCCCTTTTGCGACCTTCCGACAAGACAGCGTCCACGGGGAACTCAGACTCACTTAACAACCGTGTGACTAATTTAACAACTGCAGCGATTCACTTAACAACGGAGGGAAAATTGGAAATAATTCAATGCACAACTGGTCAGAAAGTATGGGATCCATTGTGGTCATAAGTCGAGGACTACCCTGTATTGCATTAGGCTACAAACGATGGCCACAGGGCCATTCGAACTGAGACCGAACTCAACTAAGGGGGGCCACAGCTTGCTGGTTTTTGGTGAGTGGGGGACAGACACCCCCCCTTGCGTCCCAGAGTGCCAGGGAGACCCCTAAGATTGCCAAAAAGATGCTGTGGATTCAAGAACCGGTGGGAACTGGACTTACCAGCTTCTGGAAGAGATGTCCCAGGACCACCTCGCTGTCCCAGTTCTGCAGATGTGGCCAGAGGTTGTCGTACATTTCCTTGTGGATCTCGTAAAGATCCTGGATCTTGTAGAAGATGGTTTCGATCTGCTGGATCGTGAGGACGGGCTGGGAGGTGGTCGCCGTGGCCCGCAGGGGCTTTATCGGCTGCGGGGAAGGGGGAGGAAGAGCCGTCAAATGGGGGGATAATTCCTGGGACCCCCTCCTCTCCCCCCTCCCACACACACCAAGGGGTCGGTCTTGTTTGATTGGCCAATTTCCTGAGATTTTGACCATAAAGCTTTTGTCCCAGAGCACCAGCTGGCTTGTATTGCAGTGGGGTCTCCAAACGAGGCCCCCTTAAGACTGGTGGACTTCAACTCCCAGAACTCCCAGAGTTAAGGGAGTTAAAAATCCACGGGTCTTAATGTGGCCACGTTTTGAACCACACAACAACCCTGTGAGGCAGGCAGGGTGGAGAGAGAGAGAGAGAGAGAGAGAGACAGAGAGAGACAGAGGGAGGGGGAGAGAGAGGAAGGGAGGTAGAGAGAGGGAGGGAGGGTGGGAGGGGGAGAGAGAGGGGGGAGGGGGAAAAGGGAGGGAGGGAAGGGAGGATAGAGAGAGAGACAGAGGAGAGAAAGAGAGAGGGAGGGAGGGAGGAACTGGCCTGCAATCTGGGCCTCTGAAGGCCAAGGGGAGATTTGAACCCAGAACTTTCCAAATATAATATAGACGCCTTCACTGCTATGTCACTCATTGCCACACCATCTTTGGCAGTGGGGGAACAACAAGTCCCATCACCCCCAGCCATTACAGAGGTGCTGGCTGTAGATGGACACTGTAGTCCTGTGTTTCTCAGGCTCAGCCATTTTAAAATGGGTGGGCTTGGATTCCCAGAATCCCCCAGCCAAAAGGAGAGGTGGGTTGTGCTGAGAGTCTGACTGGCCCAAAGTCACCCAGTTGGCTCTCAGGCCTAAAGCCAGACTAGAACTCCCCGTCTCCCGGTGATTGCCTCAAAGTCTCCAAATTAACTTTTATCCCTAAGGCAGGACTAGAACTCCCAGTCGCCTGGTGATTGGCCCAAAGTCACCCAGGGCCTTCATGACTAAGGCGGGACTAGAACGCACCATCTTCTGGTGATTGGCCCAAAGTCACCTAACTGGCTTTCATGCCTAAGGCGGGACTAGAACTCCCAGTCGCCTGGTGATTGGCCCAAAGTCACCCAATTGGCTTTCATGCCTAAGGCGGGACTAGAACTCCCCATCTCCTGGTGATTGGCCCAAAGTCACCCAGCTTTCATGCCGAAGGCAGGACTAGAACTCCCAGTCACCTGGTTTCTAACCTGGTGCCTTAACCACTAGACCAGCTGGCTCTCAAACTGGTGGGTGCCCACTAATTCACACCTGCGACCCCCAGGAATGTCTCACCATTCCCTGGAATTGGAAATCCCACTGCAAGCACAATAAATTTTGGAAACTACCAAGTGGTTTCTTCTTAGAAACCTGCACTAGAAGAGCCCGGAAAAGTCTAGAAAATTCCCCCTTCTACCCAGAACTAAGAACTAGTCCCCCCACCCCCACCCCAGAAACCCATCCAGATGTGGCAGGAGAAGAGTGGCTGCTGTGGTGAGAATTTTGGCAAAATGGAACCTACGGAACTCTCTGCTACAAGATCTTTCTTAGACTCTCTCTCTCTCTCACGGAGACAAAAATCACCTCCCCGATCCGGCCGCGGCCACCCACAGCTGCGTCCTAGAGCCTCAAAGGGGCCCCTCTTCAGCCGGGACCCAATTTAGGGAAGAAACCCTGAGCGCTTGACATGACTCGCATGCAACCCTTCGGAGTCCAACAGGCCAGCCGGGAGTGGCGAAATCGCGGCGGCCACCAAAATGACCAACATTTCATGCCCTTTAGTGCTGCGGACCTCTCGTCCGTCTGCTTCCTCCTGGCTGGCCTTCCTCCCCTCCCACGTCCCACCATAAGTAAAACAATAGTCTCCAACTTCCATAGTAATTAAATAGTAAAAGTAAAAAAATAAATAAATAACATTAAATAAAAATAATAAAATCAAGCGAAGTGAAATGAAATAAAACGATAAAGTAAACTAAACAATAAATGAAATAAAAAATAAAACAATAAAGTAAAATAGAAAAGAATAAAGTAAACTAAGCTAAAGTAAAATAAATAATAAAATAAGATAAAATGAAATGAAATGAAATGAAATAATAAAATAAAATAAAATAATAAAGTGAAATAGAATAAGGTAAGATAATAAAGCAAACTCAGCTAAGGTAAAGTAAAACAAATAATAAAATAAAGTAAAATGAAATAAAATAATAAAATAAAATGAAATGAAAACTAAACTAAACTAATAAAGTAAAATAAAATAACGAAATGAAATAAAATAGTAAAGTAAAATAAAATAAAACAAAATAATAAAATAAAACAGGAAATAAAATAGAATAAAGTAAAATAATAAAGTAAACTCAACTAATAAAATAAGGTAAAGTAAAATGAAATGAAATAATAAAATAAAATAATAAAATAAAATAGAATAAGGTAAAATAATAAAGAAAACTAAGCTAAGCTAAAGTGAAATAAATAATAAAATAAGATAAAGTAAAATGAAATGAAATAATAGAATAAAATAATGAAGTGAAATAAAAAGTAAGCTAAAATAATAAAGTAAACTAAAATAATGAAAATAAACTAAAATAATGAAAATAAAACAACACAACAAAAAACAAAACAAAAACAAAACAAAAACAAAAACATAAAACAAAAAACCCCAAAACAAAAACAAAAACAGAACAGAACAGAACAAGACCCAGTCAGTTTCTCTGCCCCCCCTAATCCTCACTCACTCACCAACAACAGCGCCTCCAGCTGGTTAATGTACATTTCCTCGCTGGCCAGGAAGTCCTTCAGCACCAACTTACGCATCTCCACGCCTTTCCCGGCATCCTGTTCCTCCTGCAGGAGGGAGAGTTAGGGCAAAGTTACAAGGGGACCCCTCGGGGAGATCCTCGACTTGCGACCACAATTAAGCCCCAAAGTTCCCCTGCTATGCGCGACGGTTGTAAAGTGAGCTTTGTCCCATTTTACGATTTGTTTGTTCTCTATTCAATGAATCGCTGCAGTTAGTAATAATGTTGTTAAGTGAATCTGTCTCCCCCCCCAATTGATTTTGCTTGTCAGAAGGTCGCAAAAACGGGGACTGTCCCAGTGTGGCTTAATTGTGGTTGTAAGTTGAGGACTAGTAGTATTTACATTCCACCTCGTTTTTGGTTCTTGCAAACCTGTCTCTTGTTTAAACTTGTCATTTTTTTCATCAACGTTTCAGCATTTCAAATTCAATCAGAATAGAGCTGGAAAGGACCTTGGAAGTTTCTAGTCCAGCCCCCTACTCAAGCAGGAGACCCCAGACCACTTCAATCAATCAATCAATCAATCAATCAGAATAGAGCTGGAAGGGACCTTGGAGGTCTTCTAGTCCAGCCCCCCTGCTCAAGGAGGAGACCCCAGACCACTTCAATCAATCAATCAATCAATCAATCAATCAGAATAGAGCTGGAAGGGACCTTGGAGGTCTTCTAGTCCAGCCCCTTACTAAAGCAGGAGACCCCAGACCACTTCAATCAATCAATCAATCAGAGTAGAGCTGGAAGGGATCTTGGAGGTCTTTTAGTCCAACCCCCCTGCTCAAGCAGGAGACTTTAACTTTAACTTTATTCAATTTCTAGACCGCCCCTCTCTCAGAAGAGACCCCAGACCACTTCAATCAATCAATCAATCAATCAGAATAGAGCTGGAAGGGACCATGAAGGTCTTCTAGCCCAGCCCCGTACTCAAGCAGGAGACCCCAGACCATTTCAATCAATCAATCAATCAATCAATCAATCAGAATAGAGCTGGAAGGGGCCTCGGAGGTCTTCTAGTCCAGCCCCTACTCAAGCAGAGACCCCAGACCATTTCAATCAATCAATCAATCAGAATAGAGCTGGTAGGGGCCTTGGAGGTCTTCTAGTCCAGCCCCCCTGCTCAAGCAGGAGACCCCAGACCATTCAATCAATCAATCAATCAGAATAGAGCTGGTAGGGGCCTTGGAGGTCTTCTAGTCCAGCCCCCCTGCTCAAGCAGGAGACCCCAGACCATTTCAATCAATCAATCAATCACAATAGAGCTGGAAGGGGCCTCGGAGGTCTTCTAGTCCAGCCCCCCTGCTCAAGCAGGAGACCCCAGACCATTTCAATCAATCAATCAATCAGAATAGAGCTGGAAGGGGCCTCGGAGGTCTTCTAGTCCAGCCCCCCTGCTCAAGCAGGAGACCCCAGACCATTTCAATCAATCAATCAATCAATCAATCAATCAGAATAGATTTAAAAGGGACCTTGGAGATCTTCTAGTCCAGCCCCCTACTCAAACAGGAGACCCCAGACCATTTCAATCAATCAGAATAGAGCTGGAAGGGGCCTCGGAGGTCTTCTAGTCCAGCCCCCTACTCAAGCAGGAGACCCTAGACCATTTCAATCAATCAGAATAGAGTTAAAAGGGACCTTGGAGATCTTCTAGTCCAGCCCCCTACTCAAGCAGGGGACATCTGCAGCTCACTTGGCTGCAATTTAATTTCTGCCAAAAATCCATTTTTGGCAAACCTGACCCATAGCGATCAATAGCTTTGCTTAACAACAGCACGGTTCGTTTAACGATTGTGGCAATTCATTTAACGACTAGCAAAAAAAAGAAGTCACAAAACCAGGTCCATCACGTGGGCGACCTGCTTCACGACCATGGGTGGGCTCCATTATGGTCGTAAGACGAGGACCAGCTGCAAGTGCAGATCCCAGTCGTGAGTCACAATTTTCAGCGCCGTTGTGACCCCTAACCACCGCTAACCAAACAGTCCTAAGTCAAGGACTGTCAGTACTCTACCTCCCTCCTGCGAATCGAGGCAGGACGTGAATTTGGCAAGGAAGTAAATTTGAGCCAGGCTTCACAACCACCTACAAATTAGGCCCAAAGCCCAAGGCGATAAATTATACCTTTTCTTTTCAAAGTGTGTGACACACAAGACTGTGAATCAACCTTTTTGTCATCCAGCGCCACAAAGACACAATCGCATTTGGCTCCCAATTTAAAAGCCACCTGCTGGAGTTTGCGGCGGAGGTGAAATTTGAACCCAAGACTTTTCCAAGTTAAAATGTCCCCGTCTTCCTTCTGGGCCTCACCCACCTACGTGGACGTTATAAAGGAAACTCAATCTGGCCCAAAGAATCCAGGCCTACAGGTAGTCCTCAAACGTACGGCCACAATGGAGCCCAAAAATTCCTGTTGCTAAGTGAGTTTTGCCACTTTTCTTGCCGTAGTCGTTAAGTAAATCGCAGGGGTGGATAAGCGTGTAACCAGGTTGTTAAGTGAATCTGGCTTCTCCCCTTGACTTAGCTAGTCAGATGGTCGCAAAAGGGGATCACGTGACACACACACACCCCCGGGACACTGCGACCGTCAAAAATACGAGTCCATTGCCCGGTATCCAGATTTTGAGCACATGGCGGGGATGCTGCAATGGTCGTAAGTGTGAGAAATGGTCGTAAGTCCATTTTCAGTGCCGCTTTAATTTTGAACGGTCACTAAACAAACCACTGTTAATCAAGGACTACCTGCTGATCTAAGGCCACTATTTTTTGGCCTGGCCTACCTCGCAGGGAGATTTCTGAGGTCATGCACCGCCTTGCGACACGGTTACAAAAAGTGAAAATATTTGTTTACTGAGGTGTAGTGTTTCCAGAGTATTCCCCACATTTTCCTGTCCAGCGTTCTTCAGAATTACAGAGTAACAGAGTTGGAAGGGACCTTGGAGGTCTTCTAGTCCAACCCCCTGCCCAGGCAGGAAACCCTACCCCACTTCAGACAAATGGTTATCTTAACATCTTCAAGGGTTGGAGCATTCACAACTTCTGGAGGCAAGCTGTTCCACTGATTAATTGTTCTCACTGTTAGAAAGTTTTCCTTAATTCCAGGTTGCTTCTCTCCTTGCTTAGTTTCCATCCATTGACTCAGAATAGAGCTGGAAGGGACCTTGGAGGTCTTCTAGTCCAACCCCCTGCCTAGGCAGGAAACCCTATACTGTTTCAGACAGATGGCTATCCAACATCTTAAAGACTTCCAGTGTTGGGGCATTCACAACTTCTGGAGGCAACTTCTGTTCCACTGATTAATTGTTCTAACTGTCAGGAAATTTCTCTTCAGTTCTAAGTTGCTTCTCTCCTTGATTAGTTTCCACCCATTGCTTCTTGTTCTACCCTCAGGTGCCTTGGAGAATAGCTTGACTCCCTCTTCTTTGTGGCAACCCCTGAAATATTGGAAGACTGCTATCATGTCTCCCCTAGTCCTTCTTTCTATTAAACTAGACCTACCCAGTTCCTGCAACCGTTCATCGTATGTTTTAGCCCAGGGGTGTCCAATCTTGGGAACTTTTAAGACTTGTGGACTTCAACTCCCAGAATTCCCCAGCTGGGGAATTCTGGGAGTTGAAGTCCACAAGTCTTAAAGTTCCCAAGGTTGGACACCCCTGTTTAGCCTAATCCTCTTCGTTAACTTAAGGTTGCAAGTCACTTCAAGCCGAACCCCCAAATTCTGTTTAAAAATTTAAAATTAAATGAAGTTTAAAATTCTTTAATTTTCTGCACCCCATCGAGAAGAAGCAAAAACAGGAATGCGGAATCCGTTACGGCTGGGCTCGCTGTTTTTCGCCTTCCCACGCAGGCCTCGGGCACCTGGAACCCGAATTCCCCCCCCCTGCCCCCCCCCTGCCAACTGCACACTCCCAGGAACAAGTCAGCACAGAGACAGTTCCCCACCCCCCAGGGTTGGTACTGCTATCGGTGCAAGGGGGGGGGGTATTTTATCCTCTCCTTCCATTTCCAGGATCTAAGCCAACAGGTCAAAATCCGAATGCAGTCTCCTGATAGGTAGTCCTTGAATTATGACCATTCAAAGTTACGACGGACCCAAGGCACAGGGAATCCTCAATTTACAACTGGACTGGAGCTCTAGATTCCTGTGGCTAAGCAAGACAGCTGTGAAGTGAGCTTTGCATTCTTTTACGGCCTACCTCGCCAACCGTTGTTAAGTGAATCACCACCATTGTCAAGTCCGTCGCACGGTTGTTAAGCGAATCCAGCTTCCCCCATGGAGTTTGCTGGTCAGGAGGTCGCAAAAGGAGAGAACACGTGACACCGAGACACCGCGACCGTCATAAACGTGAGTCAGTTGCCAAGCGTCTAAATTGCTGGTCAGAAGGTCGCAAAAGCGGACACCGCAGCCGTCATAAGTATGAGTCACTTGACAAATGGCTGAATTTTGATCACAGGGATGCTGTAACAGTTCTAAGTGTGAAACGTAAGTTATTTTTTTAATGCCATTGTAACTTCTGACAGTCACTAAGTGAATCGTTATAACTTGAGGACTACCTGTTTTTGCAACTTGGATTTTAAATGAACTCCAGTGCCTCCTGTGATCTCATTTTGTGTGCTCCACATCCGGTGTGCATCTGTGGCCATTTATAGTGTCCGGTGGTCGCATAACCACAATTTATGATGTTTTTTGCAGCATTTACTTCCTACATGCAGCAAAAGTGCCCCATAGAAAAACACTGGTTCGCTTAATGACTGTGCTTGCTTAACAACCGCCATAATGGCAGTCACGTGATGCAATTTATGATATTTTGCATTGACAGGTAGTTCTCAACTTACAGCAGTTCATTTAGTGACCATTCAAAGTTACAACAGCACCGAAAAAAGGGACTTACGACCATTTTTCACACTTACGACCATTTCAGCCTTTCCCCACGGTCACATGATTTACATTTGGATGGTTGACAACTGACTCGCCTTTACGACGGTCACAGTGTCTCAGGGTCGTGTGGTCTCCTTTTGCGACCTTCTGACAAACAAAGTCAATGGGGAAGCCATTCACTTAATGACCGTGTTACTGACTTAAGACTTGCAGGTATTCACTTAACGCACAAGACAAGAAAAGTCATAAAACGGAGCAGGCTCAGCTCCACTGAACAAATTCCTCACTTAACACCATCAATTTTGGGCTCAATTGTGGTCGTAAGTCGAGGACTATCTATCTGCACTTCCAGTGCCACCTGTGGACAATGGATTCTTTTAACGACCATGGTATCTGCTTAACAACCACCTTAAAAAGCTTATAGAATTAGAGTTACCTTGAGGTAAGATGGGTGGTCGATAAATTTCATAAATAAAAGAAATCGGGCACGGCGGGCTGCTGACCCGCTTAATAACCTGCACCACCACCCACGACCGTCATAAGTTGAGGACTACCTGTACTTGCTTCTTAAGCCACTGGGGGGGTGGGGGAAGGAGGGTCATTCCAAAAGTCTGCCATGACCAAAAAAAGGAGGGGAGGATTTATCAGAGGATGGACTAGATGCCTTTGGAGGGCCCTTGCCACTCCAAGCTCTTAAAGAAAGCAAAGAAAGCAGTCCATCCATGCTCAGAGGCACCCTGTTCTGATCCCAGCAGGATCCTAATGGAAAAACCTCCTTTGCTCTGTAAGCCCACAACTTTTTTTGGGGTATGTGTGTGTGTGAGAGAGAGAGAGAGAGATTTGGAGAGAGATTTGGAGAGATGAAAGGAAGTTACACAAGAAAAAAAAAGGGATTTTTTTTTCTTTTTCTTTTGCTCCTTTCAAACCGAAAGGATATCGGCGGTTCGATTCCCGTTAACGCAAATTTTTAAATTCCTAAAACAGGGAAGTGGAAATAAGATTTCCAGCGAAAAAACGGCACAGATCTCCTTTTCTCGCACGCACACAAACACACACAACCACACACGCCTAAATACACCAAACACAAACACTACCCAAATGCCCCCCCCGCCCGCTCCCCGGGGGCTCCTTCTGTAAGAACCTGCTATGCCCCCTAATCTCGTATGCACTTCTACCTATGATGTTAGACACCCTTGCCGAAACGGATCAATACAAAAAATAAAAATAAAAATTAATTAAAATCTCCTTGGAACAACGCAATTTGGACTGCAGCTGGCTTTGAACCACAACGACAACAATGACGACAACAAAGGGGATGTTTTGTTTGGAAGTGGGGGGGGCGTTTGGGGGGGTAGGATGAAAGCAATATTCCCATGTGTTCAGATCCTCCTGCCGGTTTCCCAAGGTGACCTCTGCCCATGCACAGAGTGGCTTCCAGAAGCAGGGAGGGGGAGGGAGCTTAGGGCCTAGAGCTAGACACCCAAAGCAGACCCTCCCCCCCATGCGGCCCCTCCCTGGGGAACCTGCCAGCAGACCCTCTTCCCCCTTCAAATGCCAGCCTCGCCCACTCCCACCTGGGCAACTGGTGCCACCCGGTGTGCCGCTTTTGAGAAAGATCACCCCTCCTTCCTCCCCTGGGGAGGGGTGGGGGGAGATCAGGCTGCAAGAGAGGAAGCCAGCCCCCTCCCCAAGGCTAACTCTTCAAAGATCCCCAGGCCGCCATTCTCCCAATGCCCACCTGTGCTGTGCACTCTTCTTCTTCTTCTTCCTCCTCCTCCTCCTCTTCCTCTTCCTCTTGCAAGACTCGGTCTAAGTAGCCCAAGGCAGCCTCTTCCTCCTCCTGCATGCCGGGCGGGGGTCGTCTTGCAACTGGGGGTCCCCTCAACCGAGGAGGGGGCGCAGGGGGGTCCTTCCCAGCCGGCCGGGCACTGCCAGCCGGCCGGGCAGGGGACCATGAGTGGGCAGCAGCCAGCAGGGCGGGCTGCCTGGCTGGGAGTGGGTGGTGAGTGGGTGTCCCGGGCGGGGGTCGAGGAGGCAGGCCTGGGAGACTCCCCCCTCCCCGCCTTGCTTGCCTTCCGTGCCTGCCTGCCCGGCGCACCCGCCCGCCCGACTTAGTAGCTGCCCCGCCGTGCTCAGCCAGGCGAACAGGAAGTGGCACAGCCTCGCCTGCTGCCTCCCAGGGGGAGGGGGGAGAGGAGGGGAAGGGGCAGCCCCTGGGGGAGGACCCTGGAGGGGGGAGGCTGCCCCCAGGCGGAGCCCCCTCCTAACCCGAGGAAGCGTGGGCTGGGGAGGGGTTGTGGGATACGTAGGAGGAGGAAGAAGAGGCAAGAGAGGAGAAGGAGGAAGAGGAAGGGAAGGAGGAGGACGAAGAAAGAAGAGGAACAGGACAAAGAGGAGGAGAAACACAAGGAAGGGAAGGAGAAGGACGAAGGAAGAAGAGAAAGAGAAGGTAGAAGTAGAGGAGAGGGTGGAGGAAGGAAAGGAAGTGAAGGAAGAGGAAGGAGGAGGAAGAGGAGAGGGAGGAGGAGGAAGGGAGGAGAGGAAGAGGAGAAGAGAAAAGAGGAGGAAGAGGAAAAGGAGGAGAAAGAAGGAAGAGGAAAAGGAAGAGAGGAGGAAGAAGAGAAGAGGAGGAAGGAAGATAATGAAGAGGAAGAGGAGGAAGGAGAGGAAAAGAGAGGACGAAGAGGAGAAGAAAAAAGGAGAGAAAGATAAGGATGGGGAGGAGGAGCAGGAAGAGGAAGGAAAGAAGGAAAAGGAGGAAGAGGGGGGGAGAAAGAGGAGACAAAGGAGACAGACGAGGATATGGGGAAAGAGGAGGACAGAAGAGAAAGAGAAGGGGGAGAAGGTGGAAGACGAGAAAGAAAATAAGGAAGAAGAGGAAGAAGACGATTAAAAGAAAGAAGGGGAGGAAGAAGGGGAGGACAAAATCCGAGGAGGAGGAGGAGGAAGAAGAAGAAGAGAAAAGGGAGGAGAAAGACGAGGGGGAGGGTGGAAGAGAAGGAGGAAGAAAAGGAAGAAGAGGAAGAGGTAGAGGAGGAAGAAAGGAGGGGAGGAAGAGGAGGGGGAGGAGGAGAAGGCAGGGCGAGAATGAGGAGGAGGAAGAGGGGGAAGAAGAGGAGGGTTTCAATTCCGCGAGTTTGGGGGAGGAAGAATGCCCTCCCCCCCCAATTTGGAGAACCAGGGAGGGGTGTGTGCAAGGGATAGGCTGTCCCGTTCTACGACCCAAGAGACGGCCTTTGGAAACAGCAGGCAGGCAGGAGGGCTCAGTGCTTAGAGCCCCGGAGCAGGAATGAGTCCCGGCTCCGAAAACGGGGTGGGGGGAGGGGGCTTGAAGGAGAACAGCCAAGAGGGGGGGGGCTGGTGTGGACCCCCCCTCTCCCCAGGACCTCCTCCCTCCTCCTCCTATATATATATATATATATACACGGAGATCCCCGCGTGGAAGCCCCACTTCCCGGCTGGGCTCCCGCGCCCGCGAGCGCAGGGGGAATCCCTGTGACGTCACGTACGCATCTGGCCAGCAGTTGGCCAGGGAAGCCCAGGGAAACACCCCCCCCCCGTCCGTCCGTCAGTCCCCCCACAAAAAAACCAGGCTGTGCAATCTCTTAGGAAAGAAAGGAAGGAAGATGAGAAAGGAAAAAGAAGAGAGGAGGGAGGGAGGGAAGGAAGGAAGGAAGTTTAGGAGAGAAAGAAATAAAGAACGATTAGGAGAAGGAAAGAAAGAAGGAAGAAAGAGGAGAAAGGAAAAATGAGAGAGGAGGGAGGGAAGGAAGGAAGTTTAGGAGAGAAAGAAATAAAGAACGATTAGGAGAAGGAAAGAAGGAAGAAAGAGGAGAAAGGAAAAAGAGAGGAGGGAGGGAGGAAAGGAAGGAACTTTAGAAGAGAAAGAAAGAACGATTGGGAGAAAGAAAGAAGGAAGGGAGAAAAGAAAAAGAAGAGGAGGGAGGGAGGAAAGGAAGGAAGGAAGTTTAGGAGAGAAAAAAAGAAAGAACGATTAGAAGGAAAGAAGGAAGGAAGATGGGAAAGGAAAAAGAAGAGAGGAGGGAGTGGGGAAAGGAAGGAAGGAAGTTTAGGAGAGAAAGAAAGAACAATTGGGAGAACGAAAGAAGAAAGGAAGATGAGAAAGGAAAAAGAGGGGAAGGCAGATTAGACGGATTAGGGGAAGGAAGGAAAGAAGGCTCTCCTGCTCCATTTCATCGCTCTCTCCCCATTGTCCTTTTTCTCTGTTTCAGTAAGGAAAGAGCCGCCTTGACTTGAACATACTAGTGGCAGTGAGTTCCCCAGGTCAATAATGTGCTGCGTGAAGAAGCCTTCATTTTCTCTTCCTTCCTTCCTTTAATTAATTGTTCTTTCTCTCCTAAATTCCCTTCCTTCCACCCTACTTCCTTCTCCTCCCCTCCCTTTCCTTTTTCCTTTGACATATTCCTTCCTTCCTTCCTCCTTCCTTCCCTCCCTCCTCTCTTCTTTTTCCTTTCTCATCTTCCTTCCTTCCTTTTCCTAATTGTTCTTTCTCTCCTAAACTCCCTTCCTTCCTTTCCACCCTCCTTCCTTCCCCTCCTCTTCCCTAAGTGGGCGGCTGCTGTGGGAGCTGGAGGAGCAAGGGATTGCTAGACTGGCTTGGAAACTGTCACAGAATTTTGACAATAAAGATCACATAAATCCCAACGGCAACCAGCAGCCCTGAAGCAACCACAACATCCCCACATTTTCATCTCCTCCGGATTCCTACGTCCCAGATTGTGGACCATTGGAGGCGGGGCCTGGGTTCAAAAACTGTTACCTTATAATGCACTGTTCTGCATTAATGTAATGCAATTAAAAGTTACAAAAAGGAGAGTTTTAGCAGTACATACATGGACAATCGGTGAGTGGTGCGGTGGCCTAGAGGTGGATCTCTCACCTCACAATCAGGAGATTGTGGGTTCGATCCTAGGTAGAGGCAGATATTTCCCTCTCTGGGTACAATGAGAATATATCTGCCGAACAAAACTCCACATTGGCAACAGGGAAGGGCATCCGGCCATTAAAACACTCGGTTCCATTCAGTTGCCCCAATTCCACCCCGCAAGGGATTACGGGGTCATTAAACGACAAAAAACAACAACAACATAGATGGAGAATCAGTGGATTAATCCTGGATGGCTGTTGGCTTTTAGTGGAGGGTTTTCGTGTTGAAAGTTACACACTTCAGACCCACACAAAATATTTCCCCAGCTTTTTTGACGAACAGGTAAGCTTAGAACAATACAGATTTGTCCTCGACTTTCAAAAATCCATTTAGTGACCCGTTCAAAGTTACAGCAGCCCGGAAAAAAGTGACATGGCCACTTTTCACACTTACGACCGTTGCAGCATTCCCATGTTCAGGAGATCAGAATTCCTTGGCAGCTGACTCATATTTACGACGGTCGCAGTGTTCCTCCTTTGGCGACCTACTGACCAGCCAAGTCAATCGGGAAGCCGGATTGGCTGAACAACCGTGCTACTCACTTAAAAACGGTGGTGATTCACTTAACAGTGGCGGCAAGAAAGGTCGTTAAAAGGGGCAAAACTCACTTAACGTCCATCTCGCTTACCAACGGAAATGTGGGGCTCACTTCTGTAAGTCGAGAACTACCTGTATCTCACAGTTCTCTGGCACCAAATACGAATTCAGCAGAAGTTGTCGCCGAGTGCAAAACCAAACTTCTATTTTTGTATGTGTCTGGTTTGTACGGACCTAAGTTTGCGTCTCCTTTACACCCTCACTAAGGACTATAGTAATACTGTGGGGAATACACCGGCCCCAAACAAGCAAAGGGGCAAATAAGCCGTACACAACTCACAACCCCCAAAAGACACCAGCTCTTGATTGTTCATTTACACACAGCAATACAAATATGAATCGAAAACCCACAAAATTTGCACCCGACCCCGTCTCGCGTAAAAGAGAGACGCAAGGGGAGAAAACACATTTAATTTTCACTCCCTGTACAGGACAGTCCTCGACTTACGACCACAACAGAGTGGAAAATTTCTGTTGCTCAGCAAAACAGTCGTTAACTGAGTTTCGTCCCGTTTTACCACCACGGTTGTTAAGCGAATCTCCGCCGTGGTTAAATGAGCCACACAGTTGTTAAGTGAATCCGGCTTCCCCCGTTGACTTCGCTGGTCAGAAGGTCGCAAAAGGGGATCACGTGACCCCCCCCCGGGAACATTGCGACGGTCATAAACACGAGTCAGTTGCCAAGCGTCTGAATTTCGCTCACGCGGCCATGGGGATGCAGTCGTAAGTGTGAAAAATGAACATGAGTCGCTTTTTTCGGCGCCGTTATAACTTTGAACGGACACTAAATGAACTGTTGTAAGTCAAGGATGACCATATTTTTCAACAATCAGCCCAGCCACGCAATTAAAAAACACAACACTATTTTTCGCTTGCCATTTTAGCAGGATAAATAGATAGACTTTATACTCGGCCAACAAGGCTCCAGACCTCAAGAAAGAAATCCAGCTATACGATTGCCTAACTAACTCAGTTGTTTCCAGCATGGCTGGCCTTACAGGGTTGTTGTGCCATAATGTTCTTCCAATCACACCTCCACTGTTTATTTTTTCTGATGACCTCGGAGGAAGGTCTGTTTCGGTTTACACATCGCGTTCAAAATCACAGGAATTTGTTTGGATTTGGGGACTCAGCGGGTTTTTCTCAATGTCGCCATGAGGGCTAGCAACTTAGGACTACAACTGGGGTAGGAATTTCTGTCCTAAGTCATTGCAGTCGTACGTTAAGTCCACACATGACCACACCTGATTTTACTACCATTTTTACCACAGTTGGGAGTCGAATCACCAAATCTGATCAAAATATGGTGGGATTTTACATTGCTTTCAAATTTTTAAATTTTGGCAGGATTGTCATTCAGGGGATATTACTTATACTTACTTATTAAATTTAACCTACTCTTGCTATTTGGGGCAATTCTGGGTGACTTATATATCTTTTATACATATAAAATATTATTTACTAGCTGGATAACCGTGCTTCGCGACGAAACTAGGTGATCGGGCTATGCAGGAGAAATTTGGTTCACAATCCATTGGCTCGGCGGTGGTCAGTGATTGAAACACATCAGGGAATATCACTCCCGCTGCCTTGAGTCCGGAAGCATTTCCAGAGGTGGAAGGTGTAGGCATTTAGTAGTATAAGGAGCTCCAAGCTGCTCCTGAGTAAAGGAGTGTAACGTCTCCCAGTTTGAACTGAGGTAACGAAATGTGAGGCAAGTGGCAGTTGGAACAGAGTTCTTTTCAGGTGGGGAGGGGGAGTAGAACGCCTTAGCCTCGGAGCGTGTTAATTACTGTATAAGAAATACTAATGATCGGAGGGTCATTTTGAAAAATCCTTTTTTAGCAAGCTCCTAGAAGCCAAGAGGAACATACGGGTCCAATTTCAAGTTTGCAGGATTTACGGTTCTGGAGATTTCGTGATGAGTGAGTGGTACTTGGCTTTTATAGAGAGAGATTTACTATTAATATTAATGCATATTAATATTTATAATTATATATAATATAAATACACATGATTATTTACGATAAAGTATTTACGTAAGCATATATTTTTCACATGCTTATGCCATAATGGACCGAGGGAAAATCCCCCCACCCTGCTCCTTCCTTCTCATCTACATTAACTTTAATGTTAATTTTAAACGTTAATATTTATAATCTTAATATTTTAAAGCTTTGCTGGATTGTTTTTATTCTGGAGTAAGCTGTCTACAGTCACCTCAGGGCGAGATGTGAGGCATACTAATTCAATAAATAAATCAAATAATAACTTTACCAATAACCTGCCTAAAGCCCAGGGAATTTGGGCCGACAAAGTGAATTATGACCGTTTTTCACACTTACGACCGTTGCAACTTCCCCGTGGTCATGTGATCAAAATTTCCGAAGCTTGGCAACTGATTCATATTTATGACAGTTGCAGAGTCCCGGGGTGACGTGATCATTTGCGACTGTCTGACAAACAAAATTAATGGGGAAGCCGGATTCCATTTAACAACCATGTAACTCACTTAACAACCATGACAAGAAAGTTTGTTAACACGGGGCAAAATTCACTTAACAACTGTCTCACTTTGTGACGTAAATTGTGGCCTCCATCGCGGTTGTAAGTAGAGGACTACCTACATCAGGGGTGTCCAAACTTGGGAACTTTAAGACTTGTGGACTTCAACTCCCAGAATTCCCCAGCCAGCGGGAATTCTGGGAGTTGAAGTCCACAAGTCTTAAAGTTCCCAAGTTTGGACACCCCTGATCCTACATAGATCTGTTTCCTATTTCTGAAAACAAAAATCAGCAGAAAAATGCCAGCCGGGGAAAATGGCAAAGAAATTCTCAACGACCCAGAGAACGAGGCAGAAAAACGGCTGCCTTTTTGCCGAGAGAAAGTTGGAAGGAACCGAATTTAAGAATATAAGCAGTGAGACAGGAAGGTGAAACTTGCTGATTGGCAAACTTTTCAGACAGACCAAATAAACCCGTTTAAAAGAGGAAGTCTCTTGTATATATTTCCTAATTTCCGCCACTTCCTGATGGGTGAACTCCAAGACTCAGAATTCCCTGGCCAGCATAGGAATGGCTGAGGATTCTGGGAGTTGAAGTCCATACGGACAATTATATTTCTTTTATTTATTACATTGGTTTAACAGCCATAACCCTTGACTCATGTCCGCGACTGCAACCGGAATTTCTCTTGCTAAGCAAAACAGATCTTAATTTTATGACCTTTTCTGCCACGGTTGTTCAGTGGATCACTGCAGTTGTTCGGTGAATTCCCCTAGTCGTTAAGTGAAGCACGTCCCCCCCCGTTGCTAATCAGAAGCCCCCTGGGAAGGTCACAACTGGCAATCACATGACCCCGGGCGCTGCAACCATCGTAAATGCGTGCCTGTTGCCAAACACCCAAATTTTGATTACGTCATTGTGGGGATAGATACTGCAATGGTCATAAGTGTGAGGACCAGATGCAAGCCACATTCCAAGCCAGCCTGCTTTAAGAGGGGCGGACTTCCACTCCCAGAATTCCCCAGCCAGCATCCTTTAAGAGGGATGGACTTCCACTCCCAGAATCCCCCAGCCAGCATGCTTTAAGAGGGGTGGGCTTCCACTCCCAGAGTTCCCCAGCCAACTATACTGCGGCTAGGGAATTCTGGGAGTTGAAGTCCACTCATCTTAAAACTGCCAAGGTTGAGAAATCTACTTTAGGCCAAGTGTGGCTCAAACAGCCAGTAAAGAAATTGAAAACTAAAATGAATCCGACCGGTTGCTTAAAAAGACCCCATAAGCCAAACTTAATTTGATTTAATTAAAAATTAAATTTAACTTAATGTAATTTTGCAAAACAAGTAATTTCCACATTTGTTGGGGGGGGGGGCTGCCTCCTTGCTAAAGATACAGTCCTGATTGGGAGCCCCACCCCTCCTCCTGCCGCTGTGCACCTTCCTACCACAAAGGTCCAAACCAACTTAACTTCCTCCAGTTAAAAAGTTTATTTTTAAATCAGGAAGTCTGGGCTGTTAAAGGAAGCGCAATGCCATGTATCGGCCACAAGATGGCGCGGCTAGCCCAGATCAAAGAGGATAGGAGACACCCAATGGAGGATTAACAAATTCTGCAAAGACACACAAACACACACACACAAACACACACAGAAACCAAAATAACTTTCTGGATGAAGAAATGCCTCTTTCCCTTTGCAAAAAGGAAAGGAAGCCAACAGGTAATTTATTAAGGAAGTCACTGGGCAGCCTGTGGTAACAACAAACTCTGGGAAAAATAAATGTGAGTTTCTCACGCAACAAATCTACAACGCCCCTCAACTTACAACGGAAACTGTCCCCCCTCTGAAGGAATATACAAGTAGTCCTCAACTTACAACAGTTTGTTTAGTGACCGTTCATAATGACGTCACTGAAAAAAAGTGACTTGTGATCGTTTTTCCTACTTACGACGGCTGGAGCGTCCCAAATGGTCCCATAATCAAAATTTGGATGCTTGGCAACTGGTTCTTATTTAATGACGGTCGCAGTGACCTGGGGTTATGTGATCCCCTTTTGCGACCTTCCGGCAAGTCAATGGGGAAGCTAGGTTCACTTAACAACCGTGTGATTAATTTCAGAGCTCTAAATGATTTACATAACAATGCTGGCCAAAAAAAGGTGGTAAAAAACCGGGCAAAACTCCCTTAACAAATGCCTCACTTAGCAACATACATTTTGTCCTCAATGCTGGTCGTATGTTGAGGATTGCCTGCAAAGTACAAATAAAATAAATCGGGACCGAAAATCTACTGTTAAGCAGTGTAGTCTTTAAGCAAGGGAGCACAATTGCACCTGGCTTTGCCTCTTTTGGCACGGTCGTTAAGCGAATCACTGCGGTTGTTAAGCCAGAGATCCAGTGACTGTAAAACGGGACCTTCTGTGTTGGCTTTGTGAAGGATTGTGTGCTTGTGGGAAGCAGAACACATTAAGCTGCTGTATGAAATCAACAGGCAGCTGTTGTGAGCGCACATGTGCTCCAGATGTTTTCCCTACATCTGGCTGAGACCACCAAAGGACAACGAGACCCCCTCCAGAAAACAGAGACCCCATTCTCTCATCTTCTCCGAGACTTTAAAACTTTAAAACTAAAAAGTCCACAACTGAGCTCAATTATTTTTTTTAAACTTTGTATTAAAATCCAAAAGTTCATTTAAAGCTTAAATTAAATTTTAATTAGACTTACAACCGAGCTCAAACTTTAAGTTGCTAAGCGACACATTGGTTAAATGAGTTGCGTGTCCCAGTTTGCGACCTTTCTTGTCGTGGTTGTTAAGTGAACCACTGCAGGTGTTAAGTTCGTTGCAAAACTTTTAACGCAAGGTGGCAAAAGGGGATCATGGGGCACCTCCCCCTCCCCAGGACACTGCAACCGTCATAAATATGAGTCAGTTGTTGCCAAGCTTCCAAATTTTGATCTCATGACCACAGGGATGCTGCAACGGTCGTTAAGTGAGAAAAGCAAACGTAAGTCACTTTTGCCAGTGGCGTTGTAAGTTCGAACAATCACTAAATGAACTGTTGTAAGTCAAGGACTATCTATACATTGTAGACTTAGCTATGCAAAAAAAGTTCACAGAATCAATTAATATTAATCCGTGCCGCATTTAAGCACAGAAACTTACCACGGGGCCCAGTCCATCGGCAGGGATGGGCGAAATGCTTTCCGACGTCCCTCCGTCGTTGCCGCCATCCGGATTGCGGGCGCCCAGTTGGGGGGACATGGTGGGCGATTCGTCGATGAAGGGCATGGTCTCCGAGCTGCCGGGCCGAACTCTGACCTCCTCGTTGCCCTCCACATCATAATCCTCCGGGGGGTAATTGAAGTCTGAGAAAAGGAAGGAAGGAACCAGAATTGGTTGTGGGAAAGGATAAAAAGATGAACAAACCTGGGATTTAGCCACCCAATCACCAGGTGACAGTGAGTTCTAGTGCCGTCTTAGGCATGAAAGCCAGCTGGGGGATTTGGGCCAATCACCAGGTGACAGTGAGTTCTAGTCCCACCTTGAGCAGAAAAGCCAGCTGTGATTGGACTTTGGGCAAATCACCAGGTTACAGTGAGTTCTAATTTCGCCAGGTATGAAAGCCAGCTGGGTGACTTTGGGCCAATCACCAGGTGACAGTGAGTTCTAGTGCCATCTTAGGCATGAAAGTCAGCTGGGTGACTTTGGGCCAATCACCAGGTGACAGTGAGTTCTAGTCCCGCCTTGAGCACAAAAGCCAGCTGTGATTGGACTTTGGGCAAATCACCAGGTTACAGTGAGTTCTAGTTTCGCCAGGTATGAAAGCCAGCTGGGTGACTTTGGGCCAATCACCAGGTGACAGTGAGTTCTAGTGCCATCTTAGGCATGAAAGTCAGCTGGGTGACTTTGGGCCAATCACCAGGTGACAGTGAGTTCTAGTCCCGCCTTGAGCACAAAAGCCAGCTGTGATTGGACTTTGGGCAAATCACCAGGCGACAATGAGTTCTAGTCCTGCCTTAGGCAGTAAAGGAGATCTGATTTGAGTTTACTTTTTTCATACTGTTCTTTCAACTGACTCCCATTTAAAAACATCCCCAAACTTAAAAAAAAATAAAACAGGTTTAAACCTCCACTGAGCTGCAAGATTAACAGATAGCTCTCGACTTACAACTACAACTGAGCCTCCAATTTTTGTTGCTAAGCGAGTCAGTTATTAACTGAACTTTGCCCCATTTTGCAACCTTTCCTGCCACGGTTGCTAAGTGATTCACTGCAGTTGCTAAGTTAGGCACATGGTCATTAAGTGAATCCAGCTTCTCCGTTGACTTGGCTGGTCAGAAGGTCACAAAAGGGGGGGGTCGTGTGACCCTGGGACCCTGCAACCACCATAAATACGAACCAGTTGCCAGCATCCGAATTTTGATCACATGATCACGGGGATGCTACAATGGTCGTAAGTGTGAAAAATACTCATAAGTCCCTTTTTTTCTGTGCCGTTGCAACTTCAAAGAGTCACTAAATGAATTTCTGTACCCATCTATATATATATAAAAGCCAAAGATCACTCACTCATCACGAAATCTCCAGAACCGTAAAGTCTACAAATGTGAAATTTGGCACGTATGCTCCTCTTGGCTTCTAGGTGCTCACTAAGAAAGGATTTTTCGAAATGACCATCAGATCATTAGTATTTCTTATACCGTAATTAACAGCCTCTGATGCTAAGGAGTTAGACATTTACTCCCCCTCCCCACCTGAAAAGAACTCTGTTCCAACTGCCACTTGCCTCACATTCTGTTACCTCAGTTCAAACTGGCAGCCGTTCCACTCCTTCCCTCAGGAGCGGCCTGGGGTTCCTTACCGTACTAAGCGTCACTACCTCACCAATGTGTCTACGCCTTCCAGCCTTGGAACTGCTTCCGGACTCAAGGCTGGCGGGAGCGATATTCCCTTATGTGTTTCAATCACCGACCACCGGCAAGCCAACGGATTGTGAACCGAATTTCTCCTGTGTAGTTTGGTCGCGAAGCACGGGTATCCAGCTAGTAAATGCATTGCATAGGACTGTGACCCAGAGTCACCTCTGTGTGGGCACACTGCTCTTCTGGTTTCTGGCGTGCGCACCAGCTGGTCTTTACGGGTGCCGGAGCGCCGGAAAATGGCTTGAAATCCAGCTGTTTTTCAGGCCATTTCCGGGATTTTTCAGGGCCATTTTCAGGCTGTTTTTCGGGCAGTTTTTCAGGCTGAAAACGGGCCGGAAAATGGCCTAAAATGTCCCACAAAACAGCCTGAAAATGGCCTGAAAAACTACCTGAAATGGGTTCATTTACAACCGTCACAGCATCCCCGGTGTCACCTGAGCAAAATTTGGCCATTTGGCATCCTTCCTTCCTTATTTCCTTTTCCTAATCATTCTTTCTCTCCTAAACTTCCTTCCTTCCTTCTCCTAATCTATGTTTCTTTCTCTCTCCCCCTCCTTTCCTTTCTTTCTTCTCTTCCTTTTGCCTTCCTTCCTTTGTCTACTTCTCTCTTCCTTTTTTCTTCCTTTCTTCTAATCTTTTTTGTTCCTTCCTTCTCTCCCTCCAACTCCTCTTCCTCTTCCTTCCTTCCTTTTTTTCATCACCGTTCTTTCTTCCTTTCTCCTTCAGCTTCCTTCCTTCCATCTCCCTTTCTCCCTCCTTCCTTCTTTCTCTTTCCTTCCTCCATTTCTTCCTTCTTTCTTTCCTTCCCTCCGTCTCCTCTCTTCCTTTTTCCTTCCTTCCATCTCCCATTCTCCCTCCCTCCTTCCTTCTTTCCTTCCTTCCTTCCTTCCTTCTCTCTGTCTCCTCTCTTCCTTGTTTTTATTTCGTTCCTTCCCCGTCTCCTTTTCTTTTCCTCTTTTTTCCTTCCTTCTTTCCTTCCATCCATTCTTCCATCCATCCATCCATCCATCCCACCTTTCTTTTTCTTAAATAAATCAAGGCAGCAAAGATACCTAATCATCATGACGTTAGGAGACCAATTCTTGCCCAGCTATATAACATTTTTAGCACAAGCCTCGAGACTCCAACCTTCCTCGCAGGGTCGTTGTTGTGACAGTATAGAAGCAGGACAAGGAATAAAAGAGGCGCTAACTCTGAGCTCAGGTTTTTTCCTGAAGCTTTTAAAATTGCAGCCGTTCCAGAGGCTGCAAAGGAAATCTCTCTGCTTTCCCAAGGTCAGCACTTCTCCCAATTATCACAGCAGATCGTGGTCAAATTATCATTATCATTTTTACAAGCTTTCATTTCAAGTGCTTGCAAGGTTGCTGTTCTTAATTGCCCTGGTTGCATCCTTTGCTTAAAAGTGGCAGAAACTGCCAAGGTGAGCGAATTCATAAATCAAATCAGCGTCTTATTTTGTTCCTCGGAACTTCCTGGAAGTGAGCACAGACGACAAATGAGGTCACTAAAAAGCAGAGACATCACCCTGTCAACACAAGTGCGTCTAGGCAAGGCTCCGATTTTCCAAGTTGCAACGGATGGCTGTGAAGGTTGGACCATAAGGAAGGCTGAGCGCCAAAGAATGGAGGCCTTTGAACTCTGGGGCTGGAGAAGACTCCTGCATTGAGTCCCTTGGAGTGCAAGGCCATCTAACCGGTCAGTCCTAGAGGAGATCCTCCCTGGCTGCTCTCTAGAAGGCCAGATCCTGAAGAGGAAACTCAAAGACTTTGGCCACATGATGAGAAGGAAGAAGGACTCCCTGGAGAAGAGCCTCATGCTGGGAACGATGGAGGGCAAAAGAAGAAGAAGGAGACGGCAGAGAAGGAGGTGGCTGGATGGAGTCACGGAAGCAGCCGGCGTGAGCTGCAATGGACTCCGGGGGATGGGAGAGGACAGGAAGGCCTGGAGGGACATAGTCCATGATGTCGCAATGGATCGGACACGACAACAAAAGGCACTCACGGGTCTGAATCATCCTTTGGTGTTGTGCCATCAGATTAACAGATTAAGAGTTGAAAGGGACCTTGTAGGTCATCTAGTCCAACCCCGCTTTCACACGTGCCCCTAAAAAGCTGGGATCACTCATCGCTTGGGGAATAATGCCAGTCAAATCCTTGCACCGTTCACAGCACTGTATTCCTAGTTTTGGAAACCAGATGGACTTCAACTCCCAGAATCCCCCAGCTAGCCAAGTTGGGAAAGAGGGAAGGCCGAAGGAGGAGGGGAGGGCAGAGGATGAGATGGTTTAGTTTAGACAGTGTCATCCACGCAACAAAATGTGACTTTGGGCAAACTCTGAGAGATGGCGAAGAGACGGGGGTGAGGGTGGGGGTCCTGGAGTACGATGGTCCACGGGGGCTGCAAAGAGTCGGATACAACTAAAGAACAACAACAAAAAATATCAGCCTCTACCCTTTTCTATCACTCAATCATCGATCAATCAGATGCCGCTTTCTCCCTTTCAGTCTCTTTTTCACTCACTTACTCTGTTATTAGTGGAAGCAAATTTTTGAACTACATTCACCTATTCTGCCAATCATTCTGTGCAGAATCAGGAATGAAGAAAAATAATCTTTTCTCTCCTTTTTTTCTTTCTTTCCTTCTGATCTTTTTCCTTCCTTCCTTCCTCCATCTCCTTCTGTCTTCCTTTTTCTTTCCTTGCTTTCTTCTTTTCCATCTTCTTCCTTCCTTCCTTCCTCCATTTCCTTCTTTCTTCCTTTTTCTTTCCTTCCTTCCTTCCCACATCTCCTGTCTTCCTTTTTCTTTCCTTGCTTTCTTCTTTTTCATCTTCCTTCCTTCCTCCATTTCCTTCTCTCTTCTTTTTTTCCTTCCTTTCTTCCATCTGATCTTTTTCCTTCCTTCCTTCCTTCCTCCGTCTCTTTCTCTCTTCCTCCTTTTCTTTCCTTCCTTCCTTCTCATCTTTTTCTTTCCTTCCCTTCCTTCCTTTATCTCCTTTTCTCTCCCTCTTTTTTCTTTCCTTCCTTCCTTCCCTCCTTCCTTCCTTCTCATCTTTTTCCTCCTTCCTTCAGCCCTCCCTTCCTTCTCCATCTGGAGATTTTTAAGAAGAGATTCAACAAACATTTGTCTTGAATGGTCTGTGGTCTCCTGCTTGAGCAGGGGTTGGACTGGAAGACCTCCAAGGTCCGTTCCAACTCTGTTATCCATCCTTCCTTCCTTCCTTCCCTCCTTCCTTCCTTTCTTCTTTCCTTCCTCCCTCCCTCCCTTCTTCCTCCCCTCCCTTACTTCTCATCATTTTCCCTTCCTCTCCCTTCTCTCCTTCCTTCCTGGCTAAACATTCACCAGATCCAAATTTTGCCACTTTCCCTTCCTTCCTTATCTTCCTTCATTTACGAAACACATCTCACTGGGGTGGGGGGCTCTTCACAAGAGGGAAAGGCCTACTGAACAAAAGACGACCCTCTTCCATAGACCCCCTTCTTCTTCAAGGGGGGAAGCCTCAGCTAAGCAGCCCATCCTCCTCTCCACCGCCCCAAAGGTGCCCTTGCCTTGAAGCCTCCCCCTCCTCAAGGCTGATCACAAGAAGCCCCTCATGCCGGCCCAAGATCTGTCATGACACTCCCACCCCTTAAGATCTCCCCCCTGCCCCCCCTCGCCCTTCTGCTGAGCTGCATCCTCCCCCTCTCGGTCCCACGCATCCCTCCTCCTCCTCCTCCTCCTCCGATTGGCTGGAGGGTTGGGGCATCGCTATGGCAACTGCCTCCGCTCGCATCCCCTGTGAGAGGCACAGCTTGCAGCTGGAAGAAGCACAGGTACCCGTACAGGGGGTGGGGTGGCATGTCTGCATGAACCCCCCCTTCCCCCCCCCCACAATTGCCCTCCCTGGAAGGGGGACATTAGGAAGGAGAAAGAAACGGGGGGGGGCGTCCCACCCCAATGCAAACAATGCCCCCCCACTATTTTTGATACTCTAAAGGTGGTTGGTTAAGATCCTAACCGGCCAATGAGCGATAGCAGGTCCTGACTTACAACGATTCATTTACTGACCGTGAAAGGCAATGAAAAAAGTGGCTTATTACGACCGGTTTCCACACTTAACGACTGTTGCAGCATTCCAGTGGTGATGTGATCAAAAGTCAGGAGAAAGAGAGGGGGGGGGAGAAAGAGAGAGAGAGAGAAAGAGAGAGGGAGGAGGGAGAGAGACAGAGACAGAGACAGAGGAGAGGAGAGAGAGACAGAGGAGAAAGAGAGCGAGAGAGAGGGAGGGAGGGAGGGAGGGAGAAAGAAAGAAAGAAAGAAAGAAAGAAAGAAAGAAAGAAAGAAAGAGAAAGGGAGGAGGGAGAGAGACAGAGACAGAGAGAGAGACAGAGGAGAGAGGAGAAAGAGAGAGAAAGAAAGAGAGAGAGAGAGAGAGAGAGAGAGAGGTGCAGTCATTAAGTCAGTAACACGGCTGTTAAGTGAATCCATCTTCCCCCCCCTTGACTTGGTTTGTCAGGTCACAAAAAGGGATCATGTGACCCCAGGATACTGCGACCGTCATAAATACGAGTCAGTTGCTCATGTGACCACAGGTATGTTGCAATGGTGAAAGTGTGAAAAATAGTCCCTAAAACACTTTTTTCAGCGGTGTTATAACTTTGAAAGCTTACGTTTAAAAAGTTGTAAATTGAGGACTATTTGTAGCTTTGGGGGGGGGGGGGGGTTACATCATAACTCGAGGACTACCTGCAAAGGGCTTTCCTTTATAATTGGAGTATCTACAAGGCAACTACAGGTAGTCCTCGACCTACGACCCCAATGGAGCCCCAAATTTCTGTTGCTAAGCGAGACAGTTGTTCAGTGAATTTTGCCGTCTTACCACCTTTCTCGCCACGGTCGTTAAGTGAAGCACTTCAATTCTTAAACTAGTAACATGGTTGTTAAGTGAATCTGACTTCCCCCTTAACTTGAAGGTCGCAAAAGGGGATTATCACCTACCCCCGGGATACGGCAACCGTGATAAATATGAGTCAGTTGCCAAGCATTGGAATTTTAATCAAGCGACCCGGAGAAACGACGGCCGTCATAAATAGGAGTCCGTTGTCAAGCATAGGAATATAAATCATGGAGATTTATATGGTCGTAAGTGTGAAAAACAGCCTAAGTCATTTCTTTCAGTGCTTTTTTAACTTTAAACCGTCACTAAATGAACCATCGCAAATCGAGGATTACCAGTACTGTGGTTCATAACTTGGAGACGAGCTGGGCGGCATAAACATTGAATAAATAAGTAAAATAAATAAAAATTAAGAATTCCCAATCCTGGTGACGGACGATCCAGAGACGGGCAAACCTCCCACCCCAATTCCTGGATATCTGCCAGGGTCCACACCCCACACTTCCTGCACCTCGGCTGCCAAGTTGGCATTCACGCAGCTGAGTCCTGTGCAGAATACCAAGCACGGAGGTGGCACAACGCGCTGGCCCCGAAGGCAGCGTGGCACTTGAGACGTGGGCATCTCCATTCTGCGGGAACTCCAAGGGTGTGCTATGCCCAGCGGTGGTACTGGCTCCCCTATACTCATTTGGGGGCTCTTGATGCTTTCCCCCCCCCCCCCCAGCCTCCAAAGGTAAAACACCGCCCAGCCCAGAGGTTTGGGCAAACCGTTAGTGGTAATTTGGCCTGTGTGGCAGAACCGGTACTGACTGAGGCTGGCCAAGCCTTCGGAACGGTTTTCTGGTCTCCGCTGCGGGCATGGTTTTTATTAGCGCCTCCTCATGTTCTTCGTGCATTGGCATACGCGAAACGAACCGGTACCAACGCCGATAGGAACCTACCCTGGCCCAGCCCTCTCCCCAACTCCCTTTTCTCCAAGGTGTAAAGTCGGAAAGATTCTGACTGAGTCTTCCCAAGAGCCTGAAGCAACTCCTGGTCCCGACAAAAAAAAACCCTTTTATTAATTGACTGTGAATTCTGCTCCTTCACCTCCAGCAAAGTCTTTCAAGGGTGGATTTATAGTCACAGACCTTCTCTGGCTTGGAGAGCTGCCAGACCGATCTCTGCAAAACCTGGCCAGGAGTCTCAGAGAGTCACGAACCAATGAAGCGAACTAATGGTCTCCTGCAAACTCCACTCCCCTTTCGCTCCCCTTTTATTCCCTCTGGGAGGGGCCATTCATCGTCCACCTCTGGCCTCACTCTCAAGTCGACCCCTCTTCTTTAGCTGCTCCCTTCGCCCGGCAACTCTGCGCATGCACACCCTGGGAACAGGCTCCAGTTGTTCTTCTGCCCCACTGATGTCCGACTCCGAAGGCAGCTGATCACTGTCAGACGGCCCTGGCCCCCTCTCTGCCTCCGACCCAGAGCCCCTGTCAGAGCCTTCCCCAGATTCCAGGACTGGCCCAGGTTCCTCCCCAACCCTCCTCACTCTCCGAATCTGACGCCAGCTCCA
>NC_138552.1:296072348-296284848 GCF_964273705.1 Natrix helvetica
TTAACAACGACAGGGATTCACTTAACAACTGTGGCAAGCAAGGTTATAAAATGGGAGAAAAGTTGCTTCACGGGTGTTTCACTTAGCGACAGAAATTTTGGGCTCCATTTGTGGTCTTCAGGCAAGGACTAGCTGGATTTTAATTGATGATCACATTTTCGTTGAAATTATTTATATTTCTGGATTGACTTTATTTTATAGAATAGAATAGAATGGAATTATAATAGAATAGAATGGAATGGAATAGAACAGCATAGCATAGCATATAGAATAGAATACAGAATAGAGGATAGAATAGAATAGAGAATATGGAATTAGAATGGAATGGAATAGAATAGACTAGACTAGACTGGAATGGAATGGAATGCAATTGAATGCAATGCAATTAGAATTACAATTAGAATTACAATTAGAATTACAATTAGAATTACAATTAGAATTACAATTATTACAATCAGAATTGTTAGAATAGAATGGAATGGAATAGAATAGAATAGAAATATAGATTATTATTATTATTATTATTATTATTATTATTATTATTATTATTATTATTATTAATAGAATATGGAATTAGAATGGAATTAGAATAGAATAGAATGGAATAGAATAGAATGGAATGGAATGGAATGGAATGGAATAGAATAGAATAGAATAGAATAGAATAGAATAGAATAGCATAGCATATAGAGTAGAATACAGAATATAGAATAGAATACAGAACATAAAATTGAATATAATTGGCATGGAATAGAATAGAATAACATAAAATAGACAACAGAATACAGAATATGGAATAGAATAGAAAATATGGAGTGGAATGGAATGGAATAGAATAGAATTCTTTATTGGCAGAGTGTGATTGGACACACAAGTAATTTGTCTTTTTTTATTATTATTATTATTATTATTATTATTATTATTATTATTATTATTATTATTATTATTATTATTATTATTATTATTATTATTATTATTATTATTACTGGCCACGGTTGCATTGAAATTAATTGAACTTTTGTATTTGTTGAATTGCCCTGCTGCGCGTGAAGCCAGATTCACTTAACAACCGGCTCACTAACTTAACAACCGCAGCGATTCAATATTACGTCTGTTGCAATGTTATCCATACATTTTTCCCTTCTGTGACTCAGTCCAATTTTTACAGACAGCGAGAAAGCGAGGAGAATACCAGCCCCGATTGCATTTCCTCCCTATTACAGATAGTCCTCGACTTACGACCGAAATGAACCCCAACATGTTTCGGTCGCTAGGTATGACAGTTCTTAAAGTGCGTGGTGCCCTGTTTTACTATCACTTTCAGACATGGCGGTGGAGAGAATCAGCTCAGTTCTTAAGCAAACCGTGTGGTCGTTAAGTGAATCTGGCTTCCTCCCCCCATCGACTTCGAACGGCCGCTAAACAAAACGACGGCAAGTCGAGGACCGCATGCAAAGCAAGGAATCAGGATACGGCGAAGTCGAATTTGGGAGCGCACAAGCGGCGAGGCAGTTCATTTAAAAACCGTCACTGCAGCCTTCTCCGAGGGGCGGGGAGGGGTTGGACTAGATGACCTACAAGGTCCCTTCCAACTCTTGTTGCATTCTACACATGCTCAGAAGCTCTGCTTATGAGCACCCCGTTATATGCCTGTTTCCGATCGCCCCCCCAAAAAAACCCAATACAATCGGCAGGGGCAAACACACAATCAACACCAGGAAAAAACACACAAGAAACTCACAATCCAGATATTCCACTGCAGGGGAGTGTGTGTAAGGGAGCCAGAAAGGGTCAGTTTGGAGAAGGATGCCATCTTGGATTGCCCCCCCCCCAAAAAAAAAACCTTCACAATGTCGCCTTTGCCAGGGACAGGCTCAATTTCTTTCCCTCCTCGGTTTTCCCTTCTGCAAAATGGGCATAATGCAATCGTGTAATTTCACCTCCCGTTTTGTGGGCCGCAACACCCCCCCATGCCCAATGGGGTGAAGTCAGGCCACGGGGGTTTGAGCCAAGCAAACTAAACAACTCTCTTAATGACCAGAGGCGTCGACCCCGCGGGGATTAATTAAGCAATGAAATCGGGGATCCCAATAAAAAAAAGACTAATGGAGTCCATCCATCATATCTGCTAAAGCATCAGTCCCCGAGGCAGGAGGAGGCTGATCCTGGGTGGCTTTTTAAGGCAAGACCCCCCCCCCCGTAAAAACCGCCTGGAAAACAGAGATAGGGGAAGGGGAGGGCTGTGGGCGGAGGGGAGAGGGGTCTCCTCTGGCCATCCCCCTCCTCAATTTATTAAAGCACATTTTATTAAAAGGGAAGGAGGCAGAAGCAACCGTTTCATAAATGGGTGTTTTTTTTTACAGGCTACCAAGAGTCCTGTTGATCGCATGCAGGGGAAAAAAAGGGGGGGTTTCAAGAGGGGAACCCCAAATTTCATGAAAGGGGGGTCGATGAGAAGAATGGGGTCCCCCCTCCTGCCACGCTGCCCCCCCACCTGTCTCCCCAAAGTAAAGTTCCAGAGAATTCCAGTTGTTGACAACAAACCGAGCCGCATTTTCAGAGGATGCCCCCCCCTCAATTCCAGAGGATGGGGCGGAGGGGGGGAGCAAGGAGGAGGCAAACATTGGGGAGAGGTGACCTAAGAAGCCCCCTCCTCAACACCCCCCCTCCCCAAATCTGTGCTCTATTAGTCAAGCGAACAGCGCGGGGTTTACATAACTGTCTCTTTTCGAAGCAGAAATCTGTGGCTGGATTCCTTGTGGGACCCCCCACACACCCCAAAAAGGGCTGAATGGAGGGCTCTAAAGGCACGGGAGGGAAGGAAAGAGGTGCACTGTTGCAGACCCCCCACCCCTCCAAAAAAGAAAACTCAACCCCTGCTTCCCACCGTCTCGGGCGCCTGGCAGAGCAAGGATAAATCTCTCCAAAGCAAAAAAATAAATAATAATCTGTGGCTGCCTTCCTTGTGGGACCCCCCCCCCACCCAAAAAAAGGGCTGAATGGAGGGGTGTAAAGGCACAGGAGGGAAGGAAAGAGATGCAATGTTGCAGCCCCCCCCCCCCAAAAAGACACAACCCTGCTTCCCACCGTCTCGGGCAGAGTGAGGATAAATCTCTCCAAAGCAGGAATCGTGGCTGGCTTCCTTATGGGCCCCCCCCACCCCAAAAACAGGGCCAAGGAAGGCAGAATGGAGAGGTCAAGAGGTAGGGGAAGGAAAGGGGTACAATTTTGTGCCCCCCCAAAAGAAAACTCAACCCTGCTTCCACTGTCTCTGGCGCCTGGCAGAGCGAGGATAAATCTCTCCAAAGCAAAATAAAATCCACGGCTGCCTTCCTTGTGGGACCCCCCCCCCACACCCGAAAAGAAGGGCTGAATGGAGAGGCAGAGAGACAGGGGAGGGAAGGAAAGGGGTGCAGTGTTGCAGGCCCCCCACCCCTCCAAAAAAAGAAAACTCAACCCCTGCTTCCCACTATCTCGGGCGCCTGGCAGAGCGAGGATAAATCTCTCCAAAGCAGGAATTGTGGCTGCCTTCCTTGCGGGACCCCCCACCCCAAAAACAGGGCCAAGGTAGGCAGAATGGAGAGGTTGATGGGAAGGAAAGAAAGGGGTGCAGTGTTGCAGACCCCCCCACCCCCCAAAAAGAAAACTCAACCCCTGCTTCCCACCGTCTCGGGCGCCTGGTAGAGAAGCGACACCCAGCCTGATTTCTTTCTTTCTCCCTCGGTTGGTACCTTAGGGGCAGACAAAACGTCACTGCTTGCAAGGCTCTTTTTCTCTTCCTCCCCCTCCTCCCCGTCCCCAGCCGAGACCCCAGACCCAAAAGACCTACTGCCGTAGAGGGTGTCGATCCAGGAGAGGCGAGGAAGGCCGTGCTGGCTTATGGGCTCCATCCCCAACGTCCTCCAAAGGAGCTCCAGTAGCTGTCAGGTCTCTTTGGAGCATCTCGTAACAAAGGCTGGGGAAGGAGGGGAGGGGGGAGGGAGGAAAAGGGGAGGGGGCACCAAGGAGGGGGGGGCAGAGGGGGGGTAATTGTGGGAAGGGGTGGTGGGAAGGCTGGGGAAGCAGCGGTGGGGGTGGGGGTGGAAAGCAGGCAGGCGGAGAAGGGTGGGCAAGTGTTTTTATCCTCCCTTCCCAGCCGGGCACTGGCTGGCGTGGCAAAGACGCGCCCAGCTCTTGCCAGTGTGTGTGTTTGTGTGTGTGTGTGTGTGAACACAAACCCGTGGGAGGGCGGGGAAGGCTCCCTCCTCCTCCGAGGGGCTGGGGAGAGAGGGCCACCAATGGGGAGGGAAGCCCCAAAAACGGGTGGGGAGGGGGAGCAAAGAGACCCCCTACCCCTACCTTGGGGGAGTCCTCTGAGGAGGGGGTGAAGGAAGGGCCCCCAATCCAATGGGGAAGGGTCTCCCTGTTATCAGAACTTCCCACCCCCCCACCCCACCCTCTCCTCCAGTTCTGTTTTTTTTTCCAAAGGCAGCTTTTTTCTGAGGGAGGGGCCGCGTTTCCCCCCTCCCTCCAAATTGGATTAGGAGGCAAAAAGAGGAAGGGTCTTATTTCGCTCTGTGACCTCGCCCCGTGTAGGGACTTGAAAGACGCAGCAAGGTTGGGCAAAGGGGGGGGGGGCACTGTTTATAGCTTTTGGATCACCTGGTGGTCCTCCATCCAACGGGTGATTTATTTTCCAAAGCATCAGGTTGAGAAGCAACGGATGGAAATTCATCAAGGAGAGGAGCAACCTGGAGAGAAGGAGGAATTTCCTGACAGTGAGGACAGTGGAACAGCTTGCCACCAGACATTGTGGGTACCTCATCACTGGAGCTTTTTAAGAAGAGATTTGTCTGAAACGGTCTCTTGCTTGAGCAGGGGGTTGGACTAGAAGACCGCCAAGATCCCTTCTATCTCTGTTATTCTGCTTTCCTTCCTTCCTTCCTTCCTTCCTTCCTTCCTTCCTTCCTTCCTTCCCTCCTTCCTTCCTTTTCCTGGAGGTTTTTAAGGAGAGACTTGACAGTCACATCTGAGATGGTACAGGGTCTCCTGCTTGGGCAGGGGGCTGGACTAGAAGATCTCCAAGGTCCCTTCTAACTCTGTTATTTTGCTTTCCTTCCTTCCTTCCTTCCTTCCTTCCTTCCTTCCTTCCTTCCTTCCTTCCTTCCTTCCTTCCTTCCTTTTCCTGGAGGTTTTTAAGGAGAGACTTGACAGTCACATCTGAGATGGTACAGGGTCTCCTGCTTGAGCAGGGGGCTGGACTAGAAGACTTCCAAGGTCCCTTCCAGCTCTATTCTGATTCGCGAGATCTGCCCTTTTCATTGAGGGAGGGGCGTTTCCCCCAAATTGTGTCAGGATGCAAAGAGGAAGGGTCTCAGCTGAGACCCCCTTATAGTGACTTTAAAGATACAGCCTTCCTAACAATGCAGGCAAGGGGTGCACCACTGTTTGCAGTTCTTGGATCACCTGGTGGTCCTCCATCCACTAGACAGATTTCCAAAAGAATGAGGTGGGAAAGTGTGAGGGCTTAAAAATATTGTGTAGGACAGCACCCACAAAGCCCCAGAGTTTGTGTTGCAGAGTAATAAATTATTTTCTTTCCTCAAACCTGTCCCCGAGAACACGGGTGGACTTCAATTCCCAGAATTCCCCAGGGAGCACGGGATTCTGGGAGTTCAAATCCCCTGGTTTTAAAATTGTTTGAAAAACTCTGATTTAAACCCATAATTTATATCCGTTTCATCTCTATGTCGCTCTGGAGGAAACTGCCGGCGGTCCTTGACCTACGACCACAAAATTGAGCCCCACACTTCTGTGGCTAAGCGATAGTTATTAAGTGAGGTGTGCCCCTCTTTACGACCTTCTTTGCTACCGTTGTTGAGTGAATCCCTGCAGTTGTTAAGTCACACGGTCGTTAAGCGAACCCGGCTTCCCCACTAACGCTGCTCGTCAGAAGGTCGCAAAAGGGGGTAACGGTGCGACCCCAGGACACTGCGACCGTCATAAGTTCATGCCAGTTTCCAGGCCTCTAAATTTTGGTCAATGGTCATAAGAGTGAAAACAGTCACTTTTTTCAGTGCTGTTGTGATTTTGGTCAGTAAATGAACTGTTGTAAGTCGAGGACTCCCTGGAACAAGAGAAGCAATTATAGTGGTCAATTAATCTCTTGCCAACTCTTAACCAACTCCGCAAAAGATGTCCTCAATTTAATCCAGCCGCAATTTTTAAAAATAAATGCACTATTTTTAATACGGGCCTATATCAATAGGAGAGAATTCAAGCGTGTTTCGTCTGCTAAGGGTGTACAGATTCGCACACAGGGCCCTCCCTATGTCGCACACTTATTTCAAATTTGAAAAAACAAAATTCAGGGAAACATCCTGGCACCTGACCCACATTTACGACGGTCGCGGTGCCCTGGGGTCTCGCCATCCCCTTTTGCGACCTTCTTACCAGCAACGTTCCATAGGGAAGCGGGATTCACTTAACAATGGTGTAACCGCCTTAACAGCTGCAGTGACTCACTTAACGACTGTGGCAAGAGAGGTCATAAAGCGAGACAAAACTCACACTAACAAGGCCAATATGGAGTTCAATTTTCATGGTCAAGTTGAGGAATACCTGTACTGGACTTATGACCGCAATTCAACCCATAATTTCTGTTGCTAAGTGAGACAGTCTTTCGGCGAATCATTCCAGTTGTTAAGTGAGCTTTGCGCCAATTTACGACTTTTCCTGCCCCAGTCATTTAGCGAATCCCTCCAGTTAAGCCGGTCACACGATCGTTAAGCGGATCTGGCTCCCCCCCCCCCATCGACCTTTGCTTGTCAGAAGGTCGCAAAAGGAGATTGTGTGACTCCGGGTCACCGCAACCGTCGTAAATGTGAGTCAGTTGTTTCCCTGAATTTTGTTTCGGGGAATTTTGTTTCATTGTGTGCCCCCAGACGCACTGCGCCCGTCATAAGCGTGAGTCTGTGGCCAAGCGTCTGAATTTCGATAGTGTCACCCACGGGGACGCCACAACTGTCATAAGTGTGAAAACGGCCCTAAATCACATTTTCCAGTGCCGTCGTAACTTTGAACGGCCACTAAATGATCTGTTGTTAAGTCTGCACCCAAAAGCCCCAACCTTCAGCAAAACCTTCCTGCGGCTGCCACACAACCCTTTTTGTACACCAACTGGTGTGTGTGTGTGTCACAAGGAGGGAGGGGGGGCATGAATCATCACCAGAAGGTGGGAAAACAGCCGGTGTGTGTGTGTGTGTGTTTTGCGTGTGCCATAATTAGCCCTGGCACTCCGAGCTGCTGCCTTCTTTCCCTAACAAATGTTGTGTGTTTGCGGCAACAGGCCGCACCCAGGCCTTTGCACACAGCCCCACACAGCCCCCCCCCCGCTTCCCGCTCAAGGAGAATTCAGGGCCAGCCCCGACATTGTAGGAGGAGGGTGCTGTGAGCCTCTGGGTACCCCAAATCAGGAATCACCGGGTGGTCTCCTTTCCAAGTCACACCTTTTACTCAAAGGTTCGTTGGATGTGCAAATGAGGTAGGATTGGAATGACAGAACTCCTCGAGTTATGACCTCAACTGAGCCCCCAAATCTAGGTTGCCAAAGCGAGGCGTTTGTCCCATTTTACGACCTTTCTTGCCAACGTTATTAAGTGAATCGCTGCGGTTGCTGAGTTAGTAATACTGTTGTTAAGTGAATCTGGCTTCCCCACTGGGCTGGTCAGGTCGCAAAAGGGGATCACGTGACCCTGAGACAGTCATAAATACGAGTCAGTTGACAATATAAATCATGGGAGTCATAAGTGTGAAAAATGGTCATGTTACTTTATTCAGTGGCCTCTAAATGAACAGTTGTAAATTGAGGACTACCTATATCATGCAGTCTTCAACTTCCAACCGTTCATTTTGCGACCGTTCTAAGTTACACCACCACTGAAAAAAGGGACTTATAACCGATCCTCACACTTATGACCGCCATAGCATCCCCAGAAAGCGAACACATTTTGCCACTGGGCAAACGTGATCTCCATTTGCGACTTTCCCAGCCGAAAGGCCAAGTCAAAGGAAGAAGCAGGATTCACTTAATGACCATGTGATTCACTTAGCGACCACTGTGATTCATTCAACAACCATAATCCCCCCCAAAAAAAAGTCCAAAAATCTAGCGTAACTCATTTAACAATCACTTGGCGTTAGCAAGGGAAACTCTGAACCTCAATCGCAGGCGTAAGTTGAGGACTGCCTGTATTGTGGTTATAAGTTGAGGCCTGCCTGCCTTGTGGTCATAAGTTGAGGCCTGCCTGCCTTGTGGTCATAAGTCAAGGACTGCCTGCCTTGTGGTCATAAGTCGAGGACTGCCTGTATTTTTTAAATCATTCTCTAATTGCCACCTCAACAATTTATTTATTTATTTAGTTAGTTTATTAAATGTATAGACCGCCCCCTCTCCCCGAAGGGACTCGTGGCGGTGTACAGACACCACATTAAAACCTAATATAAAATAGATACACTTAAAAACCAATTAAACAATAAGGCTGTACAGGGTAATAAAAGTTAAAAATTAGCTTAAAACAACCCCAAAAATTTAAAAGTACAGAATTGAGGGACTAGATTGGGATTAGGCCAGGCCCGCTAAACTAAACAGGTGGGTCTTGAGCATCTTACGGAAGGAGCAGAGATCAGTGGTTGTTCTGATGTCACGGGGGAGGTCATTCCAGAGGGTCGGGCCCATCACAGAGAAGGCCCTACTCCTGGGCGTCGCCCGCTGGCACTGCCTCGTGGATGGCACCTGGAGGAACCCCTCCCTGTGAGAGCGGATCGGTCGAAGGGATGTATGGGGCAGGATACGATCCCGCAAGTACCTTGGTCCTGTGCCATGGAGCGCTTTAAAGATGATAACCAGTACCTTGAAACGCACCCGAAAAGCCACAGGTAGCCAGTGTAGCCCGCGTAGGAGAGGTGTTACATGGGAGTACCTAGAGACTCCCGCAACAACCCGCGCGGCCGCATTCTGAACTAGCTGCAGCCTTCGAGTGAATCTCAGGGGGAGCCCCGTGTAGAGAGCATTACAGTAGTCCAGCCGAGACGTCACAAGTGCATGGGTGACTGTGTGGAGGGCATCCCGGTCCAATAGGGGACGCAATTGGCGCACCAGGCGAACCTGGTGAAACGCCCCTCTTGCCACGGCCGTCACATGGTCGTCCATTGACAGCCGGGCATCTAGGAGGACGCCCAAATTGCAAACCCGATCCATGGGGGCCAGCTGTTCGCCCCCAATGGCCAGTGATGGACATAGCTGGTTGAACCGGGGCGCCGGTAGCCCCCGCCACTCCGTCTTGGACGGGTTGAGCCTGAGTCTGTTACCTCCCATCCAGATCCGCACGGCTTCTAGGCACCGGGACATCACTTCGACGGCATCGTTGGGGTGGTTCGGGGTAGAAATGTACAGCTGGGTGTCGTCAGCGTACAGATGGTAGTCTACCCCGAATCCACGGATGATCTCGCCCAGCGGCTTCATTTTATTTCATTTCATTTTATTGGATTTGTCAACCGCTCCCTCTCCCCAAGGGCACTCGGGGCGGTGTACAGACAAAATAAAATACATTATATACAACAATTACAAAACCCCATAAAAACAAATTAAACACAAGTCTGTACAATAGTGCAAAAATTAATCAGTGATTAAAACCAAATTAAAATACCCCAAAATTTAAAATAACCGGCCAGGAGAGTCGAGGGATTAGATCATAATTGTGATTGGGCCAGGCCAGCTAATTGGAACAGGTGGGTCTTGAGTTTCTTACGGAAGGAGCGGAGATCAGTAATGGTTCTAATGACAGGGGGGAGGTCGTTCCAGAGGGTCGGGCCCATCACAGAGAAGGCCCTACTCCTGGGCGTCGCCCGCCGGCATTGCTTTGCGGACGGCACCCGGAGGAGTCCCTCTCTGTGAAAACGAATTGGTCGCAGGGATGTATGGGGTAGGATGCGATCCCGCAAATAACTAGGTCCTGAGCCATGGAGCGCTTTAAAGGTGAGAATCAACACCTTGAAACGCACCCGAAAAGCCACAGGTAGCCAGTGCAGCTCACGCAGGAGAGGTGTTACATGGGAGTACCTACTACTCCCCATAATTGCCTGCGCGGCCGCATTCTGGACCAGCTGCAGCCTTCGGGTGCATCTCAAGGGGAGCCCCATGTAGAGAGCATTGCAGTAATCCAGACGGGACGTCACCAGGGCATGAGTGACTGTGCGAAGGGCGTCCCGGTCCAGTAGGGGGCGCAATTGGCGCACCAGGCAAACCTGGTGGAATGCCCCCCTAGCCACGGCCATCACGTGGTCGTCCAGCGACAGCCGCGCGTCTAGGAGGACGCCCAAATTGCGCGCCCGGTCCACGGGGGGGAGTTGTTCACCTCCAATGGCCAGAGATGGAACCCACTGGCTGAACCGGGGCGCCGGTAACCACGGACACTCCGTCTTGGAAGGGTTGAGCTTGAGTCTGTTGTCGCCCATCCAGACCCGTACGGCCTCCAGGCACCAGGACATCACCTCGACAGCTTCATTGGGGTGGTTCGGGGTGGAGATGTATAACTGAGTATCATCAGCATACAGATGATACTCAACCCCGAAACCTCAAATGATCTCGCCCAGCGGCTTCATGTATGTGTTGAACAGGAGAGGTGAGAGGACCGAGCCCTGTGGCACCCCACAAGTGAGTGGCCTCAGGGTCGACCTCTGCTCTCCTGCCAACACACATTGCGTCCGTCCGGAGAGGTAGGAGGAGAACAGGACCTAGCTACTTGCGGGATCGCATCCTGCCCCATACATCGCTACGACCAATTCGCTCTCACAGAGAGGGACTTCTCCGGGTGCCGTCCACTAAGCAGTGCCAGAGGGCGGCGCCCAGGAGCAGGGCCTTCTCTGTGATGGGCCCAGCCCTCTGGAATGACCTCCCCCCGACATTAGGATTATTACCGACCTCCGCTCCTTCCGTTCAAAACTCAAGACCCACCGTTTTCAACTAGCCGGCCTGGCTCAATTATAGTTCCATCTTTATCCTCCTGGCAATCTTTTAAATTTGTAATTTTATATTGGGGTATTTTAATTTTAATTTTATTATGACTATTCCTATGTATTGTACTATGCGATTTTGACACCTCCTCCGTGAAATGTTTTAATTGTATAATATGTGTTTTTACTTATTGTACGCCGCCCCGAGTCCCTTTGTGGAGAGGGAGCAGCTAACAAATCTAATAAATTCAAATTCAAATTCAACCACCGCAGCACGGTGCCCCTCACCCCCAATCCCTCCAGCCGGCGCAACAGGATACCATGGTCGATGGTATCGAAAGCCGCTGAGAGATCTTATAGGACTAGGATGGAGGAACAACCCCCATCCTTAGCCCTCCAGAGATCATCCACCAACGCGACCAAAGCCGTCTCCGTGCTGTGACCGGGCCGGAAACAGGACTGGCGCGGGTCTAGATAGTCAATTTCCTCCAGGTGACGAGGGAACTGTTGTGCCACCACACTCTCTACAACCTTCGCTAGGAAGGGAAGGTTGGAGACAGGACGATAATTAGCTAGCTCCGCCGGGTCCAGGGAAGGCTTCTTAAGTAGGGGCCTCACCACCGCCTCTTTCAAGACAGCTGGCAAGGACCCCTCACTCAATGAAGCTTCATATATATGTTGAACAGGAGAGGTGAAAGGACCGACCCCTGAGGCACCCCGCAAGTGAGCGGCCTCAGGGTCGACCTCTGCCCCCCTGTCAACACACATTGCGCTCGGCCAGAGAGGTAGGAGGAGAACCACCGCAAAACGGTGCCCCTCACCCCCAGCCCCTCCAGACGATGCAATAGGATACCATGGTCGATGGTATCGAAAGCCGCCGAGAGGTCTAATAGGACCAGGATGGAGGAACAGCCCACATCTCTGGCCCTCCAGAGATCATCCACCAACGTGACCAAAGCCGTCTCCGTGCTATGACCAGGCCGGAAACCGGACTGGCACGGGTCTAGATAATCCATTTCTTCCAGGTGGCGTGGGAACTGTTGTGCCACCACACTCTCTACAACCTTCGGCAAAAAGCAAAGGTTGGAGACGGGACGATAATTAGACAATATAGCCGGGTCCAGGGAAGGCTTCTTGAGTAGGGGCCTCACCACCGCCTCTTTTAAGACGGCCGGCAAGAACCCCTCTCTAAGAGAAGCGTTGACTAGATCCTGGAGCCAGCCTCGTGTAACCTCCCAGGATGCCAGTATAAGCCAGGAGGGACACGGGTCCAGGTAAGAATGTTTAGACCGATAGATGATCAGAGTAAATAGTATATGGGATGTTTGGAATTATTAGAGTGGTATACAGCGGAAGTCAGGGGGGTGGGTTTGTGCGGGAGGTGGGGGAGGGTTAGGGTGGAGGGTGGGGCAATATATATGTATGAATAAATTAGAAGATGGGACTAATGAAACATTGTTAGGCTAGGAGAAATTTATATTAAGAGTTATAGATGTTAAATTAGCTTAGAAAATGATCAATGTGTTATTATTAATTTAAGACTAATCTCTATAGTTTTTGTTGGGAGGAGAGGGGTTATGAGTAATCTATTTTAAGATGGGGGGTGGGGAGGGGGTAAAGTGTTTGGTATAATATTTGAATGTGAATTTTTGCGGGGGGGTATAGCATTTGTATGAGATTTATATTGTATGGAGGGGGGGGGTGAAAAGGGGGAAAATTTGTTTGTACAAAACTCTTTTAATAAAAAAAAAAAAAAAAAAACATGTGGTGGCTCGCAGTTGCCCACGCAACCTGTCCATATCATTGGAAGTAACAGAGTCAAACTCCTCCCAGCCTAATCCCTCAAGACCCACCTCCGACGTCTCTTCTGGACCACTAAAGGGGACCCATTCGCTGCGAATCTGAGCAATTTTGACCTGCAGATATTCCCCAAACTCCTCTGCTCTACTCTGTAAAGGAGCTTCCCGCGGCCTCTGAAAAAGGAGGGAGCGGGTCACCCTAAACAGGGCGGCAGGGCGGTTATCTGCGGACACAATAAGAGTGGCACAATACTGACGTTTGGCCACTCTCAATGCCACAAGGTAAGTCCGTAAATGGGCTCTCACCTGTGATCGGTCAGATTCAGAGCGTGATGATCTCCATCTGCTCTCTAGGCGTCTCTTTCGGCGCTTCATCACCCTCAGCTCCTTGGTGAACCAAGGGGCCTGGGTGGATCGCTGCCGCGAGAGAGGCCACAAAGGCGCAACCCGGTCCAAGGCCCCAGTGGCCGCACTGTTCCAAGCAGCCACTAGGTCCTCCATCCGGGCGCGGGTCAGGGCTACAGGACATGGCCCAAGCTCCGTCTGGAACCTATCAGGCTCCATCAGGCGCCTGGGGCGGAACCATCTAGGACATTCCAGTTCTGCCTCCCCGCGATGGGGGGTATCGGATGGAAAGTCAAGCCGGAGAAGTGAGTGATCTGACCATGACAAGGGTGCAACGACTAAATCTCCTACTCCCAGATCACTCCTCCACTGGCCAGAGACAAAAATAAGGTCGTGTGTGTGACCTCCCTCATGTGTGGGGCCCTGAACTACTTGGGTCAGGTCCATGGCTGTCATGGAAGCCATGAACTCCCAAGCTACCTCGGATGTTTCCCCTACCGATGGCAGGTTAAAGTCCCCCATGTCTGGGGGTCTCAACCGCCATCTCGGAGATCACCTCGAGGAGCTCGGGCAGGGCCGCTGATGCAAGCCAAGGAGCCAAACAATAGGAATTCTGAATCTCAAATGTGGTCATAAGTAGAGGACTACCAGTATTGTGGTCGTAAATCGAGGACTACCTGATTTTTTAAAAAGTTATCGTTCTGTTTTGTTCGTCTGCTCTTCCTGAATGGTTTTGTACAATTCAGGACAGATAAAACAGATATTTTTTCCAACCAAATATGTTTTATTCAAAGGTTTTGAATTTTCCCCCCGGCCGATCCCTTCACCAGATGCAAAGCAGCAGCTCAACGGAATCTGGGATTTAAATTGTGTCCGTATTGTTCCCTGTAATGTCCGTTCGGACAAGGATTTCTGACCGTTTGCTTCCCCAAACCAAGAGCCCTCGTTTTTGACTAACAAATGTTGGTCGAAGAAGTTTTTCCATGAAAAGCTTGCGCCCGGAGGGAAATTTGTTAGTCAGAAAAGGGGCTTTTAATTTAAGACAGGGGAAAAAACTTCGGTTTTGCATTACAGGAAGTCCTCGACTTTAGTGACTGTCCAAAGTTACGACGGGACTGAATAACGTGACCATTTTTGACCCCTTTTTTTAAACCTGTAATGGAATAAACGTTTACCACCAAGAAGATCCATCTGTCTGTCTGTCATTATTGATCAATCTATTTATCTCTATCAACAATCAGTCATCTATCTCAGGTGTCAATTTATCTATCTGCCTATCATCTATCAATCATATCATCTACCTATTATCAATCAATCGTATATTTATCTATCATCTATCTATCATCTATCTATCTATCTATCTATCTATCTATCATCTATCTATCTATCTATGTATCTATCGATCGATCGATCTCTATCCTCTATATCTATCTATCCTCTGTCTACATCTATCTTTCTATCTATATCTATCTATCTATCTATCTATCTATCTATCTATCTATCTATCATCTATCATTTACCAATTTATTTCTCTATCATTTAACTCTTTCTCTTATTTTTCTCGCCTTTCTTTGGTTTTTCTTTCCTTCCTTCTTCCCTCACTTCTTCCTTCCTTCTTTTCCCTTCCTTCCTTCATCTCACTTCCTTCCTTCCTTCCTACCTACCTACCTTCATTCCTCTTTCCTTCTTTCCTCCTTTCCTTTCCTCTCCTTTCTTCCTTCCCTCCTGTTGGTTTTCAAGGAAAGATTCGACAACTGTTTAGTCTGGCATGGCATAAGCACTCTTGCCTTAGGCCAGGGGGTTGAACTAGATGACCTCCAAGGTCCCTTACAACCCTAGGATTCTATGCAATCTGTTTTTTTTTATTGAGCGCGAGGCCGTCCTTGACTCATTAATGTTCACTTAGCAAGCATTCAAAATTACAATGGACCTACCTACTACCCCGATTCAAAGTTACGACGGTCAGAAGTCCTCACCCGCAGTCGCATGAACAAAAGTTTGGCCCCATCTACCCTGTTTGCATTCATACAACAACGCGTCACAACTGCCTTACCAAACTTCAGTGACTTACTTGCAAGGTTTTGGTAGAAAGCCCATCCCTACAAACAAAAACGTAGCCAAAATCTTTTACAGATGGTCCTAGACTTACAGCCATTTATTTAGTGGCTGTTCAAAGTCACAAACGGCACTGGAAAAAAAATGACTTGCAGCCGTTTTCCACACTTACGACCGTTGCAGCATTCCCCATGATCGCGTGATCAAAATTCAGTCGTCTGGCAACTGCCTCGTATTTATGACGGTCGCAGAGTCCTGGGGCGTGTGTGTGCGTGTGTCACGTGATCCCCTTTTGCAACTGTCTGACAAGCCAAGTCAACGGGGAAGCCAGATTCGCTTAACGACCATGTGATTCACTTAGCCACGATTCAAGCGATTCACGTAACTACCGTGGCAGGAAAGGTTCGCCAAACGGTTGCAAAACTCACTGAACTGCCTCGCTTAGCAGCGAAAATTTGAGGCTCCGTTGTGGTCGTAAGCCGAGGACTCCCTGAACGCCGAAATAAACTGCTGGGGGGGGGAAGGGAGGGAGGAGTGACACAAGTGTGAAGCTGGGAGGGGGGATGACACTTGTCCCAAAGAGACTTTTGAAAGCAGCCTCTTCGTCAGCTGCTGTGACACAGCCGTTTGTGTGGGAAGCGCAATGGAGGAGTGAGTCACGCCATAAGGCTGACCTGTGGCAACGGGGTGGGGAGAAGGCCCCGCCATGGGTGAGGATGGCATCGGAAGGGAGGAAATGCGCCGTATTTGCTTTTGAGCCGCTGCAAGGAGCATCTCTCAGGCTCTCGGGTGCCCCCTTGTGGTCCAGGGGCTGCATAGACAACTATCAGGGCAGCATCTCTCTCTCTTCTTTCTTTTTTCGTTCTTTCTTTCTCTTCCCCCTCCCTTTCTTTTCTCATTCGTTTCTGCTTTTTATATTCCCTTGCTTCCTTCTTTCCTTCCCTCGTCCTTCTCACGTCATTCCCTCTCGTTTATTTTCTCCCTCCTTGCTTCTTTCCATGCTTCCTTCCTTCTCTTTTTTCCTTCCTTCCTCTTTTACTTTCTTCTTCTTTCTTCCTTTCTTTCCTTTCTCTTTTCCTTTTTCTTTCCTTACTTTCTTTTTTTTCTCTTTCTTTCCTTCGCTTTTCCCTTCCCTCCTTTTTCTTTCCTTTTTCTTTCTCTCTTTCTTTCTTTCTCTTTTCCTTCCCTTTACATTCCTTCCTTCCTTACTAAATTACTTTTTTTTCTTTTTCTGTCATTCTTTTCCTTCCATTCCTTCCTTCATTTTCTCTTTTCCTTCCTTTCTTCCTCCTTCCTTCCTTCTCATGTTTTTCCTCCTTCCCATTTTCCTTTTTCCTTCCCTTCCTTCCTTCTTTTCTCTTTTCCTTTCCTTCTCTTCCTACCTTGTCCAGCAATGCTCTTCCCTTTTTAACTTTCCCAAAACGAGAACAATTCAAATTCATCCTGACGAAGACCCAAAGTAAAAGATTTTCGTTTCACATCTTCATTTTGCAAAACGAATCCTAAGAATTGAGCGCATCTCGTTTTTACCACACGCATTTCAATGGTTTCATTTGTGTCGGTGGGTTCACGGTTCAAGGCAGCTCTCGCATTTCTCAGAAACAGGTGAGAAGCCTCACGGCTTCCTGAGAGACGCAGTTGTGCTTGTGTACCTCTGCTCGGTGTCACTTCATCACCACACCGCAAAAGCTTCCCTTTGCTTCATGAATTAAGCAAGTGACAAATTTGCAGCGTCACCAAGAGAAAATGAATGGAAACTGGTCCAACAAAGTATATCAAACCTGGCCATTTTAAGTTGGGTGGACGCCAACTCCCAAAATCCCCCAGCCAGCCTGCTTTAAGAGGGGAGGACTTCCACTCCCAGAATCCTCCAGCCATCATGCTTTAAGAGAGAAGGACTTCCACTCCCAGAATCCCCCAGCCAGCATGCTTTAAGAGGGGTGGACTTCCACTCCCAGAATCCCCCAGCCATCATGCTTTAAGAGGGAAGGACTTCCACTCCCAGAATCCTCCAGCCATCATGCTTTAAGAGGGAAGGACTTCCACTCCCAGAATCCCCCGTCCAGCCTGCTTTAAGAGGGGTGGACTTCAGCTTGCAGAATCCCCCAGCCAGCAGGCTTTAAGAGGGGAGGACTTCCACTCCCAGAATCCCCCATCAAGCCTGCTTTAAGAGGGGTGGACTTCCACTCCCAGAATCCCCCATCAAGCCTGCTTTAAGAGGGGTGGACTTCAGCTTGCAGAATCCCCCAGCCAGCATGCTTTAAGAGGGAAGGACTTCCACTCCCAGAATCCCCCATCCAGCCTGCTTTAAGAGGGGTGGACTTCAGCTTGCAGAATCACCCAGCCAACATGCTTTAAGAGGGAAGGACTTCCACTCCCAGAATCCCCCATCCAGCCTGCTTTAAGAGGGGTGGACTTCAGGTTGCAGAATCACCCAGCCAGCAGGCTTTAAGAGGGGAGGACTTCCACTCCCAGAATCCCCCAGCCAGCAGGCTTTAAGAGGGGAGGACTTCCACTCCCAGAATCCCCCATCAAGCCTGCTTTAAGAGGGGTGGACTTCCACTCCCGGAATCCCCCATCAAGCCTGCTTTAAGAGGGGTGGACTTCAGCTTGCAGAATCCCCCATCCAGCCTGCTTTAAGAGGGGTGGACTTCAGCTTGCAGAATCCCCCAGCCAGCAGGCTTTAAGAGGGAAGGACTTCCACTCCCAGAATCCCCCAGCCAGCATGCTTTAAGAGGGAAGGACTTCCACTCCCAGAATCCCCCAGCCAGCCTGCTTTAAGAGGGGTGGACTTCAGCTTGCAGAATCCCCCAGCCAGCATGCTTTAAGAGGGAAGGACTTCCACTCCCAGAATCCCCCATCCAGCCTGCTTTAAGAGGGGTGGACTTCAGCTTGCAGAATCCCCCAGCCAGCAGGCTTTAAGAGGGAAGGACTTCCACTCCCAGAATCCTTCAGCCAGCATGCTTTAAGAGGGGAGGACTTCCACTCCCAGAATCCCCCATCCAGCCTGCTTTAAGAGGGGTGGACTTCCACTCCCAGAATCCCCCAGCCAGCCTGCTTTAAGAGGGATGGACTTCCACTCCCAGAATCCCCCAGCAAGCCTGCTTTAAGAGGGGTGGACTTCCACTCCCAGAATCCCCCAGCCAGCCTGCTTTAAGAGGGGTGGACTTCCACTCCCAGAATTCCCCAGCCAGTATGCTTTAAGAGGGGTGGGCTTCCACTCCCAGAATCCCCCAGCCAGGATGCTTTAAGAGGGGTGGGCTTCCACTCCCAGAATCCCCCAGCCAGAATGCTTTAAGAGGGGTGGAATTCCACTCCCAGAATCCCCCGCCAGAATGCTTTAAGAGGGATGGACTTCCACTCCCAGAATCCCCCGCCAGAATGCTTTAAGAGGAGAGAACTTCCACTCCCAGAATTCCCCAGCCAGCATGCTTTAAGAGGGATGGACTTCCACTCCCAGAATCCCCCGCCAGAATGCTTTAAGAGGAGAGAACTTCCACTCCCAGAATTCCCCAGCCAGCATGCTTTAAGAGGGATGGACTTCCACTCCCAGAATCCCCCAGCCATCATGCTTTAAGAGGGAAGGACTTCCACTCCCAGAATCCCCCATCCAGCCTGCTTTAAGAGGGGTGGACTTCAGCTTGCAGAATCCCCCAGCCAGCAGGCTTTAAGAGGGGAGGACTTCCACTCCCAGAATCCCCCAGCCAGCAGGCTTTAAGAGGGGAGGACTTCCACTCCCAGAATCCCCCATCAAGCCTGCTTTAAGAGGGGTGGACTTCCACTCCCAGAATCCCCCATCAAGCCTGCTTTAAGAGGGGTGGACTTCAGCTTGCAGAATCCCCCACCCAGCCTGCTTTAAGAGGGGTGGACTTCAGCTTGCAGAATCCCCCAGCCAGCAGGCTTTAAGAGGGGAGGACTTCCACTCCCAGAATCCCCCAGCCAGCATGCTTTAAGAGGGAAGGACTTCCACTCCCAGAATCCCCCATCCAGCCTGCTTTAAGAGGGGTGGACTTCAGCTTGCAGAATCCCCCAGCCAGCATGCTTTAATAGGGGAGGACTTCCACTCCCAGAATCCCCCAGCCAGCCATGCTTTAAGAGGGGAGGACTTCCACTCCCAGAATCCTTCAGCCAGCCTGCTTTAAGAGGGGTGGACTTCCACTCCCAGAATCCCCCAGCCAGCCATGCTTTAAGAGGGGAGGACTTCCACTCCCAGAATCCCCCATCCAGCCATGCTTTAAGAGGGGAGGACTTCCACTCCCAGAATCCCCCATCCAGCCTGCTTTAAGAGGGGTGGACTTCCACTCCCAGAATCCCCCATCCAGCCATGCTTTAAGAGGGGTGGGCTTCCACTCCCAGAATCCCCCAGCCAGAATGCTTTAAGAGGGGTGGAATTCCACTCCCAGAATCCCCCAGCCAGAATGCTTTAAGAGGGGTGGACTTCCACTCCCAGAATTCCCCAGCCAGCATGCTTTAAGAGGGGTGGGCTTCCACTCCCAGAATCCCCCAGCCAGCATGCTTTAAGAGGGGTGGGCTTCCACTCCCAGAATCCCCCAGCCAGAATGCTTTAAGAGGGGTGGAATTCCACTCCCAGAATCCCCCAGCCAGCATGGTTTAAGAGGGGTGGGCTTCCACTCCCAGAATCCCCCAGCCAGGATGCTTTAAGAGGGGAGGACTTCCACTCCCAGAATCCCCCAGCCAGGATGCTTTAAGAGGGATGGACTTCCACTCCCAGAATCCCCCAGGCAGGATGCTTTAAGAGGGGAGGACTTCCACTCCCAGAATCCCCCAGCCAGCCATGCTTTAAGAGGAATGGACTTCCACTCCCAGAATCCCCCAGCCAGCATGATTTAAGAGGGGTGGACTTCCACTCCCAGAATTCCACAACCAGGATGCTTTAAGAGGGGAGGACTTCCACTCCCAGAATCCCCCAGCCAGCATGCTTTAAGAGGGATGGACCTCCACTCCCAGAATCCCCCAGCCAGGATGCTTTAAGAGGGGAGGACTTCCACTCCCAGAATCCCCCAGCCAGCCATGCTTTAAGAGGGGAGGACTTCCACTCCCAGAATTCCACAGCCAGGATGCTTTAAGAGGGGAGGACTTCCACTCCCAGAATCCCCCAGCCAGCATGCTTTAAGAGGGATGGACCTCCACTCCCAGAATCCCCCAGCCAGGATGCTTTAAGAGGGGAGGACTTCCACTCCCAGAATCCCCCAGCCAGCCATGCTTTAAGAGGGGAGGACTTCCACTCCCAGAATCCCCCAGCCAGCCTGCTTTAAGAGGGAAGGACTTCCACTCCCAGAATCCCCCAGCCAGCATGCTTTAAGAGGGAAGGACTTCCACTCCCAGAATCCCCCATCCAGCCTGCTTTAAGAGGGGTGGACTTCAGCTTGCAGAATCACCCAGCCAGCATGCTTTAAGAGGGAAGGACTTCCTCTCCCAGAATCCCCCATCCAGCCTGCTTTAAGAGGGGTGGACTTCAGGTTGCAGAATCACCCAGCCAGCAGGCTTTAAGAGGGGAGGACTTCCACTCCCAGAATCCCCCAGCCAGCAGGCTTTAAGAGGGGAGGACTTCCACTCCCAGAATCCCCCATCAAGCCTGCTTTAAGAGGGGTGGACTTCCACTCCCGGAATCCCCCATCAAGCCTGCTTTAAGAGGGGTGGACTTCAGCTTGCAGAATCCCCCATCCAGCCTGCTTTAAGAGGGGTGGACTTCAGCTTGCAGAATCCCCCAGCCAGCAGGCTTTAAGAGGGAAGGACTTCCACTCCCAGAATCCCCCAGCCAGCATGCTTTAAGAGGGAAGGACTTCCACTCCCAGAATCCCCCAGCCAGCCTGCTTTAAGAGGGGTGGACTTCAGCTTGCAGAATCCCCCAGCCAGCATGCTTTAAGAGGGAAGGACTTCCACTCCCAGAATCCCCCATCCAGCCTGCTTTAAGAGGGGTGGACTTCAGCTTGCAGAATCCCCCAGCCAGCAGGCTTTAAGAGGGAAGGACTTCCACTCCCAGAATCCTTCAGCCAGCATGCTTTAAGAGGGGAGGACTTCCACTCCCAGAATCCCCCATCCAGCCTGGTTTAAGAGGGGTGGACTTCAGCTTGCAGAATCACCCAGCCAGCATGCTTTAAGAGGGAAGGACTTCCACTCCCAGAATCCCCCATCCAGCCTGCTTTAAGAGGGGTGGACTTCCACTCCCAGAATCCCCCAGCCAGCCTGCTTTAAGAGGGGTGGACTTCCACTCCCAGAATCCCCCAGCCAGCTTGCTTTAAGAGGGGTGGACTTCCACTCCCAGAATCCCCCAGCCAGCGTGCTTTAAGAGGGGTGGACTTCCACTCCCAGAATCCCCCAGCCAGAATGCTTTAAGAGGGGTGGACTTCCACTCCCAGAATTCCCCAGCCAGTATGCTTTAAGAGGGGTGGGCTTCCACTCCCAGAATCCCCCAGCCAGCATGCTTTAAGAGGGGTGGGCTTCCACTCCCAGAATCCCCCAGCCAGAATGCTTTAAGAGGGGTGGAATTCCACTCCCAGAATCCCCCGCCAGAATGCTTTAAGAGGGAAGGACTTCCACTCCCAGAATCCCCCATCCAGCCTGCTTTAAGAGGGGTGGACTTCCGCTTGCAGAATCCCCCAGCCAGCAGGCTTTAAGAGGGGAGGACTTCCACTCCCAGAATCCCCCATCAAGCCTGCTTTAAGAGGGGTGGAATTCCACTCCCAGAATCCCCCAGCCAGAATGCTTTAAGAGGGGTGGACTTCCACTCCCAGAATTCCCCAGCCAGCATGCTTTAAGAGGGGTGGGCTTCCACTCCCAGAATCCCCCAGCCAGCATGCTTTAAGAGGGGTGGGCTTCCACTCCCAGAATCCCCCAGCCAGAATGCTTTAAGAGGGGTGGAATTCCACTCCCAGAATCCCCCAGCCAGCATGCTTTAAGAGGGGTGGGCTTCCACTCCCAGAATCCCCCAGCCAGGATGCTTTAAGAGGGGAGGACTTCCACTCCCAGAATCCCCCAGCCAGGATGCTTTAAGAGGGATGGACTTCCACTCCCAGAATCCCCCAGGCAGGATGCTTTAAGAGGGGAGGACTTCCACTCCCAGAATCCCCCAGCCAGCCATGCTTTAAGAGGGGAGGACTTCCACTCCCAGAATCCCCCATCCAGCCATGCTTTAAGAGGGGAGGACTTCCACTCCCAGAATCCCCCATCCAGCCTGCTTTAAGAGGTGTGGACTTCCACTCCCAGAATTCCACAGCCAGGATGCTTTAAGAGGGGAGGACTTCCACTCCCAGAATCCCCCAGCCAGAATGCTTTAAGAGGGGTGGAATTCCACTCCCAGAATCCCCCAGCCAGAATGCTTTAAGAGGGGTGGACTTCCACTCCCAGAATTCCCCAGCCAGCATGCTTTAAGAGGGGTGGGCTTCCACTCCCAGAATCCCCCAGCCAGCATGCTTTAAGAGGGGTGGGCTTCCACTCCCAGAATCCCCCAGCCAGAATGCTTTAAGAGGGGTGGAATTCCACTCCCAGAATCCCCCAGCCAGCATGCTTTAAGAGGGGTGGGCTTCCACTCCCAGAATCCCCCAGCCAGGATGCTTTAAGAGGGGAGGGCTTCCGCTCCCAGAATCCCCCAGCCATAATGCTTTAAGAGGGGAGGACTTCCACTCCCAGAATCCCCCAGCCAGCCATGCTTTAAGAGGAATGGACTTCCACTCCCAGAATCCTCCAGCCAGCATGCTTTAAGAGGGGTGGGCTTCCACTCCCAGAATCCCCCAGCCAGCATGATTTAAGAGGGGTGGACTTCCACTCCCAGAATTCCACAGCCAGGATGCTTTAAGAGGGATGGACCTCCACTCCCAGAATCCCCCAGCCAGGATGCTTTAAGAGGGATGGACCTCCACTCCCAGAATCCCCCAGCCAGCCATGCTTTAAGAGGGGAGGACTTCCACTCCCAGAATTCCACAGCCAGGATGCTTTAAGAGGGGAGGACTTCCACTCCCAGAATCCCCCAGCCAGCATGCTTTAAGAGGGATGGACCTCCACTCCCAGAATCCCCCAGCCAGGATGCTTTAAGAGGGGAGGACTTCCACTCCCAGAATCCCCCAGCCAGCCATGCTTTAAGAGGGGAGGACTTCCACTCCCAGAATCCCCCAGCCAGCCTGCTTTAAGAGGGGAGGTCTTCCACTCCCAGAATCCCCCAGCCAGCATGCTTGAAGAGGGGTGAACTTCCACTCCCAGAATCCCCCAGCCAGCCTGCTTTAAGAGGGGAGGACTTCCACTCCCAGAATCCCCCAACCAACATGCTTTAAGAGGGGAGGACTTCCACTCCCAGAATTCCCCAGCCAGCATGCTTTAAGAGGGGAGGACTTCCACTCCCAGAATCCCCCAGCCAGCCTGCTTTAAGAGGGGAGGACTTCCACTCCCAGAATCCCTCAGCCAGGATGCTTTAAGAGGGGAGGACTTCCACTCCCAGAATCCCCCAGCCATCATGCTTTAAGAGGGGAGGACTTCCACCCCCAGAATCCCCCAGCCAGCATGCTTTAAGAGGGGAGGACTTCCACTCCCAGAATCCCCCAGCCATCATGCTTTAAGAGGGGTGGACTTCCACCCCCAGAATCCCCCAGCCAGAATGCTTTAAGAGGGGAGGACTTCCACTCCCAGAATTCCCCAGCCAGCATGCTTTAAGAGGGGAGGACTTCCACCCCCAGAATCCCCCAGCCAGCATGCTTTAAGAGGGGAGGACTTCCACTCCCAGAATCCCCCAGCCAGCATGCTTTAAGAGGGGAGGACTTCCACCCCCAGAATCCCCCAGCCAGAATGCTTTAAGAGGAGAGGACTTCCACTCCCAGAATTCCCCAGCCAGCATGCTTTAAGAGGGGAGGACTTCCACCCCCAGAATCCCCCAGCCAGAATGCTTTAAGAGGAGAGGACTTCCACTCCCAGAATTCCCCAGCCAGCATGCTTTAAGAGGGGAGGACTTCCACTCCCAGAATCCCCCAGCCATCATGCTTTAAGAGGGGTGGACTTCCACCCCCAGAATCCCCCAGCCAGAATGCTTTAAGAGGGGAGGACTTCCACTCCCAGAATTCCCCAGCCAGCATGCTTTAAGAGGGGAGGACTTCCACCCCCAGAATCCCCCAGCCAGCATGCTTTAAGAGGGGAGGACTTCCACTCCCAGAATCCCCCAGCCAGCATGCTTTAAGAGGGGAGGACTTCCACCCCCAGAATCCCCCAGCCAGAATGCTTTAAGAGGGGAGGACTTCCACTCCCAGAATTCCCCAGCCAGCCTGCTTTAAGAGGGGAGGACTTCCACTCCCAGAATTCCCCAGCCAGCCTGCTTTAAGAGGGGAGGACTTCCACTCCCAGAATCCCCCAGCCAGCCTGCTTTAAGAGGGATGGACTTCCACTCCCAGAATCCCCCAGCCAGCATGCTTTAAGAGGGGAGGACTTCCACTTCCAGAATCCCCCAGCCAGGATGCTTTAAGAGGGGAGGACTTCCACTCCCAGAATCCCCCAGCCAGCATGCTTTAAGAGGGGAGGACTTCCACTTCCAGAATCCCCCAGCCAGGATGCTTTAAGAGGGGAGGACTTCCACTCCCAGAATCCCCCAGCCAGCATGCTTTAAGAGGGGAGGACTTCCACTCCCAGAATCCCCCAGCCAGCATGCTTTAAGAGGGGAGGACTTCCACCCCCAGAATCCCCCAGCCAGAATGCTTTAAGAGGGGTGGACATGGTCATGTGACCGATATGCTTTATGACTGTCATGGTTCACACCTGCGATGAACAAGGAAGGCCTATGAGGGTCATAACTCAAGGACTATTTATAAAGGTAATTCTTGACTTACAACTATTATTTTTGTGACCAAAGTTATAACAAATGGACATGACCCTTTTTCACATTTATCACCATTTTCCACATCCTCATGATTTTTGGGGTCAGAATTCAGAAACCTGGCAGCTGACTCATACTTATGACGGTCGCAACGTCCTGGGGTCACGTGATCCCCTTCTCATGAGCCAGGTCAACGGGGAAGCCAGATTCACTTAACAACTGTGCAACTCGCTTAACAACTGCAGTGATTTGCTTCGCAACAATGGCAAGAACGGTCGTAAAATGTGGCCAAACTCTCTTTAACAACTGTCTCACTCAGAAACGGTACATTTCAGCTTTAATTGTGGTTGTAAATCCAGGACAATCCATACAGGGCATTTCATACTATTTAATATTTACGTTTAATAAGATTTCCCGCCTCCTTTGCCCCCAGAATAAATTGAGCTCTTCTTTTTCACCCCATTTTCCCCCTGAATTAAAATTCCCCTTTTTAATTCATCTGCCAGCGAAGGTTGGCAGTGTTCCTGAGCCCCCCCAGCCCTTCCCTGCCTTCCTAGCACCTGAAGAGTGCCAAGCAGAGATGCCAAAAAATGCAAATATCCTTTCGCCTGCCATCGGAGGCGGGTGATTTCGGGGTGCCCCCTCCATGTTGGGGGACCCAGACGGAGAAGGGCTGAAGCTCTGCACCCCCAAAAAATGCCCCAAAGGATGGCTTACGTTGAAAAGCCCCGTGGGCATCCTTGGCGTCAACAGCTAGGCGTGGCCGGCTATCCCTTCCCTTGGGTGCCGTGGCTGGCATGTTTCCATGGCACAGGTGCCCAGGAGGAAGGAGCTGCCAGGAAAGGGCCAGCTGGGGAATTGGGGGGCTCCCCCTGGGGGAGAGGTTGGCACGGACACCCCGTAAAGACGCAGCGAGGGAGGGAGGGAGGGAGGTCAGGTGGGCACAGCGCTGGTTGCAAGCGATCCCATTTGCTTCTTCTTCAACATTCGTTGAATTCAGTTTCCATTTATTTATTTCCTTATTTGGTTTTCATTCCTCCCTCTTTATTATTGGTGGAGAATAACTCCCAGACAGCTTTCATGCCTAAAGCGGGAACTAGAACTCACCGTCTCCTGGTGATTGGCTCAAAGTCACCCAGTCAGCTTTCATGCCTGAGGCGGGACTAGAACTCTCCGTCTCCTGGTGATTGGCTCAAAGTCACCCAGTCAGCTTTCATGCCTGAGGCGGGACTAGAACTCTCCGTCTCCTGGTGATTGGCTCAAAGTCACCCAGTCAGCTTTCATGCCTGAGGCGGGACTAGAACTCTCCGTCTCCTGGTGATTGGCTCAAAGTCACCCAGTCAGCTTTCATGCCTGAGGCGGGACTAGAACTCTCCGTCTCCTGGTGATTGGCTCAAAGTCACCCAGTCAGCTTTCATGCCTAAAGCGGGAACTAGAACTCTCCATCTCCTGGTGATTGGCTCAAAGTCACCCAGTCAGCTTTCATGCCTAAAGCGGGAACTAGAACTCTCCATCTCCTGGTGATTGGCTCAAAGTCACCCAGTCAGCTTTCATGCCTGAGGCGGGACTAGAACTCTCCGTCTCCTGGTGATTGGCTCAAAGTCACCCAGTCAGCTTTCATGCCTGAGGCGGGACTAGAACTCTCCGTCTCCTGGTGATTGGCTCAAAGTCACCCAGTCAGCTTTCATGCCTGAGGCGGGACTAGAACTCTCCGTCTCCTGGTGATTGGCTCAAAGTCACCCAGTTGGCTTTCATGCCTAAGGTGGGACTAGAACTCACTGTCTCCTGGTGATTGGCTCAAAGTCACCCAGTCAGCTTTCATGCCTGAGGCGGGACTAGAACTCTCCGTCTCCTGGTGATTGGCTCAAAGTCACCCAGTCAGCTTTCATGCCTGAGGCGGGACTAGAACTCTCCGTCTCCTGGTGATTGGCTCAAAGTCACCCAGTCAGCTTTCATGCCTGAGGCGGGACTAGAACTCTCCGTCTCCTGGTGATTGGCTCAAAGTCACCCAGTCAGCTTTCATGCCTGAGGCGGGACTAGAACTCTCCATCTCCTGGTGATTGGCTCAAAGTCACCCAGTCAGCTTTCATGCCTGAGGCGGGACTAGAACTCTCCGTCTCCTGGTGATTGGCTCAAAGTCACCCAGTCAGCTTTCATGCCTGAGGCGGGACTAGAACTCTCCGTCTCCTGGTGATTGGCTCAAAGTCACCCAGTCAGCTTTCATGCCTGAGGCGGGACTAGAACTCTCCATCTCCTGGTGATTGGCTCAAAGTCACCCAGTCAGCTTTCATGCCTGAGGCGGGACTAGAACTCTCCGTCTCCTGGTGATTGGCTCAAAGTCACCCAGTCAGCTTTCATGCCTGAGGCGGGACTAGAACTCTCCGTCTCCTGGTGATTGGCTCAAAGTCACCCAGTCAGCTTTCATGCCTGAGGCGGGACTAGAACTCTCCGTCTCCTGGTGATTGGCTCAAAGTCACCCAGTCAGCTTTCATGCCTGAGGCGGGACTAGAACTCTCCGTCTCCTGGTGATTGGCTCAAAGTCACCCAGTCAGCTTTCATGCCTGAGGCGGGACTAGAACTCTCCGTCTCCTGGTGATTGGCTCAAAGTCACCCAGTCAGCTTTCATGCCTGAGGCGGGACTAGAACTCTCCGTCTCCTGGTGATTGGCTCAAAGTCACCCAGTCAGCTTTCATGCCTGAGGCGGGACTAGAACTCTCCGTCTCCTGGTGATTGGCTCAAAGTCACCCAGTCAGCTTTCATGCCTGAGGCGGGACTAGAACTCTCCGTCTCCTGGTGATTGGCTCAAAGTCACCCAGTCAGCTTTCATGCCTGAGGCGGGACTAGAACTCTCCGTCTCCTGGTGATTGGCTCAAAGTCACCCAGTTGGCTTTCATGCCTAAGGTGGGACTAGAACTCACTGTCTCCTGGTGATTGGCTCAAAGTCACCCAGTCAGCTTTCATGCCTGAGGCGGGACTAGAACTCTCCGTCTCCTGGTGATTGGCCCAAAGTCACCCAGTTGGCTTTCATGCCTGAGGCGGGACTAGAATTCTCCGTCTCCTGGTGATTGGCCCAAAGTCACCCAGTTGGCTTTCATGCCTGAGGCGGGACTAGAACTCTCCGTCTCCTGGTGATTGGCTCAAAGTCACCCAGTTGGCTTTCATGCCTAAGGTGGGACTAGAACTCACTGTCTCCTGGTGATTGGCTCAAAGTCACCCAGTCAGCTTTCATGCCTGAGGCGGGACTAGAACTCACCATCTCCTGGTGATTGGCCCAAAGTCACCCAGTTGGCTTTAGCATGATTCAAACTTATGACAGTTTCAGTGTCCTGGGGTCCCGTGATCGCCTTTTGCAACCTTCTGAAAGGCAAAGTCAACCGGGGAAGCCATATTTGTATTACAACCGTGTTACTAATTTCACAACTGCAGTGATTCACAACAACGGCAGCAAGAAAGGTCGTAAAACGGGGCGAAATGTGCTTTGCAATAGAGATTTGGGGCTCAGCTTTGGGCGTAAAATGAGGACTCCCTGGGTATCCCTTCTTCGGGAAAGGAAAATTCCATTTGAGGACTGCCTCACCTGTGCTACCCTACTTCCCTGCTGAGTTAGCTTTCTCCTTGCAGAGAAAATCCAAATCTTGTTTTTCCTGTTTCACCACAACTGTTGTGCAATTCTGGCTTTGATGCCAAATGATCGGGCTGATGTCACAAAGCGTAGGAGGACGACAACTCTCAGCACCCCAGTTGTAGGAATTATGGTCCAACTTTTTAACAAGTCTACAGGATTCCACTTGCGTCAAAAGTCTCTGTGCAAATTCGCCCTAATATTTTTGAAAAATTGCTTTTCTGCATTGTTCGCCTGCGGCTACAGCCACTTGCTACTTTGCAACCGCAGACAGTTGGATTTTCCGTATGGTTGAAAAAAAGCTGAAAAAAAGCAGCCCACCAACTCTTCTGCGTATTTTCCGCTTCATTGCAGCTGCTTTCCAGCTTGCTTCTGCCAGTCAAAATCACATGCATGTAAAAATAAAAGATTCTGGGGAATAGACAGCGTGATGCGTTCAGAAAAACAGCCTTTTCTAAGGCTTTTCCGGCATGGGGCAATCTCAAATATAATCTATTCATGGTTTCCTTGCCTCCTTTTGCTGCCAAAGAGATTAAAAACACCCCTTTTCAGACTGATGCTATCCAGCACTCTAGTAATATGTTTCAAACGGCTTCTTTAAGAGGGGTGGACTTCCACTCCCAGAATCCCCCAGCCAGCCTGCTTTAAGAGGGGAGGTCTTCCACTACATGGAGGGAGGTATGCAGTGGAGTACCCCAAGGCTCTGTTTTAGGCCCAGTACTCTTCAACATCTTCATCAATGATTTGGATCAGGGAATAAATGGGGAACTCATCAAATTTGCAGATGACAACAAGCTGGCAGGAATAGCCAACACTCCAGAAGATAGGCTTAAGATACAGAAGGATCTTGACAAACTTGAACATTGGGCACTATCTAATAAAATGAAATTCAATGGTGCAAAGAGTCAGGTTCTACATTTAGGCAACAAAAACGGAATGCACAGGTACAGTATACGTGGTACCTTGCTCAGTAGTAGTAACTGTGAAAGGGATCTTGGAGTCCTAGTGGACAACCATTTAAATAGGAGCCAGACGTGTGCAGCAGCTGCCAAAAAAGCCAACACAGTTCTAGGCTGCATCAACAGAGGGATAGAATCAAGATCACGTGAAGTGTTAATACCACTTTATAATGCCTTGGTAAGGCCACACTTGGAATACTGCATTCAGTTTTGGTCTCCACGATGTAGAAAAGATGTGGAGACTCTGGAAAGAGTGCAGAGAAGAGCAACAAAGATGATTAGGGGACTGGAGACTAAAACATATGAAGAACGGTTGCAGGAACTGGGTATGTCTAGCTTAAGAGAAAGAAGGACTAGGGGAGACATGATAGCAGTCTTCCAATATCTCAGGGGTTGCCACAAAGAAGAGGGAGTCAAACTATTCTCCAAGGCACCTGAGGGAAGGATGAGAAGCAATGGGTGGAAACTAATCAAGGAGAGAAGCAACTTAGAACTGAGGAGAAATTTCCTGACAGTTAGAACAATTAATCAGTGGAACAGAAGTTGCCTCCAGAAGTTGTGAATGCCCCAACACTGGAAGTCTTTAAGAAGATGTTGGATAGCTATTTGTCTGAAACGGTATAGGGTTTCCTGCCTAGGCAGTGGGTTGGAGTAGAAGACCTCCAAGGTCCCTTCCAACTCTACTATTATATTATATATTATACTACCAGAATCCCCCATCCAGCCTGCTTTAAGAAGGTAGGACTTTCACTCCCAGAATCCCCCAGCCAGCCTGCTTTAAGAAGGTAGGACTTTCACTCCCAGAATCCCCCAGCCAGCATGCTTTAAGAAGGTAGGACTTCCACTCCCCAAATCCCCCAGCCAGCCTGCTTTAAGAGAAGAGGCTTCCACTCCCAGAATTCCCCAGCCAGCCTGCTTTAAGAGGGGAGGACTTCCACTCCCAGAATCCCCCAGCCAGCCTGCTTTAAGAGGGGAGGGCTTCCACTCCCAGAATCCCCCAGGCAGCCTGCTTTAAGAAGATAGGACTTCCACTCCCAGAATCCCCCAGCCAAAATGCTTTAAGAAGGGAGGACTTCCACTCCCAGAATCCCCCAGCCAAAATGCTTTAAGAAGGGAGGACTTTCACTCCCAGAATCCCCCAGCCAGGATGCAATATGACAGTTGCAATGTCTCGGGGCATTTTGCGACCTTCTGCACATCAATGGGGAAGGCAGGTTCACTTAACGACCATGTGACTTACCCAATAACTGCAGTGATTCATTTCAAAACTGTGATGAGAAAGGTCATAAAATGGGACAAAAAACCTGACTCACTTAGCAACAGAAATTTTCGGGTCAATTGTGGTGGTAAGTGAAGGACTTCCTGTAAATTATTTTGCATTATTTGCATTTCTAATTATTATTTCTTTGAAAAATGCAAAGCAGCAGTATGTAAAGTTGTCTGCATCTGTTGCTCTCAAAACAAGAAACAACAAAATAATTTTGACAACTACCTTTACACACAGTGCGTTAATTACATCCTCACGCTTCTTGTGGAATGACGAATGGGATGTACATACCAAAATCACACACACAGAGACACACAAACGTACACATTGGCCCTCTCCCAGCGAAGAATAACAGAATAACAGAGCTGGAAGGGACCTTAGAGGTCTTCTAGTCCAACCCCCTGCTCAAGAAGGAGAGCCTGTATACCATTCCAGACAAATGGCAGTCCACTCTCTCCTTCAAAACCTCCAGTGATGGAGTACCGACAACTTCTGGTGGCAAGATGTTCCACTGGTGAATTGTTCTCACTGTTAGGTAGTTTCTCCTTAACTCCAGGTTGCTTCTCTCTTTGATTAGTTTCCATTCGTTGCTTCTTCTCCTGCCTTCAGGTGTTTTTTGGAGAATAGTTTCATTCCCTCTTCTTTGGGGCAGCCCCCTCAAATGCTGGAATACTGCTGCCATATCACCCTTGATCCTGCTTGAGCAGGGGGCTGGACTAGAGGACCTCCAAGGCCCCTTCCAGCTCAGTCATTCTATTCTGTTGATCCTTTTTTTCATTAAACTGGACCTCCCCAATTCCTGCAACTCTCGTGAAATATCTGAAGCTTACTAAAAATGGCCTCTTTGCAACTAGCTTATCACCTGCAAATTGCCAATTTATTTTTTCAACCCCGTAACTACCTTAGATTGTGCCCTTAAAAGGAAGCCGCAGCAATAGTAGTATACTCAATAGTACTCAATACTCAAATAGTGCTCAGTACTCAAATTTGATGGGAATAAATGGGGAACTCATCAAATTTGCAGATGACACCAAGCTGGCAGGAATAGCCAACACTCCAGAAGATAGGCTTAAGATACAGAAGGATCTTGACAGACTTGAACATTGGGCAATATCTAATCAAATGAAATTCAATGGTGAAAAGAGTCAGGTTCTACATTTAGGCAACAAAAATGGAATGCACAGGTACAGTATAGAATAGGTGGTACCTTGCTCAGTAGTAGTAACTATGAAAGGGATCCTGGAGTCCTAGTGGACAACCATTTAAATAGGAGCCAGCCGTGTGCAGCAGCTGCCAAAAAAGCCAACACAGTTCTAGGCTGCATCAACAGAGGGAGAGAATCAAGATCACATGAAGGGTTAATGCCACTTTATAATGCCTTGGTAAGGCCACACTTGGAATATTTGCATTCAGTTCTGGTCGCCACGATGTAGAAAAGATGTGGAGACTCTAGAAAGAGTGCAGAGAAGAGCAACAAAGATGATTAGGGGACTGGAGACTAAAACATATGAAGAACGGTTGCAGGAACTGGGTATGTCTAGTTTAATAGAAAGAAGGACTAGGGGAGACAGGATAGCAGTCTTCCAATATCTCAGGGGTTGCCCCAAAGAAGAGGGAGTCAAGCAATTCTCCAAGGCACCTGAGGGTAGAACAAGAAGCAATGGGTGGAAACTAATCAAGGAGAGAAGCAACTTAGAACTGAGGAGAAACTTCCTGATAGTTAGAACATTTAATCAGTGGAACAGAAGTTGCCTCCAGAAGTTGTGAATGCCCCAACACTGGAAGTCTTTTTAGAAGATATTGTACAAGCATTTCTCTGAAGTGGTACAGGGTCTCCTGCTTGAGCAGGGGGTTGGACTAGAAGACCTCCAAGGTCCCTTCCAACTCCTCTATTCTATTCTATTCTATTCAATGCACTTGGGGAAGGAGGAATTTTTTTTGCCTGGAATCTGACTTTGCATTCGTTATTCGCCATCTCCACAAGGAAGAAAACTGGGAATTTTCGGGCCCTTCCTTTCCACTGAAAAAGGGTGTCAGGATCTTTTAAAAAGCAAATATTCAATATTTACGTTCCCCATAGGGGGGAAAAAATCTTCTCGCTGCCATCAACAGTCAATAATTCTTTATGCTAAATGAGGAACACTGTTAGCCCTCACCTTACAGCCACTTGTTTAGTGACGGTTCAGAGTTACAACGGCCCTACAGAAAGAGACGTATGACCGTTTTTCACACTTACGACCGATGCAGCCTCCCCATGGTCACGCAATCACAATTCGGACGCTTGGCAACTGGCATGTACTTATGACTGTTGCAGTGGGTCATGTGATTACTTTTTGTGATTCTCTGACCAGCAAAGTCAATTGGGGGGGGAGCCAGACTCACTTAAGGACCGGGTTTCTAATGTGAAAGCTGCAGCAATTCACTTAACAATAGTGCCAAGAAAGGTTGGGAAAAGGTGCAAAATTCACTTAACAACAGTCACACTTAGCGATGGGAATTTTGGGTTCCATTGTGTCTCAGGAGGGATAAAGGAAAATAAATAAACTCTATTTCTCCTGCATGATTTCCCCCCTTTTGGCCATCTTTATAGCTTTATTGCAGAAGAGATTCAAACCTGGGTTAAAAAAATAACAAAACTGACCAATTTAGCTGCCATTGCAATGCATGGCAGGATTTTTACTTCTTTCCCTAATTCCATTCCCATGACGGATGACCAACAGAAATCTGGCGATATCTCTCTAAATCTGGATTTTACCATGCAAGCAACTTCAATATATTTGGACTTCAACTCCCAGAATTCCCCAGCCAGCCTGATTTAAGATGGACGGACTTCACTCTCTGTTTCTTTTAAAAAATAACATTTTCCATACTGACAGAGAAACTATGACGCTGCCTTATTAAGGCAATATGAATGAAGCTCCATAATTTATCCCGCCTTGGGACACAGTGGAAAAGATTTGACCACCTCTGAGCTGGAGCCAAACTTCATTAGCTTTCCAAAAATACAATATTATATTTTCTCAACCTCAGCAACTTTCAGATAGGAGTACTTCAACTCCCAGAATCCCTCAGCTTGCATGCCTTAAGAGGGGTGGACTTCAACTCCCAGCATGCTTTGAGGGGAGGACTTCCATCCACTCCCAGAATCCCTCAGCCAGGATGCTTTAAGAGGGGAGGACTTCCACTCCCAGAATCCCCCTGCCAGAATGCTTTAAGAGGGGAGGACTTCCACTCCCAGAATCCCCCTGCCAGAATGCTTTAGGAGGGGAGGACTTCCACTCCCAGAATCCCCCAGCCAGTAGGCTTTAAGAGGGGAGGACTTCTACTCCCAGAATCCCCCAGCCAACATGCTTTAAGAGAGGTGGACTTCCACTCCCAGAATCCCTTCTGCCTACATGCTAGCTGGAGGAATTCTGGGAGTTGAAGTCCACTCATCTTAAAGAACCTTAGGTTGAGAAAAATTGTTTTCTTCGACCGTCATTCAAGATAAAATTTCTGCTCTTGTGCAAAACCAAATTTACCTCCTTTATCTCCTCTTTGGATGGATTGCCTTTAATCTTTTTTTTGCCACCGCCCAGGAGCTGAGTAATTTCCTATTGAGCCACATTCTGAATTATGCATTTCCCTCATGAGAAATGGATGAAGCCGTTCTGCAGGCTAATTTTACCTCACGGTCTTAAAATACTTTCCTCCCAGAATCTCTCTGCTGTTTAAATTTCCACCAGATGTAAGCCCGGCTCTCCCTCTTCCACCGACATTCTTTCAGCGCTAGGGACTAGAAACCTGCCTTCCTCCAAACCAAAACTAAAGCATTTCAGGCACTCTTAATAACTGTGTCTCGCAAACAAATCTGAGACTGATTTTGTTTTTTTACAGATAGACGAAAGGAGATCAAAGATTACATTAAAATTAAACAATTGCACAATATCCCCGTAACGTTTGCAAAGCTTTACAAAAAAAACCAGCAGCGCTTAAAATTCTCAACTATCACCGATTGTGAATTTGGAGTCGCTACACAAATATACGACCACAATTGAGCCCCAGGTGTCTGTTACTAAGTGAGGCCTTTCCTCGGTGATCATGACCCCATTTTGCAACTTTTCTTGCTGCTGTTGTTAAGCGAATCACTGCAGTCGTTAAGTTAGTATAACATGGTCATTAAGTGAATCCAGCTTCTCCATTGACTTTGCTTGTCAAGTCGCCAAAGCGGGGGGGGGGGGGGGGAGGTGTTACGTGATCCCGGGACATTGCAACTGTCATAAGTCCATGCCAGTTTCTAAGCATTTTGGATCGCATGACTGAAGAGATGACGGAAAGGTCATAAGTGTGAAAAACGGCCGTAAGTCACTTTTTCCAGTGCCGTGGTAACTCCGAACAGTCATTAAATGAAGCGTTGTAAGTCGAGGACTATGGATATGTAAAACGGACACCACGTCTGCCTAAATCAAAGGCATGTTGATATTTTATTTCTTATGTTCTGTTTTAAGGCAACTCTGGGTAGCAACCATACCTTTATTTCTCCTTTATTTAGATATATTTTTAACAAATCAAGCAACGCAAGTAGTTCTCGACTTACAACAGTTCATTTAGTGACCGTTCCAAGTTACCAAAAACTTGGCACTGAAAAAAGCAACTTACAGCCATTTTTCACATTCACAACCCTTGCAGCCTTCCCCTGACCAAAATTCAGATACTTGACAACCGACTCGTATTTGTGACCGTTGCAGCGTCTTGGGGAAGTCACATGATCCTCTTTTGCGACCTTCTGACGAACAAAGTCAACAGGGAAGCCAGATTCACTTAACAATCATGTCATTCACTTAACAACTGCAGTGATTCACTTAACAAATGTGGCAAGAAAAGTTGTAAAATGGGGCAAAATTCAATTCAATACAATAATAATACAATAGTAGAGTTGGAAGGGACCTTGGAGGTCTTCTAGTCCAACCCCCTGCCTAGGCAGGAAACCCTGTACCGTTCCAGGCAAATGGCTCTCCAACATCTTCTTAAAGACTTCCAGTGTTGGGGCATTCACAACTTCCGGAGGCAACTTCTGTTCCACTGATTAATTGTTCTAACTGTCAGGAAGTTTCTCCTCAGTTCTAAGTTGCTTCTCTCCTTGATTAGTTTCCACCCATTGCTTCTTGTCCTGCCCTCAGGTGCCTTGGAGAATAGCTTGACTCCCTCTTCTTTGTGGCAACCCCTGAGATATTGGAAGACTGCTATCATGTCTCCCCTAGTCCTTCTTTCTCTTAAGCTAGACATACCCAGTTCCTGCAACCGTTCTTCATATGTTTTAGTCTCCAGTCCCCTAATCATCTTTGTTGCTCTTCTCTGCACTCTTTCTAGAGTCTCCACATCTTTTCTACATCGTGGTGACCAGAACTGGATGCCAGATTCCAAGTGTGGCCTTCCCAAGGCCTTATAAAGTGGTATTAACCCTTCACGTGATCTTGATTCTATTCCTCTATTTATGTAGCCTTCAATTAACAAATGTCTCACTTAGCAACAGGAATTTGGGGCTCCATTGTAAGTCTAGGACTAATCTGTGCAGCCCCATTAAAAATGATTCAGCAAGAAGCACCAGTAAATAATGATCCAGGAAGGGGGAAAAATCTATGCTCTTTCTAAAAATAAGTTGTGCCTGAAAAAGCAATTGTTTTAAAATTAAATTGAAAAGTGAAAGCCCGTGTCCTTTTTAAGAGCGATGAGATGCCACATAATATAATTATGAAATCTTTTCTATCTGCTTTCCATCTTTAGAACACCTTAACGCTAACCCTGCAAGGTTGACTACGGGGAGAGATAATGACCGCTCTGGATTTATCTTTAAAAAGTCTTGAATGGAAAGGAATTTGATTTCAATACCAATTTAATCCTTTTTATTCCCACCCCATCCCAACTCCAGTTTACATCTGTTGGAGCTTACTGGATGGTTTTAAATTAAAAAGAATCAAAACCAGTCTAGGTGTTTTTTTTCCATTTTTGCTCCATCAAATGAGCACCACAAAATTACATTCTAGTGAAAACCAGAAACACATGGAGATGAATTTGGGGAAATGGCTCTGTTCAACGTGCACTTTCCAAACCGGAAAATTGAAATAAACATGAATTCTTTGGATATGCCTTTAATACAGTGGTCCTCAATTTCATCAACTTTAAACAGGGTGGACTTCAGATCCCAGAATCCCCCAGCCAGCCTGCTTTAAGAGGGCTGGACTTCCACTCCCAGAATCCCCTAGCCATCATGTTTTAAGAGGGGAGGACTTCCATTCCCAGAATTCCCTAGCCATCATGCTTTAAGAGGGGTGGGCTTCCACTCCCAGAATCCCCTAGCCATCATGCTTTAAGAGGGGTGGGCTTCCACTCCCAGAATTCCAAGTATGAAGCTTTAAGATATGTGGATTTCATTTCCCAGAACTCCCCCAGTCAGCATGCTGGCTGTGGAATTCTGGGATTTGAAGTCCACATGTTTTAAAGTTGACCAGATTGGAAAACGCCCGTCTAGTCCAAAAGTCAGCAGCTGGGGGCTTGAGGGCCTTTATTGTTTTTAAAAAATAAAATTATTCTTGGAACAATGCCTCCGGCCTCACTATTGTCAAGAAAATGAGTCACCATTTGATTTTGGAGGGAGACGTTATCAAAACACAGAGGCCTATTCAACCAGAAGCCAAAAGGGGAAACTGAGTTGATTCCAAATGTGGGAAGTAAACTTGCCAAGAGAAGTTTTAGCTGATGAAAGTGAGAAGGAAGATGATCATGTGAAGCACAGGAGGAGGATTGTTATTATGGGATGGTTTATGGTCTCTGAGTTTGAGGGTTTTCTTGCAGACATCTCTTGACCCAACTAGGTAGCATAATCAGTGCTAGGAGGAGGAGGAGAAAGGAGGAAGAAGAGAAGAAATAGAAGAGGAGGAGGAGGAGAATTGTAGGGTGGTTTATAGTCTCCGAGTTTGGTGGGTTTTTTGCAGACGTTACATGACCCAACTAAGTAAAATCATCAGCGCCCAGACGGGAGGTGCAGAAACAAATCTCTCTGTTTATATACCAACAGCTGTTCGTGTTATTGAGAATTTTCTTGGCGGTTCCGTGATTAAATGTAATTAAACAGGGACTACAATTAAATACCAGTCATGCATCAACAACAGCATTAATAAATGCGAAATTAAATTCCAAATACTCCTCCAGAGCTTGAAGCATAAAACGGAGCCACCGGTCAGATGCAGCAGCTAAAAAGGCCAATACAATCTTGAGAAATTTTACCCAAAGTATCCAAACAGATCACAGATCTTTAATTCCAAATTGTTGGTCAGCTCAGGAACTTGAAATGGGCTGGACTTTAACTCCCAGAATTCCCCAGTTCTAGGAGGCAGCCATGTTGAGTTTGCAACAGAGAAGACCCACGAAAAAAACCGGCAAATATTTAAAAAGGGATTGTTTGCAAGACTGCTAAGTATCCAAGGAATTAAATTTGCAATTCAAAGAAAGAGGATTCCAGCTAAGGAGAAATTTCCTGACCTCTTGAGAGCTGCAGGGAATTCTGGGAGTTGAAGTCCCGTCGGCTTCAAATGGCCAAAATTGAGAACCAGTGGACTAGATGATCTTTAAGGTACCTCCCAGGTCATACTTTTGAAAGCTTTGCGGGCCTTTTCGGTTTTACATTTAGGTCTTTTCTATTTGCTGCGATACGCGTTGGCTTTTCGTTGTTGCGTGCTTGCCTTGCGCACCGCGACAGTGAGTCACGCTATCTGAACCGCGCAGCCTTGCAAATCTTGCATCAATTCATCCGTTCGATAAGGAAGGCCAGTGGAAAAAGAATTAAGTGGCTGCAAGTTTTCTAATTCTGGAAGGAAAGAGGAGAGGCCAGCAAAAAATAATCTGGAGAGACGCTTTAAAATCAGGAGTTAAGGTGCTAGTCCCTACGGCCTATGGCATTCCTGGGGGGTACTGACACAGCCATTTCTGAGTTTGTATCAGCCCCCAAGGAAGAAGCATTCAGTTTACTATCTAGATACTCCGTGCAGATCGGTGTCTCTCCAGTTTGACAACTTTAAGAGGGACGGGACTCAACTCCCAGAATTCTCCAGCCAGCAACTGGGAATTCTGGGAGTTGAAGTCCGCCTCTCTTAAAGTTGTCAAAACTCTTGAAAAACACGGATGTAAACACGACATACACAGGATGAGATTTCCATTGGCAAATCTAATGGAAAATATGTTCTACAAAGATTGTCCCCTTTTCACACCTGCAGGTCAACATTCATGCGTGTCCACACACACACACACACACACACACATTTCCCGTGTCCATCTGTAATTTAGCCACACTGCATCCCGAGGTTTTGCAAAATTCCTGAAATAAAGCTAAGGGAGGAATTTGCATTTTGAGAGTGACTTTAAAAAGAAGGGATTATGGAAAAAGGAGAACCGGGATTTTTATGCTAGTAAAAGTTTTCCGGAGAGGAAATTCTCCAATAGTTGAGAAAAGTTTGGGCCTATCAAAGTCCTTGGATCTCTGCTCCGTGCAGGGAGTTCTCGACTTACGACCATTCGCTTAGTGACTGTTCAAAGCTGCAACAGCTCTGAAAATAACAAAGAGGGAAGGGACCTTGGAGGTCTTCTAGTCCAACCCCCTGCAGGAAACCAATCTGTTTTTGAAAACTTTACAACTCAGCCAATGTCCCATAATCAAAATCCAGACGCCTCTTCCCCGAACGGCAGATACCAAACTTCCTGAGAAGATGCCACATGAGAAGGAAAGGGGAGGAAGAGAGCCTCTGAGCATGCACAGAGAGCTGGGTCCTGACCTGCTGGGAGACACAGTCCTGGCCTTAAGCTGTCCCCCACATCCCTCACAGGAACAGTCTGCCCAAAAAGGTGCAAAGCCCCCTTTGGAGCCTCCCCTTGGAGGAGCAGTCTACCCAGACAATTTTCAAAGCCTCCTCCTGAGCCTCCCCTCACAGGAACAGTCTATCTGGACAGGTGCAAAGCTCCTTCGAAAAGCCTCCCCTTGGAGGAGCGGTGTACCTGGACAGGTTTTGAACCCCCCTCCGGAACCCCCCCTCACAAGAGCTGTCTACCCGGACAGGTGCAAAGCCCCCTCTGGATCCTCCTCTCACAGGAACAGTCTACCTGAACAAGTTTCGAAGCCATCTGCCGTGGTTCTCCTCCCAGGAGAAGTCTATCTGGACAAGGGTGAAGCCCTCACCAAAACCTTCCCTCCCAGGAGCAATCTATCTAGACAGGTGTGAAGCTCCTTCCTGAGCCTCCCCTGCAGGAACAGTCTACCCGGCCAGGTAAGAAGTTCCCCCCTTCGAATCTCCCCTTACAGGAGCAGTCTATCTGAGCAGGTTTCAGTCTACCTGGCCAGGTGCAAAGTCCCCTTCTGGAGCCTCTCCTCACAGGAACAGTCTACCTGAACAGGTGCAAAGCCCACCCCCTCCAGAGCCTCCCCTCGCAGGAGCAGTCTACCTGAGCAAGTGTCAAAGCCCACTCCGGATCTTCCCCTCCCAGGAACAGTCTACCTGAACAAGTGCGAAGCCTCCCCCCTCCGGAGCCTCCCCTCCCAGGAGCAGTCTACCTGGCCAGGTGCGAAGCCTCCCCTCGCAGGAGCAGTCTACCTGAAGAGGTTTCGCAGCCTCCCGTCCAGGCGTGCGGAGACCCACTCACCTGCCGGCGCGGCCTCCTCCTCCTCCTCGGCCTCCTCGCTGCTGCTGCCGCTGGCGGGGTGCGGGCGGGGGTCCGGGCGGGGGTCCGGCGGGGGTCCGAGGGGAGGCGGCTTCTTCCAGCGGCGGGGCGGGGTGGGGGGCGGCGGGGGCCGGGCGCGGGCGCGCTCCAGGCTCTCCTGCAGGTAGCGGGCCTTGAGGGTCTCCTGCCGGAGGGCCACCCGCAGCCCCCGCAGCGCCTCCCGGCACCGGCCCAGCTCCGCCTCCAGCGCCCCCGCCGAGCCCCACCGCAGCGCCGGCAGCGCCTCCCCGGGGAAGAGACGCCGCCACTGCCGCCCGAACTCCGCCGCCGCCGCTTCCGACTCGCCGCCGCCGCCTTCTCCCCCCCGCGGCTCCTCCGGCTCCTCCTGCATGGCCAGCCCCGCACCGGCTGCCCGGCTCCCCCGCGCCCGCTGCTACGCCCGCTGCGCCTCCGCCGCCGCCGGTCGCTCCTTCCGCACTAGACGGACAGGCGGGCGGAGCTGGGCGGGCGGGCTCACCTGGGACCCTCCCTCCGGCCCGCCCCTCCCCGCCCCTCCCCTGCCCTGTCCCGGGACGGAGGGCTCTCCCCTCCCTTCCCCTGCGAGGGTCGATTTCCCTGGGGGTCCGCAGCAAAGATTGGAAGGAGCAGCGATGAAGCTCTGAGAAGCTTCTACATCCTTTCGTTATCTAAATTTTAATGCAATTACTAACTCTTATTAACTCTTACCAACTCACTAACTCTAACTCTTACTAACTTACTAGCTCTTACTAACTCTTACTAACTTACTAGCTCTTGCTAACTCTTATTAACTCTTACTAACTTACTAACTCTTACTAACTTACTAGCTCTTACTAGCTCTTACTAACTCTTACTAACTCTTACTAACTCACTAGCTCTAACTCTTACTAACTAGCTCTTACTAACTCTTATTAACTCTTTCTAACTTACTAACTCTTACTAACTTACTAGCTCTTACTAACTCTTACTAACTCACTAGCTCTAACTCTTACTAACTTACTAGCTCTTGCTAACTCTTATTAACTCTTACTAACTTACTAACTCTTACTAACTCACTAGCTCTAACTCTTACTAACTTACTAGCTCTTGCTAACTCTTATTAACTCTTACTAACTTACTAACTCTTACTAACTTACTAACTTTCTTACTAACTCTTACTAACTTACTCTTACTAACTAACTCTTACTAACTCTTGCTCTTACTAACTTACTAGCTGTTACTAACTCTTACTTACTAACTCTTACTAACTCTTACTAACTTACTAATTCTTACTAAGTCTTACTGACTTACTAGCTTAACTGCAACGATTCACTTAACAACGGTGGCCGGAAAGATAATAAAAGGAGGCAAAACTCAACAACTTAGCAATTGGAAATTTTGGGGCTCAATTGTGGCCGTAAGTCCAAGCCAGGCTCCTGTTTTTTACTCTTGAAGATTTTATACTTTTTTAAAAATATTGCACTAAATACTATTTTATCTTTCTTTTTTTAAAAAGTCATCTGAGTGGTCCATTAGTGGGATTTAAACCTATGAATGGAGTGGTTCTATCTTGAGACCCCTGAGTTAGAGGATGGGGGCAGAGTCCCCCCAAAGGGGAGGGGCTTATTAGGGTGGGTGGGCTTCAATTCTCAGAATGCCCCATTGAGGGAGCTGGGAGAGGCTGCTACACCTGGCTGGAGGGGCTCCTCTCCTGGTTGCCCCCTCCCCTCTCCTTGCACCCCATTGCCCCTGCAGGGGTCGATTGCACTGGGGGTCCGCAAAAAAGGGGCATTTTTTATATTGCCCTAAATGCGATGTATCTTTCTTTTCAAAAATGCATATGGGAATGCATTAGTGGGATTTAAAATGATGAATTGAGTGGTATATTTTTATTTATTTTACTTTATTTTACTTTATTTTACTTTAATTTACTTTAATTTATTTCATGTTATGTTATTATTTTATTTTATTTTTATTATTTTACTTTCTTGCTTTAATTTACTTTCTTTGCTTTATTTTACTTTATTTTATGTTATTTTACTGTATTTTACTTTCTTTGCTTTATTTTACTTTATTTTATTTCATTTCTTTTTTTCCGTCAAGCATGAATTTGATAACAGATATAAGTAGAAACATGGTTATGAATACAGGAAATCAATACGAATTCAAGGGGCTATTAGGGCAAGGATGGAAGGCATATTGGTGCGCTTATGCACGCCCCCTTTAAGGACCTCTTAGGAACGGGGCGAGGTCCACGCTGGACAGTTTGAGGTTAAAAAGGTTGAGGACCCCTGGATTAGAGGATGGGAGGTCCCCAAAGGAGAGGGGCTTATTAGGGTGGGTGGGCTTCAATTCTCAGAATGCCCCATTGAGGGGGTTGGGAGAGGCTGCTGCGCCTGGCTGGAGGGGCTCCTCTCCTTCTCCCTCCCCCCCGCCCCATGCCTTGTCCCCCCTCCCCTTTTCTTTGCACCCCATTGCCCCTGCAAGGGTCGATTTCACTGGGGGTCCACCGAAAAAATGCATTTTTTATATTGCACTACATACGATGTATCTTTCATATTCATATGAGTGGTCTGGGGGATTTAAACTGATGAATTGAATGGTCGTATCTTGAGGTCCGGAAGGTTGGAGACCCCTGGATTAGAGAATGGGGAAGTGGAGTCCCCCCCCAAAGGAAAGGGGCTTATTAGGGTAGGTGGGCTTCAATTCTCAAAATGCCCCATTGAGGCTGGGAGAGGCTGCTGCACCTGGCTGGAGGGGCTCCTCTCCTTTTTCCCCACCACCACCCCATGCTTGCCCTCCCCTCAGTCTGGGAAGGGGCAGTTGGAGACCAGGTAGGATTGGAAGAGGGAGGGGGCTTTGGATCCCCTTGAGTTTGTACCCCCAATCTCTGCTCCAGCTCCTGTCGCTGCATGGAGGACACCCCCCTCATGCGTCCCTTGCCCTTTATTTGCCCCCCTAAAAGACTCTGTACCACAAAACGCTGCCCCCTCCTCTCCCTCCCCCCTCAGCGCTCCCCTTGCCTTTTATCTCCCACTCCCCAAAATCCAGGTTCAACCATTGCTTCAACTTCTCTTCTTTCCACCCACTGCAGAGATGCTCAATCCCCCCCCCCCCGTCTCCCTCCATTCCTGCCTTGTCAATCCCTTTAAACAGCCCCCTTCCCCAATTTCACCTGGACTCCTAGGTAGTCCAGCTCCAGCCTCGGGGTCTGCCTTGCATGAGGGGGTGTCCGTCCTCTGCAATGCGGACGGTGGGAGTTTTGGGGAGGGGGGGGAAGACGTGAGCTTCTTCAGACCGTTCTCCTCCGTCTGAATGGCAGTTAATTCTCCTGGGGGGAATTAACCAGGTTTGGGAGGGAGGGAGGGAGGAGGGGGCTGGCCTCCCCTCTCCCCCCCTCCGAAGCGGCAGAGTTTCCTCCCCCCTCCCAGGGGTCTGCCCCTCCCCCAAAAATCTCTGGAGCCAAATTTCCTCCAGTTCGGTGGGCTAATTAAACATAGAATTGGAGGAAGTTTCTTTCCTTAGATTAAGAGATTAAATTTCCTATTTCAGATTAATAGACTCCTGAGCCAAATCGGGAACGGGTTTTGTGTTGGGGGGCGGGGGGGGGGGCTTGCCCACTTGTGCATGTGTGCGTCTGCCCCCTACAAGCACAAACACACACACACACACTGCAATCTGCACAAGCCCCTTGCTCTATTTTTTGGACTGGAGTCCAGGCGAGCATAAAGTGCCATAAACAAGGAATCGTTGACAAGGTTTAAGTGGTTGTCTGGATCCCCTCCAAGTGCTGATAGGGCAAAATTCGCACCCGCCGTATGCATTAGATCCAGTTGCTCCCTGGAGATCCATTTCCCCTCACCACCCCACCCCACCCCGCCCCAGAACCTGGGCCAGCACAGGTAGTTCTTGATTTACAAACACAATTCAGTGCTAGATTTCCTTTGCTAAACAAGATAGTTGTATATGATGTTTCCCCCCTCCCCATTTTATGAACTTCCTTGCCGCTGTTGTTAAGTGGATCACTTCCGTGGTTAAATGAGTAGCACGGTTGTTAAGCGGATCTGGTTTTCCCATGGACTTTTGCTTGTCAGGCGGTCGTAAGAGGGGATCATTTTAGGAACTTTCTTGCTGCAGTTAAGTGAATCGCTTTGGTGGTTAAGTGAGTCATACGGTTGTTAAGTGAATCCAGCTTCCCCATTGACTTCGTCATAAATATGAGTCAGTTGCCAAGCGTCTGGATTTTGATCATGGGATCCTGCAACGGTCATAAGTGTGAAAAATGTCACAAGTGACTTTTTCTGGTGCCGTTGTAACTCTGAATAGTCACTAAATGAACGGTCGTAAATCAAGGATTATCCCCAAATCCCAAAGGCTTGGATAACCCTGAGCAGCGGAAAGCGGCCAGCAAGCAAAGTATTTCATCAAATTATCCTTTCTTTCTCTCATACATACACACCAACACAAACGCACACCAACACAAATGCACACCAACACAAACGCACACCAACACACACAAATACATACACAAACGCACACAAGCATACAAACACAAACTCCCAAAAAACCACAAACACAAACACACAAATATACACACAAAAATAAATGCACACATACAATTACAAACGCACACAAACACACACAAATACAAATGCTCACAAACACACAAATACACACAAACACACAAACACAAACTCACACAAACACAAATGCATACAAATACAAGCAAATGCACACAAACACACACAAACACAAACTCACAAACACAAAGAAATACACACAAACAAACACACAAATACATACACAAACAAACACACAAACTCACACAAATGCACACAAATACATACACAAACAAACACACAAACTCACACAAATGCACACAAATACATACACAAACAAACACACAAACACAAACTCACACAAATGCACACAAATACATCCACAAACGCACACAAATGCACACAAACACAAATACACACAAACACAAACACACAAATACACACAAACACAAACACACACAAACACAAATACACACAAACGCACACCAGCTGTACATTGTCCGTCTTCGGAAAATCCAAATGCAGCGATTATTGTGCTGATTTTCCACCCAGCTTTGCTATTATAAGTAATCCTTGAGTTGCGACCCTTCATTTAGTGACTGTTCAAAGTTAAACACTACTGAAAAAAGTGACTTGCAACCAGTCCTCGCTCTTACGACCGGTGCAGCATCCCCATGGTCAAAATCGGGATCAAAACCGTTTGGCAACTGGCATGGACTTAGGATGGCTGTAGAGTCCCTGGGTCACGTGATCATCTTTTTATGACCTCCTGTCAAAGTCAACGGGGGAGGCCAGATTCACTTAACAATTTTGGGGATTCGCTTAACGACCGTGGCCAAAAAGAAGTCATAAACGTGGCTGCACATTTCCCTTAAGAACCCCTCTGAACCACTGCCTTGTTTAGTGATGGGAATCCTAACCCCAATGGTCGTAAGTTGAGGACTTTGGCCTACTTGGAGCAGAACCCGGTGGCCAAAGTTTTTTTCCGGCGAGAGCAAAGTGTCAGCGAGAGAGAAGGAAGGAAGAACGCAGCAAAGCGTTTCCGGTACTCAGGATGTGGTCAGAAAGCAACGCCCCCACACCACCCCCAGAATGAAGGGGGCTGCAGGGGGAGGGGCAGGAGGAGAGATGGGTGGGGGGACACTGACTGCAAGAATTAAAACCAGCGTGGAGGAAAATGCTGCCTGCCACACCATGCAGAGGCTAGTGACACTATGCAGAATTGGGTGTGTGTGTTCTTTCTGGCTTGATAACCTCCATCCCCTAAACTCTGGTTTGCATGGCCAGAGAAATTCAGGGCAACATCTTGAGTGTGCCAATGACTGACACCAACAAACACAACTTTGGACGCTCGTTCTGCATTTCATCCCTGTATTCTGGGCTCCCATCATCCCCATCTCTTCATTGTCAATTATTGTTTTTTAATTGTTGTTTATTTATTGTCCTGTTGTTTTCAGGCCTTAACGTTTTTTAATGTTGGGAAGCTGCGGAGAACACACAAATCTAATCCGTATGAATAAATATACATTTCAGGCCGGGGTCCCTTCGGCAGTTCGGTCCCTCTGTTTTTGGTTCCGAAATCAGAGCGAGAAAGGAAGAGGAGGGAGGGAGGGAGGGAGGGAGGGAGGGAGGGAGGGAGGGAGGGAAGGAAGGAAGGAAGGAAGGAAGGAAGGAAGGAAGGAAGGAAGGGGGTCTCCGGCTGCTCCCGCAGCTTCTTCTTCACTCCCTCCTTTCACCTAAAAGCTGATTTGAGAGCAGGCAAGATTGGGCCTTGGTGGAGACCCCCATAAAGCAGCCAGAGAAGTCAACTGGCTTAATTGGAGTCCTCAAAACATTTTGGAAAAAGCAGAAAAGAGAAGAGGAGAGGAAAGGAGAGAAGAGAAGAAGAAAAAAAGAAGAGAAAAAAGAAAAAAGAAAAAAGAAAAGAAAAAGAAAATAAGAGAGAGAAAATAAAGAAAGGAAAGAAAAGAAAAGTGAAAGAAAAGAATAGAAAAAGAAAAGAGAAAAGAAAAGAATGAAAAAAGAAAAGAAAAAGTTAATAGAAAAGAGAAAGAAAAGAGAGAAAAAAGGTCAGAAAAGAGAAAGAAAAGAAAAAAGAAAAGAAAAGATCGCTTCTTCCTCCAGTGACCCTGAGACGTCGCAACCGTCATAAATACGAGTCACTATCCAAGCGTCTGAATTTTCATCACATGATGATGGAGATGCCACATAGATTAGAAGTGTGATAAACAGTCATAAGTCACTACCGTAGTTTCATTGTAACTTCAAACAGTCACTAAATGGACTGTTGTAAATCGAAGACTACTGTTCAAATAAGTTTGCCTGAACAACGCACATTTGGAAAAACGTCAATCCAGATGTTGGACATCTGGCGCTCAGAGCAAGCACAGCACCTCCTCCACCTAAAGTCTTTATTACAGCCCAAAGTTGAATATATGGTACCTGTAGTCCTTGAACTTACAACCATTCGTTTAGTGACTGCTCAAAGTTTCAACAGCACTGAAAAAACTCCAGGGAATCCTCAATTTACGACTGCAATTGAGGTCAAACTTTCTGCTGCTAAGCAAAGCAGTGCTTCCTCATTTATATTTATATTTATATTTTAGATTTATATTTCCTAGTATGAATTGATTGCTTATTTGTACCATGTGACTATCATTAAGTATTTTATCTTATGATTGCTATTGTATTCTAATATCTATTCTATTCTATTCTATTCTATCCTACCCTACCCTACCCTATCCTACCCTACTCTACTCCATTCCACTCCATTCCACTCCATTATCTGTTCTGTTCCGTTCCATTCCGTTCTCTATTTATTCTATTCTACTCTATTCTATTTCTAGAGCCACTACTCTCAGTCAATGATTCTGGACGGCATGCAGTTCAAAATAATATACATTTTTTTAAAAAAAATTAAACATTGAAAAGTTAAATAAAAACATTTCTTCAAAATAAAACACTGAATATAGACTCCTGGGGCTGGAGGGGATCTCAGGGGTCTTCTAGCCCAACCCCCTGCTCAAGGCAGGAGATCTTATATCATAAATATGCAGCTGACTTACTTGGTCTCTCTGTCACTCAATCAGGAGGGACCTTGGAGGTCTTCTAGTCCAACCACTGGTTCAAACAGGAAACCTTGCATCATTTAAAACAAGTGACTGTCCAGTCTCTTCTTAAAAACCTCCAGTGTTGGAGCACCCACAACGTCTGGTGGCAAGTTGTTCCACTGGTTAATTGTCCTCACCATTAGGAAATTTCTCCTAAATTGCTTCTCTCCTTGATTAGTTTTAATCCTTGCTTCTTCTGCTGCCTTCAGGTGCTTTGGAGAATAGCTTGACCCCCTCTTCTTTGGGGCAGCCCCTCAAACACTGGAGCCTTGTAGGCACTGGGAGGATGTGGCAAGAAAGTTTGCAAAACTTTGGCAAAACTCACTTAACAACTTTTTCACTTAGCAACTTTTGAATGTATTTGTGTTCTATCTTCTCCTTGGTAGATGACTCAGATGTGGTTCTGAATGGTGCCACAAGGGGGCGCTCCTCACCAGAGAAAACTAATAGAAAAGAGCTAGGGTGGAAGGAACAGGTAGTCCTCGACTTACGACCAACATGGAGCCTCAAATTTCCGTTGCTAAGCAAGACAATTACGACTCTTTTTGCCACAGTTGCTAAGTGAATCACTGCAGCTGTTAAGTTAGAAACACGGTCGTTAAGTGAATCTGGCTTCCCCTGTTGACTTTGCTTGTGAGAAGGTTGCAAAAGGAGATCACATAACCGTCATAAGTATGAAACAGTTGCCAAGCGTCTGAATTTTGACCGCATGATGCTGCAATGGTCATAGGTATGAAAAACGGTCCTAAGTCACTTTTTTCAGTGACATTGTAACCTCGAACGGTCACTAAATGAATTGTCATAAGTCGAGGACTACCTGTATTGTTGCTGGGAAAACTGGATGTCCCCATTAAGAGAAGAATCAGGCCCAGGGGAAAGGACCATCACACGGTCTCCAAGGTCACATGACAAGAAACCACGGATGGAAACTAACTAAGGAGAGAAGCCACCTGGAATTAAAGAGGAATTTCTCACAATTAACCAGTGGAACAGCTTGCCACCAGAAGTTGTGGGTGCTCCATCCCTGGAGGATTTCAAGAAGAGATTGGACAGCCACTTGTCTGAAATATTATAAGGTTTCCTGCCTGAGCAGAGGGTTGGACTAGAAGACCTCCAAGGTCCTTTCCATTCCATTCTATAATTCTATTCTAATTCCATTCTATTCTGTATTCTATTCTATATTCTGTATTCTGTTCTATACTCTATTCTACTCTATTCTATGCTTTGCTATTCTATTCTATTATTTTATTCTATTCTATTATCTAATTTTAATTCTATTCTATTATTCTATTCTACTCTACTCTATTCTCTAATTCTAATTCTAGGAGTGTTCTGATATCTCAGGGGCTGCCCCAAAGAAGAGGGAGTCAAGCTATTCTCCAAAAAGCAGATCAAGAAGCAATGGGTGGAAACTAATCAAGGAGAGAAGCAACTTAGAACTAAGGAGAAATTTCCTGGCAGTAAGAACAATTAATCGGTGGAACTACTTGCCCCCAGAAGTTGTGAATGCTCCAACACTGGAAGTTTTTAAGAAGATGTTGGAGAGCCATTTGTCTGAAGTGGTGTAGGGTTTCCTGCCTAGGCAGGGGGTTGGACTAGAAAGCCTCCAAGCTCCCTTCCAACTCTGCTATTGTATTCTATTCTATTCTATGATCATGATTTTGGTACATGGCAATTGCATATATTTATGATGTTTGCAGCATCTCAGGGTCACATGATCATCCTGTAAGACCTTTCCAGCCAGCTTTTGACACGCAAAGTCAGTGGGGGAAAGCTAGATTCGCTTAACGACTGCCTGATTCACTTAACGACTGCGGTGATGTGCTGAGCTACCAAGGCAAAAGAGGTTGTAAACTCAGACATGATTTATTTAACAACTGCATCACTTAGCAACACCACCTGGTTAACTTCTCTGAGCTGGGAAAATAACCAGGTGGTTACGTGGATAGGAGACCACAAATATTTCCCACAAGAAAGTCAAAAATTGTAACATAGGAAGTGGGGAAAAATCAAGAAAATTGCAAGGTTCTAATCCAGAGAATTGCACGTCATTTAGGAAAGTTTTGACATATCTTTATCAACTCTGCACAAGATCTGAAAGATTTTTATTTGCATTTCTTATTTTATTTAATTATATAGAGATTTTTTCTCTCTTTATTTAGAGAATTTATATTTATAGCCTCCCACTTTCAGTGACTGTAGGCGGTTTATAAAAGTGACAAGTTTTCTTGGAACAGCCAAGCCAAACAAATCCATGAATCTTTCCCTGATTTTATAGGGAGACTTGTAGTCCTTGACATATGACCAAAACTGGGATCACAACATCCCACTTTTGGTCATAACTTCACATCACTAAGTGAAGCAGTCATTAAGCATTTTAGGAGGTTTTTGCCAGGGTCATTAAGTGAATCGTGAAAGTCGTTAACTTTCCTTGGCTCCCTGCATTGACTTGGCTTTTAGGGAAGACCCCTGGGGAAGTTTCCTTCCCTCCTTCCTTCCTTCCTTCCTTTCCCTTCCTTCCCCTGGGGAAGATTGCAAATGGAGATCACGTGATTCCAGGATCCTGCAACAGCCATAAATACGGTACATGCTGGATGCCAAACATCTGGGTTGAAGTCAGGTGAGACCCTGAGGATACAACCACAGATGGAAGAATGAGGACCAGTCATAAGTCCCTTTTTTCAATAAGAAGCTTCCTCTCTTCGAGCGCTGATGATGTTAACTATCTGGGTAATGAAACGTCCACATGAAAACAATCAAGCTCAGAGGGCACCAAGGATCCCACAGCCGTCCTCCTCTTCTTCCTCTTCCTCCCCCTCCTCCTCCTCCTCCCTCCTCGTCCTTCAAGTCTTCTCCATCATCATCATTCCTCCTTATCCTCCTCCTGTTCCCAGAAAACACCACTCCTTTCTTGCACTGATAATGTTACCTAGCTGGGTCATGTAATGTCTGCAAGGAGAAAACAAGCCTTCAGTACCAAGGATACTATAATTCTCCTCCTCCTCCTCCTCCTCCTCCTCCTCCTCCTCCTCCTCCTCCTCCTCCTCCTCCTCCTCCTCCTCCTCCTCCTCCTCCTCCTCCATTAGCTGGGTAATGAAACACACCAAGTTCAGACAGCACCAAGAACCCCATGGATTAAACTTTGGTGAACTCCCTTTGGAGAAAGCGGGGGTGGGGACTCCTCTGGGAATGGGCTCTGCGCCTACAACTTCCAAGCAAAGCCTTCCATGCAAATTGGGCTGCCCCTTGCCCCACCCAGCCCGAGGGGTCCCTGCCTCCCTCCTGCGCCTTCCTTCCTTCCTTCCTTCCTTCCATTCCTTCTTTCCTTCCTTTCCTCTTTCCTTCCTTCCTTCCTTCCTTCCTTCCTTCCTTCCTTCCTTCCTTCCTTCCTTCCTTCCTTTGTATACTGATGATGTTACCTAGCTGGGTAATGAAACGCCCACATGAAAATGACCAGGCTCAGAGGATATCAAGGACCCCCACAGTCCTCCTCCTCCTCTTCCCTTCTTCAAGTCTTCTTCTCCATAGTCATCATTCCGCCTCCTCCTCCTCCTCCCAGCAAACACCACTCCTTTCTTGCGCTGATAATATTACCTAGTTGGGTCATGAAATGTCTGCAAGAAGAAAACAAACTTAGAATATCGACACTATAGTCATCTCCTTTCCTTCCTTCCTTCTTTCCTTCCCTTCCTTCCTTCCTTTCTTTCCTTCCTTCCTTCCTTCCTTCCTTCCTTCCTTCCTCCTTTCCATTCCTTTCCTTTCCCTTCCTTCCTCCCTCCCTCCCTTCCTTCACTTCCTTTCCTTCCTTCCTTCCTTCCTTTTTTCCTTCCTTCCTTCCTTCCTTTTTTTCCTTCCTTCTTTTCCTTCCTTCCCTCCCTCCCTCCCTTCCTATACTGATGTTGTTACCTAGCTGGGTAATGAAACGTCCACATGAAAACCACCAAGCTCAGAGAGCTCCAAGCACCCCACACTCCTCCTCCCCCCTTCCTACTATCACTGATGATGTTACCCAGCCTGGCAGCCGGAGAGCTGGCTGGGCGGGACTCCTCCTCCTCCTCCTCCTCCTCGTGAGCTCAGAGCCGGCCTGGGCAGCCCCGGGGACGCCTTTCCAAGTTCGCAAAGAGCGCCAGGTCGCGGAAAGCAGCGCAAGCGAGGCGCAGCATCTGGACAGCGGCGCGGAAGCCCCATTCCTCCCCCAGCGATGGGCGCCTAGGCTGGGCAGCGGCCGCAGGAAGAGCCCCATGGCCATCAACGCCAACGCGCAGCTGGAGACGGCGCTGGCCGGCTCTCCGCCGCCTCCCGCCGCCTCCTCCTCCTCCTTGCAGGAGACGGAGCAGCTGCTGGGGAGCCGCCCGACGTCCCCCAAGCCCTCCCCGGCGGAGAACAGGGAGGCGGCTGCCGTCGGGGCCGCGGCGGCGGAGCTCAACGGGCACGGGCTGCTCTACCGGGCCGGTTCGGAAGGCCCGCTGGAAGCCACCTCGCTCTCCCCGTCGCGGCTCAGCCTGGGGCGCGCCTCGTCCACCGCCACCACCTCCAACCTGCCCGAAGCCGGGCGCTCCCCGGACTACCTGCCCCTGGCCATCTTCTCTTGCTTTTGCCCCATCTGGCCGGTCAACATCCTGGCCTTGGTCTTCTCCATCATGGTAAGGGAGTGAAACCTCAATTATTAGTATTGTTATTATTTTTATAGAGTTTTATTATGTTTCAATGACAAAAATAAACATTCCTTAATCTTTCCTTCTGCAGTGTGTCATCGGGGGTACAAACCTCCGTGTGCCGCTTCGTTTCTCTTTTGCCCCATCTTTCACATTCATATGAACATTATTTCCCTAATATATTGAGCATTTAAACGTTATCAAACTCTCCATTTTTCTTCTTAAGTTCTTCTAGTAATAATATCATATGAACATTATTTCCCTAAGTTTAGTATAATAGGTTGAGCGTTTAAACGTTATACATTTTTCTTCTTAGGATCTTCTAGTAACAATATTTCCTTAACGTTAAACCTCATTATTCTCATCATACACATACTGACAGTTTTCATCTTATTTTTCTCTCTATCTTCTCATGTTTTTGCCCCACCTGGCCAGTCATGGTCTTCTCCATCATGGGAAGGGGCGGGGTGGGGATTTAAACCTAAATCTTGAGGACTGGGGGAAAAGATTCAGGTTTAATGCGGGGGCCTTAACGTAGGGGGTCGCCTCTGGGCGAGAGGGTCGCCTTAGAATTAATTCAGAAAGGTCGGGAAACGTGAAGCCCAAGCGGCGCGCCCAGAGCGCACCGGCCACCGCCCCGTGCCAGCATCCCCCCGCGTGCGCCCAGGGCGCATGGGAACCGCCGCTGCTTTTCCGGGGATCCAGACAGGTGGAAGGCAGACAGGTGGGGCTTGAGAGAGTTGGGTGGGCTCAAGAAGGGGGTCGTGTAGAGAGCCCCCTCCCAGCGGCCAGCCTTCTGGAGCAGGCTCGGCTTGGAGAGCGGGGTACCCCTTCTCCACCTCTCCAAACCCTTCCTAAAAGCGCACCGTAAAGTCGGCGGGTTATTAAACGGGCTGGAGATCCAGCTAGGAGCGGCGACGAAATCCGGGGGTGGGGGGGAGGGGGAATCGACCCTTCTTCTAACTAACCTTGCGCGAGGCAGTTTTTTTTTAAAGCAGAAGTGCGGGAACAGGAAAGTTTTCCTAAATGACAAGATTCCAAGGAGCTTTGAGTGGGAGCTCCATCCCTGGAGGCTTTTCAAAAAGAGACTGGACTGCCATCAGTCAGACATGGTGTAGGGTCTCCTGCTTGGGCGAGGGATGGGTTGGACTAGATGACCTCCAAGGTCCCTTCCAACTCTGTTATTCTGCTATCCTTCCTTCCTCCTCCCTTCCACTGGAAATTTTAAAGAAGAGACTGAGCAGCCATCGGTCAAACATGGTGTAGGGTCTCCTGCTTGAAGAGGGGTTGGACTAGATGACCTCCAAGGTCCCTTCCAACTCTGTTAATCTTTTAAAAGGAAGAGCCAGGTCAGGGGCCTCTCCTATTCAAGCAAAACTCTTAGATAATCGCGAAATGAGATTCTTTTCAAAGGCAGAGGGATGAAAATATCTCTTTAAAATATTCAGCTACTTCCCTGCAGGAGAAGCTTTTCATTCTGCAGGTTGAAGAAATAAAAGGAGGGGGTTGGATTTTTACTCCGGAGAAATTTGATGGGCTTTCCACTGATTGATTTCAAATAATGTGATAGATAACTTCCATTCCTGCCCATTTTGTGGTTTTAGAAAAAAGGGGGGGGGAGAGAGTGGGGGCAGAGAGAATGAGAGAGAGAGAGAGAGAGAGAGAGAGAGAGAGAATGAGAGAGACAGAGAAAGATAGAAAGAGAGAGAATGAAACAGAGAGAGAGAGAGAATGAGAGAGAATGAGAGAGAGAGAATGAGAGAGACAGAGAGAGATAGAAAGACACACAGAGAGAAAGACAGAGAGAATGAGAGAGAGAGAGAAAGAGATAGAATGAGAGGGGGGATAAGAGAGACAGAGGCAGAGAGAAAGAGAGGCAGAGACAAAGAGAAAGAGAGGGAGAATGGGACAGACAGAGAGAAAGAGAGAGAATATGAGAGAGAGAGAATGAGACACAGAGAGAATGAGAGAGAGAGAGAGAGAATGAAAGACACAGAGACAAAGAGAAAGAGAGGGAGAATGGGACAGACAGAGAGAAAGAGAGAGAATATGAGAGAGAGAGAAGGAGACACAGAGAGAAAGAGAGAGAGAGAGAGAAAGAGAATGAAAGAGACAGAGACAGAGAGAAAGAGAGAGGCAGAGACAAAGGGAAAGAGAGGGAGAATGAGACAGAGAGAATGAGACAGAGAGAGAATGAGAGAGAGAATGAGAGAAAGAGAGATAATGAGAGAGACAAAGACAGAGAGAAAGAGAGAGAAAGAGAGAGAGAATGAGAGAGAGAGAGAGAATGAGAGTGAGAGAGAATGAGAGAGACACAGAGAAAGAAAGAGAAAAAGAGACAGAGACAGAGAGAAAGAGAGAATGAGAGAGGGTGAGGGGGGAGAGAGAGGAAAGAGGGAAGGAAAGAAAGAAAGGATGGAAGGAAGGAAGAGAAAGAAAGAGAAGGAGAGGGAGAGAATGAGAGAGTGAATAGAGAGGCAGAGGGGGCAGAGAGAGAAAAGAGGGAAGGAAAGAAAGGAAGGAAGAGAAAGAAAGAGGGAGAGAGAGAGAATAGATTGCCTTAGAAAGCTGCCAAATCTTTGCTTTAGATCTGCCCACTGTTTGCGCCCCCACCAAAAAAACTGGAATTTAGTAGTGAGGACAGAATGCGAAAGCCTCTTAGAATGAAGGCAGTTCAACTCCAGAACTTTTTGGTGCCCTCCAGCAAATGTAACCAGGTCAATGAAAGAATCCAGCTAAACCTGCTTTGGCTAACCATGATTTGTTTGTTTTTTGTGGCTTCTTTTGTGTTGTTTGCCAAATCTTGCACAAATCTGGAAAACAGTCATGAATTGGGCAAACTAGGACGTGTGGATGAAGCTGTTAGGAAGATGTCCTGTTGAAACCCTCAAGTGTATTCCTAGGCATGTGCAGAGTGCTTTTTCTAGTTCAACCGTCAACTGTACCTCTCAGTCTCTTTTCTTTGCTTTATTTCTCAACTGTGGAGATGGAAAGCAGGCAGCAGGACTCAGGGGCAATACCCTCATACAGAAAAGGGTGTGTGGTGTGTGTGTGTGTGTGTGTGTGTGTGTGTGTGTGTTGTTCTTTGACATCCTGGATGACAGGATCCGATCCAGCAACATGGAGTAGATTCAGATTAGCAATCAAGGCAAATATTTGGAGCTCAGGGTTGTAATGAGGGAACCTTGATGCTCTCTGAGCTTAGTTGTTTTCTTGCAGACGTTTCATCACCAAGCTAGGTAACATCATCAATGCTAGAAGGAAGGGGGTTTGCAGAGAGGAAGAGGAGGAGGAGGAAAAAAAACACTGTGTGGTCCTTGGTGCGCTCTGAGCTTGGTGGTTTTATGGAAATGTTTCATGACCCAACTAGGTAACACATTCTATTCTAATCTATTCTATTCTATTCTATTCTGTTCTATTCTGTTCTATTCTATTCTATCCTCATCCTATCCTTATTATTCTTAGGTTTCCTGCCTAAGCAGGGGGATGGACTAGAAGGCCTCCAAGGTCCCTTCCAACTCTGTTGTTCTATTCTATTCTATTCTTTTTGGAAGGAAGCTCCATCAGTCCTTCAGCCTGTCCACGAAAAAGTGCAGCATCTTGTATTCAGTGGCATTTTTTGATTGACTGATCACCCGAAGGCAGGAGAAGAAGCAATGGGTGGAAACTAATCAAGGAGAGAAGCAACTTAGAACTGAGGAGAAATTTCCTGACAGTTAGAACAATTAACCAGTGGAACAGCTTGCCACTGGAGGCTGTGGGTGGGTGCTCCATCACTGGAGGTTTTCAAGAAGAGACTGGACAACCACTGGTCCAAAATGGTCTAGGTCTCCTGCTTGTGCAGGGGGTTGGACTAGAAGACCTTCAAGGACCCTTCCAACTCTGTTATTAAAACCAACTATTACACTTCCCGAGGGACGCAGTGCCTCAGGGGCTAAGACACTGAGCTTGTCAATCAGAAAGGTCGGCAGTTCGGCAGTTCGAATCCCTAGCGCCACGTAACGCAGTGAGCTCCCGTGACTTGTCCCAACTTCTGCCAATCTAGCAGTTCGAAAGCAGGTAAAAAATGCAAGTAGAAAAATAGGAGCCACCTTTGGTGGGAAGGGAAGAGTGTTCCGTGCGTCTTTGGCTTTGAGTCCTGCCAGCCACATGACCACGGAAACGTCTTCGGACAGCGCTGGCTTTTCGGCTTTGAAAGGGAGATGAGCAGCGCCCCCTAGAGTCAGGAACGACTAGCACAGATGTGGGAGGGGAAGCTTTACCTTCTTACACTTCCCATCTCACCAAAGGTGACGGTAGCTGTCTTGCAGACGTCGAATACAATGCCAAATAAAAAATGGAAACCGTAAATGAAGTTCTTCAATGTAAAAATAAAATGGAGATAAAACTAAGGAGGATGGAAAGGCAGGGAGGGAAGGATACCTGGAATATTCAGGCCAAATTCCGACTCCCCCCCCCCCCCCGATTGGCAATGGGGTTTCTTTGTCAGCATTTTAACCTGCCCCACTTCTGCCTGCCCCCAATGCAAACACAGGTCATGCTGGCTTTGGACAGGGTCTGTCTGTCTGTCTATCATGTGTCGTCTATCTATCAATCATCTCTCTCTCATCTCTCATCTATATCTGTCTGTCTGTCATGAATAATCTATTATTTATCTATTATTTATTATCTCTTTCTCTATCTCTCTCTATCATCTATCTATCTATCTATCTATCATTATCATCTATATCTATCTCTATATCTATCTATCTATCATCTATCATCTATATCTATCATTATCATCTATCTATCTCTATCTACATCTATCTATCTATCATTATCATCTATATCTATCTCTATATCTATCTATCTATCATCTATCATCTATATCTATCATTATCATCTATCTATCTCTATCTCTCTACATCTATCTATCATCTATCTATCTATCTATCTATCTATCTATCATCTATCTATCTATCTATCTATCTATCTATCTATCATTATCATCTATATCTATCTCTATATCTATCTATCTATCATCTATCATCTATATGTATCATTATCATCTATCTATATCTCTCTACATCTATCTATCTATCTATCTATCTATCTATCTATCTATCTATCTATCTATATCTATCATTATCATCTATATCTATCTCTATATCTATCTATCTATCATCTATATCTATCATTATCATCTATCTATCTATCTCTATCTCTCTACATCTATCTATCTATCTATGTATCTATCATCTATCTATCTATCTATCTATCTATCTATCATTATCATCTATATCTATCTCTATATCTATCTACCTACCTACCTACCTATCTATCTATCTATCTATCTATCTATCTATCTATCTATCTATCTATCTCTATCTCTCTACATCTATCTATCTATCTATCTATCTATCTATCTATCATCTATCTATCTATCTATCTATCTATCTATCTATCTATCTATCATTATCATCTATATCTATCTCTATATCTATCTATCATCTATCATCTATATCTATCATTATCATCTATCCATCTCTCTACATCTATCTATCTATCTATCTATCTATCTATCTATCTATCTATCTATCTATCTATCATCTATCTATCTATCATTATCATCTATATCTATCTCTATATCTATCTATCTATCAATCAATCATCTATCATCTATACCTATCATTATCATCTATCTATCTCTATCTATCTCTCTACATCTGTCTGTCTATCTATCTATCTATCTATCTATCTATCTATCTATCTATCTATCATCTATATCTATATCTATCTATCTATCTATCTATCATCTATCTATCTATCTATCTATCTATCTATCTATCTATCTATCATCTATCTATCTATCTATCTATCTATCTATCATCTATCTATCATCTATCTATCTATCTATCTATCTATCTATCATTATCATCTATATCTATCTCTATATCTATCTCTCTATCATCTATCATCTATATCTATCATTATCATCTATCTATCTCTCTACATCTATCTATCTATCTATCTATCATCTATCAATCTATCATTATCATCTATATCTATCTCTATATCTATCTATCTATCTATCTATCTATCTATCTATCTATCTATCATCTATCATCTATCATCTATATCTATCATTATCATCTATCTATCTCTATCTCTCTCTCTACATCTATCTATCTATCTATCTATCTATCTATCTATCTATCTATCATCTATATCTATCTATCATCTATCTATCTATCTATCTATCTATCATCTATCTATCTATCATCTATCTATTTATCATTATCATCTATATCTATCTCTATATCTATCTATCTATCTATCTATCTATCTATCTATCTATCTATCTATCTATCATCATCTATCATCTATATCTATCATTATCATCTATCTATCTCTATCTATCTCTCTACATCTATCTATCTATCTATCTATCTATCTATCTATCTATCATCATCTATTTCTATTTATCTCTCTATATCTGTCTATCTATCTATCATCATCTATTTCTATCTATCTATCTATCTATCTATCTATCTATCATCTATCTATCTATCATTATCATCTATTTCTATTTCTCTCTCTCTCTCTCTCTCTCTATCTATCATTATCATCTATTTCTATTTATCTCTCTATATCTATCTATCTATCTATCTATCTATCTATCTATCTATCTATCTATCCACTCATTCCCTCTCTCTCTCATATCTATCACTATCTATATCTATCTATCTATCTATCTATCTATCTATCTATCTATCATTATCATCTATTTCTATTTCTCTCTCTCTCTCTATCTATCTATCTATCGATCTATCATTATCATCTATTTCTATTTATCTCTCTATATCTATCTATCTATCTATCTATCTATCTATCTATCTATCTATCATTATCGTCTATTTCTATCTATCTGTCTGTCTGTCTGTCTGTCTGCCTGCCTGCCTATCTATCTATCTATCTATCTATCTGTCTGTCTGTCTATCTATCTATCTATCTATCTATCTATCTATCTATCTATCTATCATTATCATCTATTTCTATTTCTATCTATCTATCTATCTATCTATCTATCTATCTATCTATCTATCTATCTATCTATCCCCTCCCCTCTCTCTCACCCACCCACCCCGGTGCTCAACCCCCCGCCCTCCCCACCTATTCAGGCCATTTTCAGAGGCCAAAATAAAAATGGTCCTTTTGCGTGACACATTCACAACAGTCAACAAAGTGGCAGATGTTAGATTCTGGGATAATGGAGAGCGAAGGGTGTGGTTTATGTGTGTTTGTGTGTGTGCAACACAGGGAGAAGGAAATGAAAGTGGAGATAGGGCCAAGAAGGAAAAGACAAACTTAGTTAATGGGTTTCTGCTCTGCCGTTTGTCGTAAGATTCCCAAACGGCATTTATTAATTGATTACGAGGGCTTCTTCGCCCCATTTTCCGGAAAGCAATCCACCCGAAGGTGCTTCCTAGCTGGCGACACAATGCTGAATAAAGATGGAAGAGCAATTATTTAAACGTCAAGCAAATTCTAATACTAAAGCTGTCATTTCTCATGCTCATCCTTCCACTGCGATTAATAATGCTAGTATAATTTGGACTATTGTTTACACCTCCTTAGTAAAAAACATCAAGAGTTATGGTGACACCCCCTTTTTTTTTAGGTCTTTTGGTACAGGTAATCTTCACATTACAATGATTCATTTAGCGACGGTCCAAAGTTACAACGGCACTGAAAAAAGCGACAGGACTCTTTTTCACACTAACGTTAGTGTGAAAAAGAATCCTGTAGCATCTCCGTAATCACGTGATCAGAATTCAGACAAGTGACTCGTGTTTATGACGGTCGTAGCGTCCTGGGTCATCAACCTCATCATCATCCCCATGGTCATGTGATCAGAAGCGTGGCCACTGACTCACATTTACGACGGTCGTAACGTCCTGGGGTCACGCGATCCCCTTTTGCAACCTTCTGGCCAGCCAATTCAATGCGGAAGCCAGATTCACTCTACAACCGTGTGACTCACTTAACAATTGCAGGGATTCACTTAACAACTGCGGCGAAAAAGGTAGTAAGACAGTAGCAAAACTCGCAGGGACAACTCGGACTCTTTTTGGCAACAGGAATTTTGATCACGTGACCATCGGATGCGGCGACAATGGTCGTAAGTGTGAAAAACGGAGGTAAGTCCCTTTTCACAGTGCTGTTGTAATTTTGGACAGGAAACGAATGGTTGGAAGTTGAGAATGACGTGTAGAAGGGGGTAATTCTTTTCTTTTTAAAAAAATCATGTTTTATTTGCAATTTTCTTTTCACACCACACATATTTCGTGGACAGTGTATTGGTTCAAATCTTTTCCCCTTTTGGGGGGGGGGGGGGCTCTTATTTGTATTGTTACCGTTAGCATTGTTTAAAGAAGGGGGCATTTTGCACCACAGCTCCAAGTGAAAATCCGACTGACTAAAAGTCATCCCAGAATTTTATGGGTCAGGCAGGAAGCCCAATGTTTCTCATTTAAATTCAGCCAGTGGGCTTGGCCTTGGTGGCTTCTAGAATAGTACCATGCTCTGGTTCCTTTATGCCCAGGGAAGAGGAGGAGGAGGAGGAGAAAGAGGAAGAAGAGGAGGAGGAAGAAGAAGAGGAGGAGGAGGAGAAGGAGGAGGAAGAAGAGGAGGAGGAGGAGGAAGAGGAGGAGGAAGAGGAGGAAGAGGAAGAGGAGGAGGAAGAGGAGGTGAAGAGAAGGAGAAGAGGATGAGCGTGGGGTCCTCCATGCCCTCTGAGCATGATTGTTTTCTTGGAGACATTTCATAACCCAACTAGATAACATCATCAATGCTAGAAGGGAGGAGGAGGAGGAGGAGGGAGAGGAGGAGAAGGAAGAGGAGGAGGAGAAGAAGGAGGAAGAGAAGGGGGGGAGGAGGAGAAAGAGGAGGAAGAGGAGGAGGAGGGAGAGGAGGAGAAGGACTGTGGGTTCCTCCATGCCCTCTGAGCGTGATTGTTTTCTTGGAGACATTTCGTAACCCAACTAGATAACATCATCAATGCTAGAAGGGAGGCGGAGGGGGGGGAGGAGAAGAAGGGGGGGAGGAGGAAGAGGAGGAAGAGGAGGAGGGAGAGAGAGGAGGAGAAAGACTGTGGGGTCCTCCATGCCCTCTGAGCGTGATTGTTTTCTCGGAGACATTTCATAGCCCAACTAGACTGTGGGATTATCATTCCACTGGGGAGCAGACTCAGTGCCAGGGGTCCGTTTTAAGGGTCGCCCCGCCCTGTCCGAAAGGGGCAAACGGCTTGTGCCTGTGCCCATCAGGTGGCATGGAAGGTTTGTGGGTCGAAAAACAGATTTGCCTGAAGAGATCCCGAGGTGGAAGGAAGGGCAGAGGGAGAGCCCCAGACTAAGCATTGCTCAGAAAAGAGGCCCCCAAAAAGAGACCCTCCCGAGTTTCTGGGTCTGTAAAGGTGGCCGGAAGGAGGCGCTTCTCAACTTTTATGATCGAACGGAGAACTAGGGAGAATGAAGCAGTGGAACAGCTTTACTCCATCACTGGAGAGCTCAAAGGGTATCGGGTCTCCTGCTTGAGCAGGGGGTTGGACTAGATGACCTCGAGGGTCCCTTCCAGTGTGTTATTTGGTTATCATTCTTCTGTTATCTCTCTCTCTCTCTCTCTCTCTCTCTCTCTCTCTCTCACACACACACACACACACACCTAGTGCTCGTCTGTCTGTCTGTCTGTCTGTCTGTCTGTCTATCTATCCATCTATCCATCCACCCACCCACCCATCCATCTCTGTCCGTCCGTCTGTCTGTCTGTCATCTATCTTTCATGTATCATATATCTCTCTCTCATCTATCTATCTATCTATCTATCTATCTATCTATCTATCTATCTATCTATCTACTATCTATTTATCCACCCACCCACCCACCCATCCATCCATCCATCCATCTCTGCCTGCCTGCCTGCCTGTCTATCATCTATCTATCATGTATCATCTCTCTCTCTCATCTATCTATCTATCATCTGTCTACATCTATCTTTCTATCTCTACTCCATCCATCCATCCATCCATCCATCTATCCATCTATCCATCTATCCATCTATCCATCTATCCATCTATCCATCTATCCATCTATCCATCTATCCATCTATCCATCTATCCATCTATCCATCTATCCATCTATCCATCTATCATCTATATATTTGTTTATGTCTGTCTGTCTGTCTGTCTGTCTCTCTCTCTCTCTCTGTCTATCTATCTATCTATCTATCTATCTATCTATCTATCTATCTATCTATCTCTCATCTGTCTACATTTATCTTTCTATATCTATCTATCTATCTATCTATCTATCTATCTATCTATCTATCTATCTATCATCTATCTATCATGTATCATCTATATATTTGTTTATATCTGTCTGTCTGTCTGTCTATCATCTCTCTCTCTTTCTCTCCTCCCCCTCCCCTCCCTCCCTCTGCTCACCCCTATCCCATGTTCAAGGCGCCCCCTCCCTCCCTCCCTCCCTCCCTCCCTCCCTCCCTCCTTCCCCAGGGAGATCTTGCAAGATTATTTTTATGTAACTTTACAAGAAAGAAGGAAGCTCGTCTGGATGACCTTGGAGGTCCCTCTTTCCCAAACTCTCCGTTTTCCCCTCTCTTCTCTTTCCACCAGTCCAGGAACAGCAACCTCCAGGGGGACGTGGACGGGGCCCAGCGCCTGGGCCGTGTGGCCAGGTTCCTCAGCATCCTCTCCATCGTGCTGGGTTCCCTCATCATCATCATCTGTGCAGTCAATGCTGCAGGTAAGGAGACCCCTCCCCTCCCCTCCCCCCCAGGCAGGCCCCCACTTGGGTGATTTGGCTGAGTTTCCTTTCTAGCAAAAGAGCCAGTTTGGGCTAGTGGTGAAGGCACCAGGCTAGGAAGTGTGAGTTCTAGTCCTGCCTTAGGCACAAAAGTTGGCTGTGTGACTTTGGTTCAATCACCAGGAGACAGGGAGTTCTAGTTTCACCTTAGGCATGAAAAGCCAGCCCAGTGACTTTGAGCCAATCACCAGGAGACGGTGAGTTCTAGTCCTGCCTTAGGCACAAAAGTTGGTTAGGTGACTTTGGGTCAATTACCAGGAGACTGGAAGTTCTAGTCCCACCTTAGGCATGCAATCTGGCTAGGCGACTTTGGCCCAGTCCCCCTCTCTCAGCTGACCCCACCTCACAGGGTTGTGGTTGGAGGGGGAAAAAGGAGGAGTAAGGAGCATATTAGGTCTGTTTGCCACCTTGATTTACTAACACCAGCAATGAAGACGGGGCTGTAGTAAGTGCATACAGGAGGAGGATGTTGGGTTGCAGCTCTTCTCCGTCAGTTGGTGGCACATGGGCTTTGGAATCATACCTGGGACATTACCCTAACCCTGCTGGTAGGTGTGGATGTGGGTAGAATGTATATAGAATTGGGACAATCCCCCCCCCCCCCCCGAATCCTTCACGTTGCGCTTCCTTAATTGAAAATACTTATACAAATATAAATTTATATATTTATAAAGAGGAAAAGAATTTGAGAATTTGGCTTTATTCAGCCAAGAAGCCCCTTTCCCTCAGAAGGGAAATCTGCTCCCAAGTTGTAGTCCTCAACTTACGACCACAACGGCGCCCCCAATTTATGTCGTTCAGTGAGACATGTGTGAAGTGAGTTTGCTCTATCTTTCTGGCCATTTGCTGTTAAGCTAATCCCCGCAGTTCTTAAACGAGTCACACGGTCGTTAAGTGAATCTGGCTTTCCCCCATTGACTTTGCTGGTCAGAAGGTTGCAAAAGGGGATCAGATGACCCCAGGAGGCTGCGGCCGTCACAATGTGAGTCAGTTGTCAAGCCCCCGAAAGGAAATCGTGTGACCCATTGAGGATGCGGCCATGTTTATCAGTGTCAAAAATGATCCCAAGTCACTTTTTTCTCAGGGCCGTCGTAACTTTGGATGGTCACTAAACGAACCATTGTAAGTCGAGGACGATCTGCACAATCCCCTAAAACAATTCTTATATTGCTGATTTAATAACCTCTAAGTGAGGACAGGGAAGAACCAACCCAAATGTAGAAACTCCCAAGATTTTTTTTAAAAATCGAATTTCGGTGAACGATCCAGAAATTCTCATGGGGGTCATAAGAGTGCCCCCCCCCTTTGGTCTGAGCATTGGGGTGGCTGAGCTATTGTGCACAGGTAATCCTCAACTTACCACCATTCGTTTAGTGGCCGTTTTGAAACTACCACGGCACTGCTGTTCGCACTTTACGACCGGTGCAGCATCCCATGAACAAAATCGAGACAATTGGCAACTGACTTGCATTTATGACGGTGGCAGTGTGTCCTGGGTGTGTGTGTGAGTCACGCAATCCCCTTTTGCGACCTTCTGACCCGCAAAGTCCACGGGGAAGCCAGATTCGCTTAACAACCGTGTGGCTCTCTTTACAACGGAACGGGAGAAATGCCCTAAAATGCAGACAAGCAGCCTTAACGACTCTCTCGCTTGATGGCAATTTCGGCCTCCGTTGCGGTCGTAGACCGAGGACGTCCCGTATGGGATTTTTCTCTCTCACCAACATGGCCTCCCTTCTTTCTTTAGGGCTCTTTAAACGAAACTAGCACTGGTGAAGGACCGCAGAGAAGCAGACGTGAGTTTGTGACCTGCCCAGTTGGTGTGGACCTCTGCATGGAGACCTCGGTGGCAGGTGTGACATTTTCAGCTGGACAGCTGGCACAGGGAGGGCATCCTTCCTTCGTCCCATGGATTTTCGGAGCCCCACGGTTCCATTTCTGGAGAAGACTAAGCGGTCAAGGCAGGGAGGTCTTCTCCTGCCCATGGGGAAAACATCTTGCCTGGCGGTTGAGTGCCTCCTTACAAGAGAAGGATTGCCCCACCAGAAGCGAAGGAGACCCCCAGGATGAAGTTGGCACCTTCTTGATAGAAACATGGGCTCGTCTTTCCATATCGTGGCCCACGATGTGGGGGGGGGTTGTACTGTTTTGACCCCCTCGGTGGAAAAATCCGCCTTCTTCTTACCAGAAGAAGAAGAACCAAGAACTTCTGAGTAGGAAAAATACTACTGAGATCCTTCAAAGCATGCGAGATGGACTTACTCCTCTTTTCTTCCTCTCCTGATGGATTCCACAAAGGATGGAAAACCCTGTTAGGAATGTTGTAATTTAGATTTTACAAAAATCCATTTGCACGCTGGTTGGATGGACTTACTTCTCTCTTCTTCTCCTCCTCCTGATGGATTCCACAAAGGATGGAAAACCCTGTTAGGAATGTTGTAATTTAGATTTTAAAATTTGCACGCCGGTAGTAAAAACCCTCCGTGGGGTCAACGTTGTTTTGCACCCAAACTCGCTTTGAACCATCTGCGTCCCTTCCCTTCTGTTGCCCTTGGGTTTCTCCCATCTTACATTCACCCGGGGGCCTTTGGGACCCGGCTGGGATATCAAACAATGGCACCCATAATTATTTACACAAAAAAAAAACTTGGCAAAAGAGATTGGACGCAGCAAAAGCAAGAGAGGTTTACCAAAAGCAATTTTGCATCAGCTCTATAAAGAATTGAAGAATAAATGATGCCTAGCTAGTCACTGTTCTATTCTGTGAAATCCAAACATAACACACACACACACACACACGAATAATTTGGATTTGGGAAATTTATTTTGCAAAGAAGCAAAGAGTCCCCAAAGAGAATCCAACTCATTTCTTTTATATTTTAACCGCGGGGGTGGGTGGGACTTAGGTGGAGAATTAAACTGTAACATCCGATATGAGCAAAACATCTCCCTTTAAAAGTTACACCGGGTTTGATTGTTGTTTGAGAATCAAATTCCCCGCGGAGCAGCCCTTGGGGGACCAATTATTACAGGTGTAAATCGAATTTATCCAGCTGGGTAGCTTTCAGACAAATCCCAAGATATCCTCTGTAAATGTTTGGTGATCTGGGCTGCCACAGCCGCTTCCTTCGTGCGATGTTTTCTGCAATTTTCACACCCTCCTGATGTTCATGCCGAAGGTGGACACTGCATGGTCAGCATCTTTGGGAGAACGAGAGATTAGGCACGCTTTACAAAATCTGGAAATATGGCAGGAGGTGAGAACGGAGAACTCAACGGGTTCGGAGGCTCTGTTTCTTTTAAGACTGCGCCCGTTTTGTAGACACAAACAATTGCCTGTTGGAGTCTCCATCCCAAATATTCAAACATAGCATGGAAATGATGGGTCCTTTGTGCTCTCTGAGCTAGGCTGTTTCCTTGCAGACGTTTCATGACCCATCTAGGTAACATCATCAGTGTTGGAAGGAAAAGGGGGTTGTGGAGAAGAGGAGGAGGAGAAGGAGGAGGAGGAAGAAAAGGAGAAAGAGAAGGAGGTGGAGGAGGACTGTGGGGTCCTTAATGCTCTCTGAGCTTATGGGCTCTCTCTCTCTCTCTCTCTCTCCTCCCCCCCTCTCTCATTCTCTCTGTCTCATTGTCTCTCTCTCCCGTCCTCTCTTTCTCTTTCTCTCATTCTCTCTCATTCTCTCTTCCCCCTCTCTTTCTCTCTCTCTCTCATGCTCTCATTCTCTCTCTTTCTCTCCCCCTCTCTTTCTCCCCCCCCTCTCTCTGACAGAGCAAGCCATTATATGTAAACAGAGCAAGCCCTACTTCCTTCTAAAACTGATGATGTTATCTGGTTGGGTCAGGAAACGTCTGCAAGAAAATAACTCAGTTCAGAGAGCACCAAGGACCCCACAGTCGTCGTCGTCGTCGTCCTCCTCCTCCTCCTCCTCCTCCTCCTCCTCCTCCTCTCCAAAAACTCTCCTCTCAACTAACACTGCTGATGTTACCTAGTTAGGTCATGAAATGTCTGCAAGAAAACCCTCAGGTTCAATATCAGGGACATCACAGTCGTCCTCCTCCTCCTCCTCCTCCTCCTCCTCCTCCTCCTCCTCCTCCTCCTCCTCCTCCTCCTCCTCCTCCTCCTGTCTAGCACTGATTATGTTCCCTAGTTGGGTCATGAAACGTCTGCAAGAAAACAAGCAGGCTCAGAGAGCACCAAGGACCCCACAGTCCTCCCCCCTCCTCTTCTTCTTCTTCTTCCTCCTCCTCTTCCTCTCTGCAAACCCCCTCCCTTCTAGTACTGATGATGTTCCCTAATTGGGTCGTGAAACGTCTGGGAGAAAACCACCAAGCTCCGAGAGCACCAAGGACCCCCACAGTTCTCCTCCTCCTCCTCTTCCACCTCCTCCTCTTCCTCTTTCTCCTCTTCTTCCTCCTCTGTGCAAACCCATCCTCCTCCTAGCATTGATGATGTTGCCTAGTTGGGTCATGAAACATCTGCAAGAAAACTACCCAGCTCAGAGAGCACCAAGGACCCCACAGTCCTCCTCTTCCTCCTCCTCCCCCTCCTCTTCTTCTTCCTCCTCCTCCTCCTCTTCCTCTCTGCAAACCCCCTCCCTTCTAGTACTGATGATGTTCCCTAATTGGGTCGTGAAACGTCTGGGAGAAAACCACCCAGCTCAGAGAGCACCAAGGACCCCCCCCCCCCATTTCAATCGAGCTACAAATATTCTCTTTTATTGATAGCATGAAAATATTCTTTCAAACCCTGAAGCTGCTTGGTAAGGACCCAGAGAAACTGTGCAGTGAACTTAAAGCAGTTGTTAAGGATGAACTAACAGAGATGGTGGGACATGAAGGAAGTGGGGGGGGGGGAAACCCATGGAAATTGCCAAGAAAGGAAGAGAATTCAAAGACAAGGAACATAAGAAAAAAAATATCAGAGAGCTGCTAGAAGCGACAACCAGCGATATTATAACAACATCTGTAAAGATGCTTTTGATGGAAACCGTCATTAGTACGGACGTACGCTGGATAATGAAGAAGCCATTTGTCTGAAATTGTGTAGGGTGTCCTGCTTGAGCAGCGGGCTGGACTAGAAGACCTCCAAGGTCCCTTCCAACTTGGTTATTCTGCTATCCTTCCTTCCTTCCTTCCTTCCTTCCTTCCTTCCTTCCTTCCTTCCTCCCTCCCTGCCTTCCTTCCTTCCTTCCTTCCTTCCTTCCTCCCTCCCTCCCTCCCTCCCTCCCTCCCTTCCTTCCTTCCTTCCTTCCTTCCTTCCTAGTTTTTAGGAAGAGATTGGGCAGACATTTGTCTGAAATGGGATAAGGTCTCCTGTTTGAGCAGTGGGTTGGACTAGAAGACCTCCAAGGTCCCTTCCAACTTGGTTATTCTGCTATCCTTCCTTCCTTCCTTCCTTCCTTCCTTCCTTCCTTCCTTCCTTCCTTCCTTCCTTCCTTCCTTCCTCCCTCCCTCCCTGCCTTCCTTCCTTCCTTCCTTCCTTCCTTCCTCCCTCCCTCCCTCCCTCCCTCCCTCCCTTCCTTCCTTCCTTCCTTCCTTCCTTCCTTCCTTCCTAGTTTTTAGGAAGAGATTGGGCAGACATTTGTCTGAAATGGGATAAGGTCTCCTGTTTGAGCAGTGGGTTGGACTAGAAGACCTCCAAGGTCCCTTCCAACTCCATTATTCTGTTGGAAAGAGGCAGGGGCCTTATGTAGTTGCTACAGCTTGTAAGCCTCAGCCTTCCAAAGCTCCGAGTAGACCTTTTAAGCTCATCCATCACCCAGACGCCAAGAAGCCATATTAAGTCGCCGGAAGAGAAGTCTTGCCACTTAGTCCATTTGCGTGAGAGTGGATTACACCGGCTTTGGTGTCCAATAATACATTAGTAAGAAGTTTGCAGAAACTCCAGCCAACTCCTCCGTTCCGGCGCCTGCATTTGGATGGGAGAACATCCAGCCTCGCCTGGAAAAATTACTCAGGACTTTTGGTTGGAATTGTTGACTCATCAGTGCACAGGCTTGGGGCTACTACATAGTAATGCCTACTACGAGCTTGCAACAGGTCATGCTTCACTTGCGATAGTTCATCTAATGTCCATTCGAGGGTACAACGGGCCTGAACAAAGTGACTTATGACCATTTTTTCACATTTACAACTGTTGCAGCATCCCCAATTGGTCATGTGATCAAAAGTCGGCCTTTTGGCAACTGACTCGTATTTATGACGGTTGCAGTGTCCCCTTTTGCGACCTTCTGACAAGCAAAATCGATGGGGAAGTTGGATTCATTCAACAACTGGGTTACTAACAACTGCAGTGTTTTGTTTAACGACTGTGGCAAGAAAGGACGTATAGCCAGGACAAAGTTCACTTAACCATTGTCTCGCTTAGCGATGGAAACTTTGCACTCAACGGTAGTCGTAGGTCGAGAACTCCTGTTGAATTCCCGCTGCCTTTTGCACCTCAGTTCCTTTTTGCTACGTCCAATCAGATGCTCCTTCGTTCACCCCCATGACATTGGATGTAGATCTCCCAAGATTCAAATATGCACACAAAACCCTTTGGAAAACATTCTCCAGGAAGTCCTCCACTTAGCGACCAGATGCTTAATGTTTACTACTGCTATCTGGGGGGAAAAAAAGAAGCCTGTAATGGATTCGCTTTATGACTGCCACAGTTCGCTTAAAGACCTTTGTAAAAAAAAAAAGTTGTGAAATTGAATGTCACATGATGATTTTACAACTGTAATGGCCAGACTCAATGATGGTCATATGTCGAGGACTTCCTGGAATGCTGGCGAATCTTAGGAACTAAGCCAGGGGTGTCCAAACTTGGGAACTTTAAGACTTGTGGACTTCAACTCCCAGAATTCCCAGCCAGCCTGGCTGGGGAATTCTGGGAGTTGAAGTCCACAAGTCTTAAAGTTCCCAAGTTTGGACACCCCTGAACTAAGCAGAGGTGGGCATGGAGCCCATCCAGATACTGAGATCCAGAAAGGGACCACGAAAAGTGACCACAGAAAAGTATTTTACACAACGTGGATATTTCTGACCATCAGAGTTTGATTTCAGGAAGGTTTAAATTTTAAATTTTTTTTTTTGTACCAGGAAATGCTGGGACTCTACCTAGGACCTTTTTTTCTTCAATGCTTCTTGCAAGCTGCAAGACGATTTACAGCTGACTTGATCTATTGCAAGGGTGTCCAACCTTGGCAACTTTAAGGCCTGTGGACTTTCACTCCAAGAATTCCCCAGCCTCCATGATTTAAGATGGGTGGACTAGTACTCCCAGAATCCTCTAGTCCAATATGTTTTAAGCTGTGTTGACTTCAGCTCCCAGAATTCCTCAGCAGGCATGGTTTAAGAGGGTGGACTTTAACTGAGTCCACTTTAACTGAGCATGCCGGCTGGGGGATTCTGGGAGTGGAAGTCCACCCATCTTAAAGCAGGCTGGCTGGGGGATTCTGGGAGTGGAAGTCCTCCCCCCTTAAAGCCTGCTGGCTGGGGGTTTCAGGGAGTGGAAGTCCTCCCCTCTTAAAGCTTGCTGGCTGGGGGATTCTGGGAGTAGAAGTCCTCCCCTCTTAAAGCATGTTGGATGGGGGATTCTGGGAGTGGAAGTCCTCCCCTCTTAAATCCTGCTGGCTGGGGGATTCTGGGAGTGGAAGTCCAAAGGTTTTACAGTTGGCCAAGGCTGGACACCCCTGATGTATTTCATCGAGAGGGACTATGAGATTAATCCCATGTTCATTCATTAGCAGAGGCCACCTCACCCCTCACCTCTTCCCATCCCTGCCTCTTCCCTTTGCTCATTGTTCAAGCCTCGTGTACAGGATACAGTCCCCCTCATTTGGAGACATTGCATGCACTTTCTTGCCCCTTCATGGGGATCTGGTCAGAAAAGTCAAAATGGCTGCAGATAAACAAGGATCTAGGAGGGGCTTGATTGCACTGGTGTGGACGCCATTTTGACTTTTTTGACCGAACTGCCCTGCATTTTAGATCCTATGACCGCAACGTCCTCCCCAGTTCCCAAAACTTTGCAGGCAACTTGATTTTTTGTAATTCAGGATGACAAAAACAGTGGTGTGTGTGTGTGTGTGTGTGTGTGTGTGTTTGTGTGTGTGAAGGATGAGAGAGACTTCCTTGAGGAGAAAATGGGTTTTTTGTGTCTTCCATTTCTGCAAGAGGCCATGATATGTGTTGTTGTTTTTTCTTTCTTTTTCTTGGCATGATGAGGAAAGAAAATAAAATAATAATTTAAAAAAAAAACGCCACGTGTGGTCAAAGATCGATCTTTGCCTGAATCTGTTTGGAGTGATTGGTGTTGATACAGCTGTGCTTTATTATTATATTCATTGATCGTATGATTCTCTCTTTTATTAGTTTCATTGTTTTTTTTTTATGGGAGGTTTTTATATTCTTGCAAGCCGCCTTGAGTGCGAATAGGCGGCAATATAAATTTCCTAAATAAATAAATAAATACCGGGCCCAAAGTTGGATAAATAACCAACGTAAACACAAATAGATTTACCTTGAGGTAAAATGGGCGGCCTACAAATTCTACGAACAAGCAAACAAACATTTCAAAGTCCTAGAAAACCTGATTTGTTTTATTCTCAGACAATGCCTGGACTATTTTCTTCTCTGCCATTGGTGTCAATGGGCGATTTCATTGACGTTAATGTGCCTTTCCCTCATGTTAGAACGTAGGACCCTACGGCTGGAAGGGACCTCAGAGGTCTTCTAGTCCAACCCCCTGTCCATGACAGGAGATCTTATACAGACTTAAAACGGTTCATTTAGTGACAGTTCAAAGTTACGACGGCACTGAAAGAAGTGACTTAGGACCGATGGCAGCTTCTTCTTCTTCATCCCACGTGGTCACGTGATCAGAAGCATGGCAACTGACTCACATTTACGACGGTCGTAGTGTCCTGGGGTCATGCAATCCCCTTTTGCGAAAAGCAAAATCAATGGGGAGGAAGCCCTCTTCACTTAACAACCGCATAATTCATTTAACAACTGCAGGGGTCCACTCACACCGGTAGCAAAAAAAAAAAAGGTCGTAAAATGGGGCAAAACTCACCTAACAAATGTCTTGATTAGCAATGGAACGTTTGGACGTAAGTCGAGGACTACTTGTGCCATCTCCCTCAAACGGTGGTTCCCTCTATTTTATCTATTTTATTACTCATTGTTTTATTTATTTATTTTATCAACCCTGAAGTGCATTTCCCTGATGTTGAGGTGCATTTTTCACTGCCTGGGATTTTCCAGGTGCTACAGAGGAGGTGCCTGCCTCCTGCACGAGTCCCTGCGTCAGGTTTCCGAAAGATGCCCTAATTGATTCATGAGCCTCGAGCCAAGTTTCAAAAGAAAAGCAGTCATTTATTAGGAGCACCATTTCAGCAATACCCTATTGCAGTCCGATCTAAGCCTCATTTGAATTATGGCTGAATTTTTCCCCTGTTCCTTCCCTCCCCTCAGTCTGTGTCATAAATCACATTCTCCAATGAGGTGCACCCCTCATGAGCCTGCTGTAGTAATCTGAAATCCGACTCTAGCCAAAGGTATGCGTGGAATGCGCTCCCCACTTTCCTCACCACGGCAACTTTAGGAGTTGACACCCTGATCTGGACTAGCATCCTGCTGGTTGGAGAAATCTCTGTCAATGCAACTTGGGAAGGGTGCACCTCATTGGGGAATGTGATTTATGATACAGACTCCCCCAAGCTTCGGTTTCAACACAGGTGTTCTGACTGAGGCTTCCCAAGAGCCTGAAGCAAACTCCTTGTCCCAACAAAAACCCCTTTCATTAATTGACTGTGGATTCTGCTCCTTCCCATCCAGCAAAGTCTTTCGAGGGAGGATTTATGGTCACCGACCTTCTCTGGCTTGGAGAGCTGCCAGGCTGATAACTGCAGAACTTGGCAAGGAGTCTCAGAGAGTCATGAACCAATGAAGTGAACTAATGGTCTCCTGCAAACTCCACTCCCCTTTCGCTCCCCTTTTATTCCCTCTGGGAGGGGCCATTCATCGTCCACCTGTGGCCTTACTCCCAAGTCGACCCCTCTTCTTTAGCTGCTCCCTTCGTCTGGCAACTCTGCGCATGCACACACTGGGAACAAGCTCCAGCTGTTCTTCTGCCTCACTGACACCTGACTCCGAAGGCAGCTGATAACTGGCATACGGCCTTGGCCCCCTCTCTGCCTCCGACACAGAGCCCTCATCAGAGCCTTCCCCAGACTCCAGGACTGGCCCATCTTCCTCCCCAACCTCCTCACTGTCCGAATCTGCTGCCAACACCGCTGGCAGGCCACAACAAGCGGGGTGTATGGAATAAAACAGAGTCAAGCAGCCTGTAGAGGCATTTAAAACAATATTTAAAATATGTATATATAATCTCTGTCTCTTTATCTATCTATTGTATCTATCTATCTATCTATCTATCTATCTATCTATCTATCTATCTATCATCTATCTATCTATCTATCTATCTATCTATCTATCTATCTATCTATCTATCTATCTATCTATATGATAGATAGATAGATAGAGAGATAGAGATAGAGATAGAGATAGATACTGTGTTTCCCCAGAAATAAGATTGAGTCTTATATTATTTTTTGCTCCAAAACACGCATTAGAGATTATTTTCAGGGAAATACGGTACCAAATGTGTCCACCTGGCTGACAATCTTAACTGGGGCTTATTGGGGGGGGGGCTTATATTACAAGCACCCTGAAAAACCATGCTAGGGCTTATTTTCCAGTTGAGTCATATTTTGAGGAAAATATGGTATATATAAAATATATTTGCAGTGGGTATGTGGGTTTGTGTGCATTTTATTTTATACATATATGTACACACACACACACACACACACACACACATAAAAACAAAGGAGGGTGCATTTAAATGTCAGCATCCAAGCCTCTGCCTCCCACCTTTTCTGACTACATTTAGACTTGACACCCCTTCCTTACCTAAAAGTTCAGCCATGCTGGCCTCCCTCCGTTGCACCTCAGAGCAAGACTTTTTTTGCAGGAGGCTCTGAAGATGCTGCTGGGGGTTGGGGCAAAAGCAGCTGAGGGTGTCATGGTGTAACGGGCTGGGTTGGCAACTCTACTTGGCACCCTCCCTACCTCCCCTCCCCAAGGCAAGACACCATCTAGATCAGTGATGGCTAACCTTTTTGGTGCCAAGTGCCCAAAGCCCTTGCGCATGTGTGAAGGAGTGCATGCATGTGCAAAACCCCAAAATGCAATGCAAGCGACCCCCATGCATTCCCCCTTCCCCCCCAAGTATCCACCTGCATGCACGCACATCTCCCACGAATGCCCCCTGTCGTCCCCCCCCCCCCCACCTCACCCATTTTTGGCTTCTAGGTTGGTGCAGGAGACCTTCCAGGCCCCAAACGGGTGAAGCCCCAAAATGCAATGCGAGCGACCCCCGTGCATTCCCCCTTCCCCCCAAGCATGTACAAGCACATCCCCCTCCTGCGCCTCACCTCCTGCACATGCACGACAGAGCCCCGAAGACCAGCTGGCCAGTGGGAGATGCAGGCGTGGTGGAGCTGGGCTGGGGCGACAACTGGCATGCCTGCAGAGAAGGCTCTGCCTGTGCCACCTGTGGCAGGTGTGCCATAGATTCCCCATCACGGATCTAGATTGTCCAGCTGGGTTTGCAAATCACACCTTGTTGAATGTACCATTGAGGGCTATTAAGTGACTCTAGAAGGGTCTTTCTCTGAGCTGGGTGGTTTTCTTACCGACATTTCATTACCCAACTATGGAACATCATCAGTGATATAAATGAGAGGGGTGTGTGGAGAGGAGGAGGAGGAGGAGGAGGAAGAAGAAGATTGTGGGGTCCTGGGTGCTCTCTGAGCTTGGTGGTTTTCTTGCAGATGTTTTGTTACCCAACTAGGCAACATCATCAGTGCTAGAAGGGAGGGGGAGGAGGAAGAAGAGAAGGAGGAAGGAGGAAGGAGGAAGAGAGAAGAAGAAGAAGAAGAAGAAGAAGAAGAAGAAGAAGAAGAAGAAGAAGAAGAAGAAGAAGAAGAAGAAGAAGAAGAAGAAGAAGAAGAAGAAGAAGAAGAAGAAGAAAAGGACTGTGGGGTCCTTGGTGCTCTCTGAGCCTGGCGGTTTTCTTGCAGATGTTTTACTACCCAACTAGGTAACATCATCAATGCTAGAAGGGGGTGGGGTTGTGGAATGGAGGACTACGACTGTGGGGTCCTTGGTGCTTGATGAGCTTGAAGGGAGTGAGAGTTGCTCTGTGTTTATACACAAGTGATGATTTCTTCCTGGTAATGAAGCAAAGAGGAAACCCCCTCCGCCTTCTAGCACTGATGATGTTCCCTAGTTGGGTCATGAAATGTCTGCAAGGAAACCAACAAGCTCAGGGAGCGCTGATTATTCTTCATTTCAATCCCGAGTTACAGATATTCTCCTTTATTGGTCTCTCTCTCTCTCTCTTTCTCATTTTCTCTCTCCCCCCTCTCTCATTCTCTCTGTCTCATTATCTCTCTCTCTCCTCCTCTCTCATTCTCTCTCTCATTCTCTCTCTCTCTCTCTCTCTCTCTCTCTCTCTCTCATTCTCTCTCTCTCTCTCTCTCTCTCTCTCTCTCTCTCTCTCTCTCTCTCTCTCTCTTCCCCCCCCCCTCTCACACACACTGAATACACTCTTTTATCTTGGCTTCCAGCTTGGGTAGTGCCAGCCAATGCAGGCTTATCCAGCAGCCAACCCTGATAAAGCAAGCTTCATCAGGTCATGGTAGACGCTTCACCTGCCCCCCCCCCTCCCAAGAGATGCATTACAGAGGCCTTACTTCTCCTGAGTAAGCAGTATAATCTGGAGGGGGGGGCATTTTGGTCAACGTCCCATTGGCTTCTTTCTACCGAATGAGGAAATTCAGCAGCAAGTCAGTTCTGAATTATTGCTGCAACCGGATGAAAATCCGTGGGTTTCCACGCCCTGCTCTGGCATTTTGGCTCAGGGTCAGTTTCTCCATCAGCAGAAATGACTGGGAGAGGGGGGGGGAGGGAGAGAGAGGGAGGGAGGGAGGGAAGGAGGGAGGGAGGGGAGATGGAGAGAACGATGGATGAATGGATGATAGAGAGAGAGATGAAAGAGAGATGTGTGTGTGTGAGAGAGACATGCAGAGAGAGAGATGGAGAGAACGATGGATGAATGGATGATAGAGAGAGAGATGAAAGAGAGATGTGTGTGTGAGAGAGAGACATGCAGAGAGAGAGATGGAGAGAACGATGAATGAATGGATGATAGAGAGAGAGATGAAAGAGAGATGTGTGTGTGTGAGAGAGACATGCAGAGAGAGAGATGGAGAGAACGATGGATGAATGGATGATAGAGAGAGAGATGAAAGAGAGATGTGTGTGTGTGAGAGAGACATGCAGAGAGAGAGATGGGGAGAACGATGGATGAATGGATGATAGAGAGAGAGATGAAAGAGAGATGTGTGTGTGTGAGAGAGACATGCAGAGAGAGAGATGGAGAGAACGATGAATGAATGGATGATAGATGAAAGAGAGAGATATGTGTGTGTGAGAGAGAGATGCAGAGAGAGAGACGGAGAGAATGATGGCTGAATGGATGGTAGAGATTAAATAGAGAGAGATGTGTGTGTGTGAGAGAGAGATGGAGAGAATGATGGCTGAATGGATAGAGAGAGAGATGAAAGAGATGTGAGGGAGGGAGAGAGAGATATGGAGAGAATGATGGATGATAGAGAGAGAGAGATGAAAGAGAGAGAGGTATGTATGTGTGAGAGAGAGATGGGGGGGGGTGAGAGAGACGGAGAGAATGATGGCTGAATGGATGGTAGAGTTTAAATAGAGAGAGATGTGTGTGTGAGAGAGAGAGATGGAGAGAATGATGGCTGAATGGATAGAGAGAGAGATGAAAGAGATGTGAGGGAGGGAGAGAGAGATATGGAGAGAATGATGGATGATAGAGAGAGAGAGATGAAAGAGAGAGAGGTATGTATGTGTGAGAGAGAGATGGGGGGGTGAGAGAGATGGAGAGAATGATGGATTAATGGATGATAGAGAGAGGGAGGGAGGGAGGGAGCTGGAGGGGGAGAGAGATTATGCCAGTCCAGGCATGCATGCAAGCAGGATATCCAAAGATTATGTATTTTCCCATATCTGCAGTTGAACAGAATGCTAGGGCTGGAAGGGACCTTGGAGGTCTTCTAGTCCAACCCTCTCCTCAAAGCAGGAGGAGTCTCATACCATCCTAGTTTAATGGCAGCCCAGTCTCTTCTTGAAAATCCCTCAACTACTGGAGGCAACTTCTGTTCCACTGATTAATTGTTCTCACTGTCAGGAAGTTTCTCCTCAGTTCTAAGTTGCTTCTCTCCTTGATTAGTTTCCACCCATTGCTTCTTGTTCTACCCTCAGGTGCCTTGGAGAATAGTTTGACTCCCTCTTCTTTGTGGCAACCCCTGAGATATTGGAACAATGCTATCATGTCTCCCCTAGTCCTTCTTTTCATTAAACTAGACATGCCCACTTGCCTAAATGTAGAACCTGACTCTTTTCTCACCCTTGAATTTCATTTTGTTAGGTAAGGCCCAGGGTTCAAGTCTATTGAGATCCTTCTGGATTTTGAGTCTATCATCTAAAATGTTAGCAATTCCCCGAAACTTGCAGTCATCTGCAAATTTGATGAGCTCCCCTTCTATCCCCTCTAAGTAGTTAGCACCCACCCCTCTCCCAGAAGAATGATGTCAGGTTTCCGAAAGATGCCCTAATTGATTCATGAGCCTCGAGCCAAGTTTCAAAAGAAAACCAGTCATTTATTAGGAGCACCATTTCGGCAATAGCCTCTTGCAGTCCGATCTAAGCCTCATTTGAATTATGGATGAACTTTACCCCTGTTCCTTCCCTCCCCTCAGTCTGTATCATAAATCACATTCTCCAATGAGGTGCACCCCTCATGAGCCTGTTGTAGTAATCTGAGATCCAACTCTAGCTGAAGGTATGCGTGGAATGTGTTCCCCAAGGCAACTTTAGGAGTTGAAAATTGAAATATCCTAGGAAATATTGAAAAGGCAGAATAATATATTTCCCTGGATAAGAAGTGGAGAAGCATGTTTTTAGGCAGGAAACAGGCTCACTTTTAATAGTCCCCACCTTTGTCAATGGGCCATTAAAAGGCCTGGGCCAGTCTACTCTACATAACAAAGGTAGGATTAACCCTCTACAGAAACTCACCACAAGGCACCTGGGAAAATTACATCAGCCAGCAAGGCAACTAAACTCAGACTCAAAGCCCAGCCTAGAGAGTTGCCCTTGCATGGCCCCAAGGGAGTCTGACAACCAATCGGAATGCAAGATCAAGATCAAAGGCCAGAGAGGGCATAAAACCAGGGACTTTCAGCATCTTTTTCTCTTTGTTCTTCTTCACCCAACATCTGGAAGGATGTGATCCCCCTTTTCTGTTCAGGAGCTCAAGCCATGCGATCCTCTCCACCCTTAAACCGTCTTTCCAAGCAGCCTTCGTGTTTCCAGTGTCTTTCCCCCCCCCCCCCAACTTGGAACTGAACCCAGAAGGACGTTTCTTCCAACACCCCCCAAAAGGCACATGGGGTCTGGTTCCTGTGGAGTGAAATCTTGGGGGATGTTGCTGTGGCTTGAGGTTGTGAGACCTGTACAGAAAAGAGACCACTCAGCTAGCTTTCCTTTTTTCCTTTTGGGAAAACTTTTGAGTTTTCACCTTGGTAAATGAGAAATAAGCCAATGGTTGCAACGGCCTTTTGAAGCTTGTTCACAATTTGGAGTATTTAAAATAGTTTTCACACCTCCTGCTCCCACCATGTATATATATAAATATATGAAACCCATCAAAGGAGGGTTTGCAGTCTAAACAAGGACTGTGTTGGCATAACACACTTGGCCCGAAGTAACTCATGAAGGGTACTAGGTGCTCTCTGAGCTGAGTGGTTTTCTTGCAGATGTTTCATAGTCTAACTAGGTAAAGCCATCAGTACTAGGTAGAAAGGAGTGGGGTTTGTGGAAGAGGAGGAGGAGGAGGAAGACTGTGGGGTGCTTTATAGTCTCCGAGCTTGGGGATTTTCTTGCAGACGTTTCATGACCCAACTAGGTAACATCATCAGTGCTAGAAGGGAGTGGGGTTTGTGGAGAGGAGGAGGAGGAGGTTTAGAGAAAGAGGATTATGGGGTGCTTTATAGTCTCTGAGCTTGGGGGTTTTCTTGCAGACGTTTCATGACCCAACTAGGTAACATCATCAGTGCTAGAAGGGAGTGGGGTTTGTGGAGAGGAGGAGGAGGAGGTTTAGAGAAAGAGGATTATGGGGTGCTTTATAGTCTCTGAGCTTGGGGGTTTTCTTGCAGACGTTTCATGACCCAACTAGATAACATCATCACTGCTAGAATGGAGAGTTGAAGAGAAGGGGGTGGAGGAGGAGGAGGAGGAGGAGGAGGAGGAGGAGGAGGAGGAGGAGGAGGAGGAGGAGGAGGAGGAGGAGGAGGAGGAGAAGGAGGACTGTGGGGTCCTTGGGGATTTTTGAGCTGGGTGGTTTTCTCGCAGATGTTACAATACCAAACTAGGTAATACAATACAATACAATAGTAGAGATTGAAGGGACCTTGGAGGTCTTCTAGTCCAACCCCCTGCCTAGGCTGGCTAATAATGATAATGCTATCATTATTAGAAGGGAGAGGGGTTTGAGGAGAAGGAGGAGGAGGACTTAATGCTCTCTGAGCTGGGTGGTTTTCTTGCAAACGTTTCATGACCCAACTAGGCAACATCATCAATGCTAGAGGGAGGAGGGGTTTGCACAGAGGAGGAGGAGGAGAAAGAGGAGGAGGAGGAGGGAAAGGACAGTTGGGTTCTGAGCGTAGTTGTTTTCTTGCAGACACTTCATTACCCAACTGGGTAACAGCATCAGTACTAGAAGGGAATGGGGTTTGAGGAGAGGAGGAGGAGGAGGAGGCAGGATAAGAAGCAATGGATGGAAACTTATCAAGGAGAGAAGCAACCTGGAACTAAGGAGAAAAAAAATTCTTTTTTTTTGGAAAAGTTTTTATTTTTAGACAAACACAAACCAAACAAAAAACATAAAGCCATCTTCCATTACAAACAGTATGTCAGTTGCTTACAAGATTTCTATGCATCCCTTCCGTAGTCATGACAATTCATATAAACTCACATATTATCAAATCAAATGTATTTATATATATGACTATTATTGTACCTCATTTATATGACTATCATTATTCTTCATTTTCCACAAGATGTATTAAGTATTGTGATCATTTACACCGTCGCGGTTCAATACATCATCTCAATTATCTCTAGTAGTAAAGTATTTTTATGTTATATTCTATATCATTCAATTGTTCTTGCACTTACAACATTCTCTAGTAGCTTTCATTTCCATATTTTTTTTAATCTAACCGCGAACAAAATAAATGCCATATCCTATAAAATTGTTGATCTTCTTGTTCTCTAATTTCAAATGTCAATTTACCCATTTCAGCACATGCCATTATTTTATGAATAACTTCCTGCTGCATTGGTATTTTCTCATTTCTCCAATTTTTAGCAAATTTAATTTTATTGCTTTCTTTCCTTGCCAAATATATTTCAACACTATTTTGTTTAAGTCGTCAAAGTAATCTTTCCCTAATCTGATCGGAATGGTTTGAAACAAATATAAAATTCTGGGCAATATATTCATTTTAATTGTAGATCTTCTCCCTATCATTGATAATTGCAAATTTTCCCACTTTGTCAAGTCAATACAATACAATAGTAGAGTTGGAAGGGACCTTGGAGGTCTTCTAGTCCAACCCCCTGCCTAGGCAGGAAACCCTACACCACTTCAGACAGATGGCTATCCAACATCTTCTTAAAGACTTCCAGTGTTGGGGCATTCACAACTTCTGGAGGCAAGTAGTTCCACTGATTAATTGTTCTAACTGTCAGGAAGTCTGTTGCAGTCTGGCTGATTAAGTTTATAGTAATTGCTCTCTTTTAGTGTACTACATCTTGCTGTCAAGTATATCCCCCAATATTTGACCTTATTCGTGACTTGGATCTTCAAAGCTTCCGCCAATTCTTCCTTTTGTCTTGAAGTTATGTTTTTTGTCAAACTCTTCGTTTTATCTTTGTTCATTTTCAAACCTGCTACTTTTCCATATCCCTCTATTTTTCCTATCAATTTAGGTGCAGTTTCTAATGGATCCTCTAAAATCAAGACCAGGTCATCTGCAAATGCTTACAATTTGTATTCTTCCTGAGAAATATCTTGATAGTTAGAACGAGTGGAACAGCTGGCCTCCAGAGGTTGGGGGGGTGGGCTTCATCACTGGAGGTTTTTAAGAAGAGATTGGACAACTATTTGTTTGGAATGGTGAGGTCACTTGCTTGAGCAGGGGGTTGGACTAGAAGACCTCAAAAGTCCCTTCCAACTCTGTTATCCTCTTCTCTGCACAGCATCTTCCTGGTCATCTGGACACAGCCTTGTATCCCAGCCACTGGACACTCCCCCCCTCCAGCTGTGGGGCGAAGAAAGCCAGAGTACCAGGGTGACATAAAATAGGGGTGAGGGAAAGAACTGGGGCAGTTTTTCCTGGCCACTCAAGGCGAGGCCAGAGATCTGGACCGTCAAAAGATTCGACCCGACAGTTTTTCGGGAGTGCCGAGTACTTTGGCCTGCTCAATTATTCATCCACCCACCAACTTAACGGGTGATCATGAATAATTGATTCCAATCGGAAAGCCGGGCGGCCAAAATGAACCCAGAAGGACACCATCGGATGTGCTTTTCTGCACCAAGTGTGAAAGCAGCTTTAATTGATTTGGTTTTGCAGAAGAAGCTGGGAAAGGGGACGGGCAGGTGTCCAATTCAAAGGGAAGAGACCTCCCCCTGCCAGAAGGGACCTTGGAGGTCCTCTAGTCCAACCCTCTGCTCAAGCAGGAGCCCGCAGACCATTTCAATCAACCAACCAATCAATCAACCAATCAATTAAAACAGAGCTGGAAGGGACCTTGGAGGTCTTCTAGTCCAACCCCCTGCCTAGGCAGGAAACTCTATACCGTTTCAGACAGATGGCTATCCAACCTCTTCTTAAAGACTTCCAGTGTTGGGGCATTCACAACTTCCGGAGGCAACTTCTGTTCCACTGATTAATTGTTCTGACTGTCAGGAAATTTCTCCTCAGTTCTAAGTTGCTTCTCTCCTTGATTAGTTTCCACCCATTGCTTCTTGTCCTGCTCTCAGTTTGCTTGGGAGTATAGATTGACCCCCCTCTTCCTTGGAGCAGCCCCTCAAATACTTTTTTGAAAAGTTTTATTTTTATTTTTCCGTAGCCACTCTTACACCGTTCATCTTACGGTGTGTCATTTGGGCACAATCTTTGTGTCATCCTATTTAACAGCGACATCATTTTTAATCTGTTTTTCTCTTACTTTTACCTATTGCCTTTTAATTCAACTCCTCCCCTATAATTCTGAGTTCTTTTCCAAATTATTCAATTTTCTGTTTCTTTTTGTCTATATTGATTTTCTATCCAGTGATTAAAAACGTCCCCCATATCTTGTAATGTTGATTCTTCCTTCTCTTTAATTACCAATGTTAATCTGTTCCATTTCGACACAGTCTAATTTTTTAAAATACAATACAATACAATAGCAGAGTTGGAAGGGACCTTGGAGGTCTTCTAGTCCAACCCCCTGCCTAGGCAGGAAACTCTATACCGTTCCAGACAAATGGCTATCCAACATCTTCTTAAAGACTTCCAGTGTTGGGGCATTCACAACTTCTGGAGGCAACTTCTATTCCACCGGTTAATTGTTCTAACTGTCAGGAAGTTGCTTCTCTCCTTGTTTAGTTTCCACCCATTGCTTCTTGTTCTACCGTCAGGTGCCTTGGAGAATAGCTTGACTCCCTCTTCTTTGTGGCAACCCCTGAGATATTGGAATAATGCTATCATGTCTCCCCTGGTCCTTCTTTCTCTTAAGCTAAACATACCCAGTTCCTGCAACCGTTCTTCATATGTTTTAGCCTCCAGTCCCCTAATCATCTTTGTTGCTCTTCTCTGCACTCTTTCTAGAGTCACAGCATCTTTTCTACATTGTGGCGACCAGAACTGAATGCAAATATTCCAAGTGTAACCTTCCCAAGGCCTTATAAAGCGGTATTAACCCTTCACATGGTATTGATTCTATCCCTCTGTTGATGCAGCCTAGAACTGTGTTGGCTTTTTTGGAGGGATTTTTCCCCCCCATTCTCTAATTTTGTGCAAATACCATTCTAGCTGCAGTTATTACACGAAAACCCCTCCAACATGGAAAGTCTGCTACATGCGTTCCCCCACTTTTGCTCTAGATCTTTTCCCAGCTGCTGACGCACCAGATCCCTTTTCAAGAATCCGCTGCCTTCACAAAGATCAGCTGGACGTGGGCTACACAGGTTGATACAGGTAGTTCTTGACTTACGACCACAACGGAGTCCAGCATTTCTGTCGCCAATTATTCAGCGAGTTTTGCTGCGTTGTATGTCCTTTCTTGCCACAGTGGTTACAGGAACCCCTGCAGTCGTTCAGCGAGTCCCACGGCTGTTAAGTGAATCTGGTGTATCTGCTTCTCAGGTCGCAAAAGTGGATCACATGACACACACACCCCCAGATTCTGCAGCAGTCAAAAATACGAGTCAGTTGTCGTGTCTGAATTTTGATCATGTGACTATGAGGATGCTAGAACTGTTGTGTGAAAAACAGATGTCAGTCGCTTGTTTGAGTGGCGTTTGTAACTTTGAACGGTCCTTAAATGAACAGTTGTTACGTCGACTTCCTGGACCAAAAAGGGAGTTGTAGTAGTTGTTTTGCACACCTGAGGTCCTGGATTCAAATGCTACCACTTATTCCTCCTTTTAGATGGTTATAATGGATTTAGATGGGAATAATGCTTTCCTTTCAAGGATGCTGGCTAACCCAGGGTAGAATTTCCCTGGAGAGAATAGGAAAATTCACATACAGATAGCTCTCGACGTACAACCGGAATTTCTGTGGATAAACAAGCAGGTTGTTAAGTGAGTTATGCCTGATGTTATGATTTTTTTTGCCACGGTCGCTAAATGAATCACCGCGATTGTTAAGCGAATCAAAGCAAATCCGGGTTTTCTCAGATGGACTTTGCTTGTTGGAAGCCGGTTTGGGGGGGGGGGGGGATCACAAAGGGAAATGAGGTGACTAAGGGAGGCTGCAACCGTCGTAAGTACATGCCAGTTGCCAAGTGTCCGAATTTTGATCACATGATCGTGGGAAGGCTGCAAACAATTGTTAGGCGTGAAAAACAGTTGTTAAATTTTTTTCAGTGCTGCGGCAACATTGAACGGCCACTAAACAAACTTTTGAGTTAGAATAGAATAAGAGGAGTTGGAAGGGACCTTGGAGGTCATCTAGTCCAACCCCCTGCTTAGGCAGGAAAGTTGAGGATTAACTGTATAAATCGACTCAATAAGGTCTACAAAGAACAATGTTTCTCAAATTTGGCCACTTGGAAGGTGCGTGGACTTCAGCTCCCAGAAGTCGACAGGGCGAAATTTCTACAGGTAGTCCTTGACTTACGACCACCATGCAACCCGACGTTTCTGTTGCTGACATTGAAGTAAGTTTTGGCCCCATTTTACAACCTTTCTTGCCAGTTGGCAAGTGAATTACCGCAGTTGTTAACTTAAGTCACATGGTCGTTAAGTGAATCTGGCTTTGTGGATTTTGCTGTAGGCGGTTGCAAAAGGGGATCACGTGACTCCGGGACACAGGAGCGGTCATAAGTATGAGTCAGTTGTCAAGCATCTGAATTTCGATCTTGTGACCATGGGGCTGCTGCAACCGTCTTAAGTGCGAAAAACGGTCATTAATCACTTTTTTCAGTGCTGTTGCTACTTTGGTCACTAAATGAATAGTCGTAAGTCAAGGACGACCTGTACTGTAGACCCCAACATATCGATCGTAGTTTAGCGTTACGTGCTAAGCAAACTCAGTCCTAGACTGTGCTTTTTACGTGTGATTTTTTTGGAACGTTTCCCAAATTAATTTTACACCCTCCCGAAACAAACCCAGAACGGAAAAAAAAAACAATGAACAAACGAGAATCCTAGAATTAAAGAAATATGTTTTATTCAGAGATAGTGCCTTTCTCATTTTTTGTTAGCTAGATAATGCAACCAGATCTTATTTATTCTTTAATTAATTTATTAATCACGATAACCCTTTTTCCCTATCTCAGCCGAACACTTAACACCAAAGGCAGAAAATTAAAAACCAGAATAAAATTAAAATAAAAAAAAAACTCCAGCAGCAGCTTCCTTAACCTCTCGTAACAAATTCGGTTCACCTCTCAAAATCTTTTGCTTTTTTCCCTCTATTCTGGAAGGGATAAAACAAAACAATTTACTTGCAAAAAGGAAGCTTTCTCTAACCTGGAGCAATCTCTTGCAGCCAAAAACTATCTTGTCGTTATTTTTTAAATTCAATTCAAAGGGTTAACAGGATTAAACAGTCTTGCAAACCCGAAAGAGAAGGAATGGATTATTAATTTAAGAAATTGAGGCCACGCTGGTCCTTTGTGGTAGAAGAGCTAGTTTCTATTTGAATTTTTTTTGAAAAAAATTGTATATTAGCTTTTAATGCAGGAGTGGGGGGGGGGGGGACGATGCCGCCTTTACGAGCTGTGGACTTCAACTCCCAGAATTCCTGAGCCAGTCAAAATGGGAATTCTGGGAGTTGAAGTCCAATATGGCTGGCTCAGGAATTCCGGGAGTTGAAATCCACAGCTCGTAAAGGTGCCATCGTTGCCTATTCTGGTTTAATGTCACCATGTAGGAATGGAGGTGAGCGTTCCCAGCAACGGAAGCGGGCTCCAATCACTCTTCCCACACTTGAATCCATTGGGGACTCCAAATCCCATGATCCCCCACTGGCTAAGCTAATAACTGCAAAGTGTCATCTGCATACGACAACGGAGGAAGAGGCAAATCCTGGGCTGGCTTCAGTTGTCAATAAAAAAGTCTAAATCTCTTGATTTCTGCATCGGAAGGTCCAAGAGTACTATGCAATAGACATCTTTTTTTTTTAATTTTATTTTTGTTTCGAAGCAATGGGGGGTGGGGTGGGGGACCGGTGTCTTTTTTTCTTAAGACGGGAACAAAACCAAAACTGGACAAACGAGCCGAAAACCCACAGGGAAACTCTTTCGGTCAAAATTACTCCCCCGCTAAAAACGGTCCGACGATTCGGATGCCCAAATGGACCTCGCTCTCTTTTAATCCCTTTCGCTGTTTCGGGACGGCGCGGGAAAAAAGAACGCGCTTGCTCATTTCCCAGCAGTATCTGTAAAAGATCAACTACGTTGACAGGTCTCCACGGAGGGTCTGTCTAGACTAACATTTCTCCGTGTTGAAAGGAAAGATCCGCTCTCTGTTTTGAGACATTTTCCAGGCATGAACTGGCGTGAACCAGTGCGTTTTTTCCAGTGCAAACCGGTGCGGTTTTTTTGTCGTTCTCGATGTTGTGGGAAAGAGATCAGAAGAACGTCGTCTCCTCCAAAACGGCAGGATACTTACCGACCCGGCCCTCAAGGATTCCTCAAAATAAATCTGGTGAAGAATTTCTCTCCCGGGCTTCTCGGATCGCCAACCGAAGTTTTAAGTTGCAAAGTTTTAAGTCGCAAAGTCTGAGCGAAGTGGTGTGAAATATCGGAGTGGGGTTTCTCAGGAAGAGACAGGTTGGGGGAAAAAAAGGAGAATAAAGGTTTTCCTTCGGAAGAGCAACACGACAGCAGAACTGGGGACTGCCGGGTCTTAACTTTACAGACGAGAGCAAAATGGTAGGGAAGGGACAATTAACGGGAACCGTGTCCTTAACGTGGGAGAACGGGACGAGGGATGAACCGGAGGGGGCACCTTCGGGAACCTTTGTGGCCATCGGTGGAGGAAGGAGGACGAGAGTCCACCTGCCCAGGTCACTTGGTCTCCGCGTCCCCAGATTGAGGGGACGAGAGGGGGTGTCCCGCAGCGGTCTGCCTGCCCCTTCGCAGGTGCGGGACCTGGTCCCAGAAGTCTCTCTGTGCGCTGTGTCCTCCGTCAATGGAAAGCATACAGGAGGAGGAGGATGGTGCAAACGCTGATCACGCCCCCCAGGATGAGGGTGTCACGTCGCTTCCGCAGGTTGATCCTCTGGATGAGGCTGTTCACGGCTGGGAAACGGTCTTGGGGGGGGGAGGGAAGCTGAGTTAAGGGCCGCAAGGAAGGAAGGAAGGAAGGAAGGAAGGAAGGAAGGAAGGAAGGAAGGAAGGAAGGGTGTTTGCCAGCCACCCATTTCCCTCCCCCATTTTGAGAAAACATGTGACAGAGTGACCCCAAGTCTTGGGGGGGGGGAGGTTGGGGGAGAGAGGGGTTGTTGGGTCTGTAGTGACGTTGATTTTTTTTAAAAAAAATATCCCTCTTGGTAGGTTTTGGTAGGAAAAGAAAGACAAGGAAAGGAAGGAAGGAAGTAAATAAATAAATAAGGAAGGAAGGACAGAAAGAAGGAATGAATGGGGGAAGGGAAGAAAATGAAAAGCGGGAGGGAGGGAGGGGAGAAAGGAAGAAAAGAAAGTAAAGAAAAAAGGAAGGAAGGAATGGGGGAAGGGGAAGGGAATGGAAAGAGGGAGGGAGGGAGGAAGAAAGAAAGAAAGAAAAAGAAAGAGAAGGAAGGAAGGAATGGGAGAAGGGGAAGGGAAGGGAAAGAAAAGAGGGAGGGAGGGAGGGAGAAAGGAAGGAGAAAAACTGAAAAAGGAAGGAAGTAACGCAAGAAGGAAGGAGAGTGAAGGAAAGAAAGTGAAAAAGAAAGGAAGGAAAGTAGGAAGGAAAGAAGGGAGGGCATGGAAGGAATTGCTGCCCCCCCAAGGGAAGGGCTCTGCCCCATAAGCCTCCTACCTCTCTTCTCATCTTCTGCCCAACGACAACCTATGACCCAGGTGAGCCTTTGTCCCCCCCCCCCCTCTTCACTCATTCGTTTTATTTAAAGCATTTCTATAGCTCCCCCTCCCCCCACTTCAACCAACTCAGCGGGGAGGGGGGGTGTTCTTTCCAGGCCACACCCCAGAGCGTTGACTCCTTTCGTCTCTTCCTTGATCCCACCTCTCTTAAACCTGCTACGGTTGGGAAGCCCTGCTCTGGAGGGTCTGGCATCCAGCAGAGGGTTGGGCTGGATGACCTCTAGGCTCCTTCCCAGCTTTGTGACTCCGATGAACCTTCGGGGGCCCGGAGGTGGAAAGCAGGAGAAGCAGCAGGAGAAAGGATACTGGCCAAAGTGTTCATCTTGCTCTGGATGGATTTCATCATTCCTCGCTGCGAAGTCATGTTTTCTTTCGTGGCCATGGCAATGCTGGGGGGGGGGGGGGAGAAGCAGAGAAAGGGCACAAAAGAGATTAGGCACCTGGCACTCAAGGTTAACACACTACAGGCAAGTCCTCAACTTACGACCAAAATTTCTGTTGCTAAGTGAGACACTGCTTGCCGAGACAGACAAGAGAAAGGGCAAAAAAATAGATTAGGCCCCTGGTACTCAAGGTTAACTTCACTACAGGAAGTCCTCGACGTACGACCAAAATCTATGTTGCTAAGCGAGACACTGCTTGCCAAGATGGAAAGAAAGCAGAGAAAGGGCAAAAAAGAGATTAGGCACCTGGTACCCAAGGTTAACTCAGTATAGGTAGTCCTAGACTTATGACCAAAATTTCTGTGGCTAAGTGAGACACCAGTTAATCGAATTTTGCCCCATTCTACAACCTTTCTTTGCACCTTCTAAACAGACCAACTTAACCAGGAATGGGTGTTTCCGTGCGCGAGCGGATGAGTATGAGTTTCCTAGGCTACCCCACCCGGGAATTGGGGCCGACCCATCTCTACCCAGGGGACCCTCCTTGGAGAATTGGGGCAGGCCCAGGAAGGAGCAAGGAAGCCACCCCAGGAGGCTGGCCCGTTTCAGGCCTAGGGAGAAGCAGAAAGGCGAAGCTGCACGAAAAAGGCAAAATGACGTGGCAGGAGAAGGAAAAAAGAAGCCACGTCGGATGTGGGGAGAGATGCCGAGGGTCTCGCGATGCCGGGAAAACTTTGAAGGGCTGTCAGGCAGAGAGAGAGGAACCGATTGGCCAATTTGGACCATGTGGTACTCGAAGGGATTCCCACGAGAAAAAATGGCGCCACTGAGCATCCCTTTTTTCACACGGGCCCAATAAACCGACTCTTAATCGCTTCGCCTGGGGCTTTTCAATGCTTTACGGCAGGGGTCTCCAAACTTTGGGCCAATCACCAGGAGACTGGGAGTTCTAGTCCCGCCTTAGGCATGAAAGCCACCTGGGTGACTTGGGGCCAATCCCCAGGAGACAGGGAGTTCTAGTCCCGCCTTAGGCAGGTAAGCCAGCTGGGTGACTTTGGGCCAATCCCCAGGAGACTGGGAGTTCTAGTCCCGCCTTAGGCATGAAAGCCACCTGGGTGACTTGGGGCCAATCACCAGGAGACAGGGAGTTCTAGTCCTGTTTTAGGCATGAAAACCAACTGGGTGACTTTGGGCCAATCCCCAGGAGACTGGGAGTTCTAGTCCCACAGCCACAAAAACCAGCTGGGTGACTTTGGGCCAATCACCAGGAGACAGGGAGTTCTAGTCCTGTCTTAGACATGAAAACCAACTGGGTGACTTTGGGCCAATCCCCAGGAGACTGGGAATTCTACTCCCGTTTTATGACGGTCGCAGAGTCCTGGGGTGACGTGATCCCCTTCTGCAACCTTCTGACCAACAAAGTCAATGGGGAAGTCCAATTCGCTTAATGACCGAGTGACTAACTTAACAACTGCAGGGATTCCTTCAACAACGATGGCAAGAAAGTCCAATTCGCTTAACGACCGAGTGACTAACTTAACAACTGCAGGGATTCCTTCAACAACGATGGCAAGAAAGGTAGTAACATGGAGCAAAATTCACTCAACAAATATCTTGTTTACAGCTGCAGTGATTGGCTTAAGGACCGTGGCAAGGAAAGTTGTAAAGTGGGGCAGAATGCCCTGAGCCACGGTCCAGCAGAACGGAAATGTCGGGTTCCGTTGTGGTCATAAGTCGAGGACAACCCAGTCCCATCCTCTTATCGATCTGTGGCCGCCGCCTGCAGCCCACAGCATGGTTCAGAGGCCCGGAGCCAAGCGCTAATGTTAAATACATTTCAGATTTTCTCTCTCTCTCTCTCTCTCTCTCTCTCTCTCTCTCTCTCTCTGCCTTCTTTGGCGGTTGCCAAGATGAGGCTGGAACAGAGAAAGGAGGCCGAACGGAGCCCATTAAGGAAAGAGATCGAAAGTGAGGTTTTCTAAAAAGGCAGTGCCAGGCCTGCAGCCATTTTTTCTTTTGGATCTCTGGCCTGCCTCCTTTTCTATTCTTCTACTAGGCATTTCCTATGGTGGGAAAATGGGAGGGGGGAATTGTATGGAGTTAGATGCGATGTAGCCAAAACAAAATTCCTTTCTGGAAAGCCAAGGTCATCCTTTGTCTCTGCACCTCTGCACCTGACCGGAACTGGATGGGTGGAAGCGGCCAGCATGGCAGGGGAAGATTGGACCATGGGATGGACTTGTGGGTGTGGGGGCAAGATCTTGAACTTTCAACTGGGTGGGGGAAACCGGGAAGCTTTTCGATTTGGGTTTCCCCAGATGTGCCAACGTGGCTCTCTTCATCAATTGGAACCTTGAGCAATACTTTGCCGCGGACTCTGATTTACTTTTGGATGCTGTTTGGAACAATGACAGGCAGTTTGTAAAACCTCCAATTTCCAATTGCTGCTATTCAGGAACTCTAAATCAAGACACCCTAAATGGCCTCCACTACAAAACCCATCCTCTTCCAGGCAGCTAGCTTTAGAGAAAGAGAGTGAGTCTTATCCAGATTAACGGAAGGGACCTTATAAGTCAGTGTTGGCAATCCTTTTCGGCACCAAGTTTGGGGGGGGAAGCGCCAAAAAACGATAAAGCAGCTCCACGGGGCGCGAACATGCGCCCCGGGAAACTGTTCTTCCGGTTTGCAGTGCTCTGGCATGCACGAAGACTAGCTGTGAGTGCAAACCCAGAAGAGCAACAGGCGACGGCTGACTTGCCCAGAGAGTTCTTTCTGCATGCCACTTCCAGCACGTGTGCCATAGGTTCGCCATCAGAGTTATAAGGTCATCTAGTCCAACCCACCCCACTCAAGCCGGGGCCTACATCATTTCTGACAAGTCATTTCAAAAGCTGAAACTCAGACAGTGAGGAGGTTGGGGAGGAACCTGGGCCAGTCCTGGAGTTTGGGGAAGGCTCTGATGGGGGCTCTGTGTCGGAGGCAGAGAGGGGACCAGGGCCATATGCCAGTTATCAGCTGCCTTGGGAGTCAGACATCAGTGAGGCAGAAGAACAGCTGGAGCCTGTTCCCAGGGTGCGCATGCACAGAGTTGCCAGGCGAAGGGAACAGCTAAAGAACAGGGGTCGACTTGGGAGTAAGGCCACAGGTGGACCATGAATGGCCCCTCCCAGAGGGAATAAAAGAGGAGCGAAAGGGGAGTGGAGTTTGCAGGAGACCATTAGTTCTCTTAATTGGTTCGTGACTCTCCGAGACTCCTTGCCAAGTTCTGCAGATCTCGGCCTGGCAGCTCTCCAAGCCAGAGAAGCTCTGTGACTGTAAATCCTCCCTGGAAAGACTTTGCTGGATGAGAAGAGAGAGCTGATATTGCGACGATACGACGTGCAATCTTGAAGCTCCAAGATCACAGTCGATATTTCTGCCACTGGGAGGTCCTTTTGGACCTAAACCATCCCAAAGAGACCGTGATAGAGAAGACTATGTCCTTCTGATCTCAGGGACACCGCAAAGTCTCTGATTGATCCAGGAAAAGCTTTTTTTCCTAAAGCTGCTGAAATTGGGACAGCTCCGGAACAGAAAGAAAATGGAAGAGAACAGTGTGTCGGATTGGTGAGGAAATTTTATTATTAGAAAAGAGATTACCCAAAGAAAATTAAAACTAAATTAAAATTGAAGACAAAAGAAAACAAGCGGCGAAATTAAGATACATTAAACTTAATGTGTTAGCCTTTTTTAAATTCTCTTTTTATGAATGGAAGTTCTGCAAATGTTTCCTATTTTTTAAATTGGAAGGCTTAGTTTTTCTTCTACTTTTTATTTTTTATTTTTTCTATATATACTTGTGGATTAAAAATTTCTTGTTTTTCTACAACATTTGATTGGATTGTCTTTTTTATTATTATTAAGAATTTTTCTCTGTAAGTCTGCTATTTAAAAAGGGCTGTAATAGCAGAGGGAAAAAAAGTAACACTGCCACTTTAAGGCTGGAGGCTTGGATTCATTTCTTTCCTCTCTTTGATCATTGGAGCTACCCTTCAAAGCTTTTCAGTTTGTTTATTGAGAGTGATAGTGGAAAGAGCACAGTTTGTTTATACAGCTGCTCTTTCGGAGTTTCTGCAGTTAAGGCAAAGTTTGGACTTGAAAGATTATAATGAACTTGTTTGGAATGCAATAAAAGCCTGGAATGCTATAGTGGCAGTGTTTATAAGTTGGAAGGATGGCGCAACATCAAAAACAAACATTAATATTGCAAATGATCATGTTTAAAATTCAAAAGATATTAATAATAACAGAGAAAATTGAGATGAGAATGGATGACGCAGAACAAAGAAGAACAAAAAGAGATGGAAAAATTGAGAATATTTATCAAAAGAAGAAAGTTGAGGACAGAGTTCCAAAAATTGAAGGAAAAAAGAAACAAAGAGATAAGAAAATTGTGGATACTGACAGCATACTGAGTGTGGTTGGAAACAGTAAGAGTGGACTATGGAAAGGGGAGATAGGTGGACTGGAACTCTAGATCAGACCTCAAAGTACAGAAGAAGAAAAAAAAGAGAATTTGATGGAAGTAAGGAGAAAAATCTTGACTGGAACATCGGTGATAACCAAAGATAAGTTGATGAAAGGAACAGATGGAGGGTTATATACAATGAGCAACAAGCTGCGAAAAGAAGTCCATAAAAGACCCACTAAGAAAACAACCAGTATATTAATTCCACAAATGACACGAGATATAAAACTGCACTACTACTGGGAAGATACAGGTTGATGTAGTGAAAGTTTATAATAAAAATTAAGTCAAACGTAGTTAAATTTAGGGTATTATATATAGTCATATAAATGAGTAATAATGATAACAATACATATATTGGTCCTAGTTTGAGGATATGAAATTTTATACAAACTGCAAACGAGGTCTATGAGCGGAGACTCAAAAGTATTTGTTATTAAATATAATCAATTTTTATTTAGAATATGTTAGAAAGATGAAATGTTATTGAATGGAATGCTATTATATAGTTTTACCTCAAACTTAGGATATTTCGTACAAAAGGATGTAAAAGCAATTTATAGTCAAATGAATGTTTAATAATTATAATATTCTTTTATAGAATATACTGGATGATGATATGGGAATTTGTTTGAAATGAGTTGATAATTTGTGATCTTACATACATTTGAAAGCGAGGACTATGGAAGTGATGCACAAAAACTTTACAACGAAACGACATGCTGTATGTGATTGAAGAGGGTTCTATGTGTTATTTGTTGTCTGTCTTTGTCTGATCAAAAAAGGAAAATATTCTTTTCTTTTTCTCTTTCAAACAAGAAAGGATATATAAAGATTTTTGGGTTTGCGGAAATACCACCCCAAGAAAATAGAAATTAATAGCTGGAAGAGACACCTGCAGCAATAGAAAAAGAAGGAAGAGAAAAGGCGAGGAGGGGAAGATGGAAGGGGGAAGGAGAGAAGGAGAGAGGGTAAGAAGGGGAAGAGGTAGAGAGGAGTAGGGGAGAGGTAAGGGAAGAAGGAAGGGAAAGGAGAGGAGGAAAGAAGAAGGGAGAGAAGGGAGAGAGGGTGAGAAAGGAAGAGAGAAGAGGAGATGAGAAGAAGTGGAGGGAAGGAAGATAGTGAGGAGGAGAGGAAGAGGGAAGGGAGGAGGAGAGAGGGTAGGAAGGGGAAGAGGAAGAGAGGAGGAGGGGAGAGGTAAGGGAAGAAGGAAGGGAAAAGAAGAAGGAAGGAAGTAGAGAAGGGAGGGAGGGAAGGAGAAGAAGGTGGTGTCAAAACAGGCGAGGGATGATAAACAAAACAACCCGAATGGAATATTACAATGCTATAAATGGAATGATAAATGCGTTAGAATTCTGAATGTAAAAAAGAAAAAAAAAAGAATAATAATTATGTGGATGTATATATAGAGAACAAAAAATAAAAAAAACCTTTTTTTTTTTTAAAAAAAAGAAAGACTTTGCTGGATGCGAAGGAGCAGAATTCACAGTCGATTAATAAAAGGGTTTTTTGTCGGGAAAAGGAGTCGGCTTCAGGCTCTCGGGAAGCCTCGGTCAGAAGCCCTTCCAAGAAAGCCATTCCCAGTCTTACCTTATCGTCTCTTCGATCAGCCGGTCGGAGCTGAGAGGAAAAAGAAAAAAAATGTGTTAATTTTTTGACATCCCCCCCCCCCCCCCCAGCGAACGGTCAAAATAAAACCGGAGTCCACACGTATCGAGGGACGGGAAGCAAACTGAAACAACTGAAAAAAGAACATGGGAGCCCCCACATTTACACAAAGTCCTCTATTTATTTATTTACTAAGCGCTTGTAGACCGCCCCCTCTCCCGAAAGGGACTCGGGGCGGTGTACAGTCCATATCAGAAATACATCATAAATAGCTATAAAATTAAACAATTAAAATTATTAAGTAGATAAATAGATAAGAGGAGGATAAAAAGATTTAAAGAACTGTACTGCTAAGTAAATAATTTAAAACCCCAACAAATACCCTATAAAATTAAATTTAAAAAACAATCCCCCTAAAAAACCAGTAGAAAATATGTTTGCCAGGAGGTAGACGTTATAATTATGCCAGGCCAGCCAGTCGGAACAGGTGTGTCTTCAATTTCTGTCGGAAGGAGCGGAAGTCGGTGGTGGTTCTAATGTCGGGGGGGAGGTCATTCCAGAGGGTTGGGCCCATCACAGAGAAGGCCCTACCCCTTGGTGTCGCCCGTTAGCATTGCCTAGTGGATGGCACCAGGAGAAGCCCCTCCCTGTGAGAGCGAATTGGCCGCAGGGATGTGTGTGGGAGGATGCGATCCCGCAGGTAGCTAGGTCCTGTGCCATGGAGCGCTTTAAAGATGGTGGTCAGAACCTTGAAACGCACCCGAAAAACCACAGGCAGCCAGTGCAGCTCGCGCAGGAGCGGTGTTACGTGGGAGTACCTAGTACTCCCCATGACTGCCCGCGCGGCTGCGTTCTGGACTAGCTGCAGTCTCCGGGCGCGTCCCAAGGGAAGCCCCATGTAGAGAGCATTGCAGTAGTCCAGGCGAGACGTCACCAGTGCATGAGTGACCGTGCGTAGGGCATCCCGGTCCAGAAGGGGGCGCAATTGGTGCACCAGGCGAACCTGATGGAACGCCCCCCTTGCCACGGCTGCCACATGGTCGTCCATTGACAGCCGGGCATCTAGGAGGACGCCCAAATTGTGCGCCCGTTCCACAGGGGGCAATTGTTCGCCCCCTATGGCCAGCGATGGAGTCAGCTGGCTGAACCGAGGTGCCGGTAGCCACAGCCACTCAGTCTTGGAGGGGTTGAGTTTGAGTCTGTTGTCCCCCATCCAGACCCCGACAGCTTCCAAACACCGGGACATCACTTCGACAGCCTCGTTGGGGTGGTTTGGGGTTGAAATGTACAGCTGAGTATCATCAGCGTACAGATGATATTCAACCCCTAAACCACGGATGATCTCCCCCAGTGGCTTCACATATGCGTTGAACAGGAGGGGCGAGAGGACGGACCCCTGCGGCACCCCACAAGTGAGTGGCCTCAGGGTCGACCTCTGCCCCCCTGTCAACACACATTGCGACCGGTCGGAGAGGTAGGAGCCGAACCACCGTAAAACGGTGCCTCCGACTCCCATCCCCTCCAGCCGGCGCAATAGGATACCATGGTCGATGGTATCAAAAGCCGCTGAGAGGTCTAATAGGACCAGGATAGAGGAACAACCTCTATCTCTGGCCCTCCAGAGATCATCAACCAACGCGACCAAGGCTGTCTCTGTGCTGTGCCCGGGTCGGAAGCCGGACTGGCGTGGGTCTAGATATTCGGATTCGTCTAGGTGTCGTGGAAATTGCTGCGCCACCACATTCTCAACAACCTTCGCTAAAAAGGGAAGGTTGGAGACTGGACGATAATTAGCTAGCTCCATTGGGTCAAGCGAAGGCCTCTTGAGTAAGGGCCTCACCACCGCCTCTTTCAAGGCAGTTGGTAAGGATCCCTCACCCAATGAGGCGTTCACCAGGCCCAGAAGCCAGCCTCGTGTCACCTCCCAGGATGCCAGTACCAGCCAGGAGGGACATGGGTCCATTGAACATGTGGTGGGTCACAGCCGTCCACGCAACCTGTCCAAATCCTCGGGGGCAACAGAGTCAAACTCCTCCCAGAATGGTCTCACAAGACTCACTGTTGACGGCTCGTCCGGTCCACTGGAGGGGGCCCATCCGCTCCGGATCTGAGCGACTTTGTCCTGCAGATATTCCCCAAACTCCTCTGCTCTGCCCTGCAAGGGTGCCCCCCGCGTCCCCTGTGACAAGAGGGAGCGGGTCACCCTAAACAGGGCGGCAGGGTGGTTATCCGCAGACGCAATAAGAGCGGCACAATGTCTACGTTTGGCCGCTCTCAATGCCACAAGGTAAGTCCGTAAATAGGCTCTTACCTGTGTTCAATCAGACTCGGAGCGTGAGGATCTCCACCTGCTCTCTAGACGTCTCCTATGGCGCTTCATCACCCTCAACTCCTCGGTATACCAAGGAGCTCGGGTGGATCGCTGCTGCAGGAGAGGTCGCAAAGGCGCAACCCGGTCCAAGGCCCCAGCCGTCGCCCTATTCCAGGCGGCCACTAGGTCCTCCGACCGAGCGCGGGTCAGGGCTACAGGTAGTGGCCCAAGCTCCGTCTGGAACCTATCCGGTTCCATCAGGTGCTTGGGGCGGTACCAGCTTGGACAGACTGGCTCCGCCTCCTCGCGGTGGAGGGTAGCGCCAGGGAAGTCGAGCAGGAGACATGAGTGATCTGACCATGACAGGGGAGTAATAACTAAATCCCCTATTCCCAGATCACTCGTCCACTGTTCAGATACAAAAACAAGGTCCAGTGTGTGGCCGCCCTCGTGTGTGGGGCCCTGAATTAATTGGGTCAGGCCCATGGCTGTCATGGAAGCCATGAACTCCCGAGCCACCTCAGATGCTGCTCCCGTCGACGGCAGGTTGAAGTCCCCCATAACCAAAAGCCTGGGGATCTCAACCGCCGTCTCTGAGATCAGCTCGAGGAGCTCGGGCAGGGCCGCTGATGTATAGCGAGGAGCCAAGTATACAATCAGCAGGCCCAACTGCCTCCCTGGGCCCCATTTCACACCTAGGGACTCACAACCGGGTATCTGAGGGACAGTGAACTCTCTCGGTTCTAAACCATCCCGTATAACTACCGCCACCCCACCACCCTTACCCAGGGCCCGAGGTTGATGGAATGCACGGAAACCCGGTGGGCACATTTCCACGAGGGGTAAACCACCCTCGTGGCCCAACCAGGTCTCCGTTATCCCTGCAAGGTCCAGCTCCCCCTCAGAGATCAACTCACTAATGAGGGGGGCCTTGTTGGTTACAGACCTTGCATTGCAAAGCATCAGCCGCAGGCCCTGGCTCTGTAGTTCCTGACCACCTAGTCTGCGGGGGTTGGTACAAACGACCGGGCGTAGCCAGCAGCCACGGTCTCCCAACCGACCTTGTGATCTTCTCTTGTCCTCGCATCCCCCCCTCCCCGCGACCGATGTAATAAAACAACCCTCTGCTGGAATAACTTGTTCCCTCTCCCCCCCCCCCCCCGCTCACTTCCCTCCTGGACTCACCTGTTCGTCTGGCGCTGGCTTCCCTCCCGGCCTGGTTGACCCACCCCCCCTCCCTGGAACCCCCTAAAAACAATACAAAACATTTAGATAAAAATCCCCTCAGCTTCTGTTTCTTCCACCTCTCGGGGTTCGCAAACCCGTCATCAAGGCAGGCCCTTGAAAGAGCCAAGGGCCATGCCTGCGAGAGAGGGGCCTCCCGCAGGCGGAGCAGGTCTAACCTTGAATAGATTGTTAAAATGTTAAAAACCCAGTAGGGTAAGGGTGCTGGTGATAAAAAGTTAATAGCTGGAGGGCTAAGGTCTCAATGGGAAGCTGGAGGCTTTAATATCCAGATAGTACTTGGAAAGAAGGCGGGGGGGGGGGGGGGGGAAATGCTCAAATATTCCCAAATGGTGAAGAAAGGCAGAGATGCCAGAAAAATGGGAGACAGTCCAAGGTGGTTGCAGATGGATACGGTTGCAGATGGATGTGGGTTCCTTAGTGGGTGGGTGGGGGGGCATTCTTGGCCCAGTTGTTCTTAGTCTAGGCAGCCACTCAGGCCCATCCATAGCCCTAAAGCAGGGCCTCCAGTGGCCTCTGAAGTTCCAGGCCACCCCCAGCCATTGTTTCAGATCTTCACCCTCACTTCTGGTTCCCAGCCAAAGCGCCCGGTGGGCACACTCACCTTGGCCCCCCATTCGGCGCCCCAGTGTTCTCCACAGTTTAGGGTAAAGTTCTCAAAAGTCCTCAAACAATTCTCCAAGTTCCCGGGAGCATGGGAGCAGCCAGGATACGGCAAAATACCATAGAGGAGTCCCTGGCTGCGGCTCTTTCCATTCGTCCATCGCCGCAGCCGTCTCCCTTTGCCCTTCCCGACTGCCTCCCTGCCTCTACTTATGACCACAATAGAATTATTATTATGACGACAATAAAATTTCAAAAAGCAGATGAGAGAGATGCCACCCGATAAACAAAGGAGCAGGGGAAGTAAAAAGATGGATGCAATTCTTAAAAATGTGTTTTTTTCAGTTAGATATACGAATGGTCCTTGACTTACGACCACAATTGAGCCCATAGTTTCCTTTGCTAAATGAGGCAGTTGTTAAGTGAATTTTGCCCGATGTTACGACCTTATTGACCAGCGTTGCTAAGCGAATCAGTGCTGTTGTGAAGTTAGGAACACGGTTGTTAAGCCTACAATACAGGAATCTTCCTAGACTAGCAGTTTGCATCTGGGATAGTCTAGATAAGGTTCAATGGCATTTAAGGGAGTTTGGCCTCTTATGTCTACATAAGGATTCCAGACTCCTTCCCTGCTTGACTCCTTCCCCTGTCTCCCCCAGCCTCTTTCCCACCATCTCAATGCTTCTGTCTCCGCTGATCCCTCCTAACTTTCTCAAGCATATACTCAACGCTCCCTTGCAACTTGGACTAACATCAATGGTGCAAAGAGTCAGGTTCTACATTTAGGCAACAAAAACGAAATGCACAGGTACAGTATAGGTGGTACCTTGCTCAATAGTAGTAACTGTGAAAGGGATCTTGGAGTCCTAGTGGACAAGCATTTAAATAGGAGCCAGCCGTGTGCAGCAGCTGCCAAAAAAGCCAACACAGTTCTAGGCTGCATCAACAGAGGAATAGAATCAAGATCACGTGAAGGGTTAATACCACTTTACAAGGCCTTGGTAAGGCCACACTTGGAATACGGCATTCAGTTCTGGTCGCCACGATGTAGAAAAGATGTGGAGACTCTAGAAAGAGTGCAGAGAAGAGCAACAAAGATGATTAGGGGACTGGAGACTCAAACATATGAAGAACGGTTGCAGGAACTGGATATGTTTAGCTTAAGAGAAAGAAGGACTAGGGGAGACATGAGAGCATCTTCCAATATCTCAGGGGCTGCACCAAAGAAGAGGGAGTCAAACTATTCTCCAAAGCACCTGAGGGTAGAACAAGAAGCAATGGGTGGAAACTAATCAAGGAGAGAAGCAACTTAGAACTGAGGAGAAACTTCCTGACAGTTAGAACAATGAATCAGTGGAACAGCTTGCCTCCAGAAGTTGTGAATGCCCCAACACTGGAAGTCTTTAAGAAGATGTTGGATAGCTATTTGTCTGAAACGGTATAGGGTTTCCTGCCAAGGCAGGGGGTTGGACTAGAAGGCCTCCAAGGTCGCTTTAAACACTGTTATTCTATCTTCTAACTCTCCAAAAGACCAGTTCCCGCGGAGTGTGACCCTCCCTCGCCATAACAGCCCATTCCCCCAAGGGAACCAATCTAAAACGAACTTAAAAAGCAAGCACTGGGCATTAAGGCATTACCCACCAGCTGCATCTGTCAGGAGGAATTCTGGTAATTTGCTAATGGACGAGGCCAACTTTTCCCTTTCAGTGTTCTGGGGAGGTTAAGATGGCAGAGTCATTTCGCTCGGCGGAAAAAAGCCGCAGGTGCCATCCGGACCCAGCGAAGAGGTGAGAAATGCCATTACGGGTGAGGAAAGAAAGAGAATTAAAAACAAAAAAACCCCACCCAGAAAATGTGGGAGTTTTAATACCTCAGATGGGAAAACAATTAAAAGATTCCCGCAAAGTCAGACGCTGGGCTCATTAAAAGGGAAAAGTCAGACGGAAGAATTGGGGGGAAAAACCCTGAGAAAAAGGATATTTTTCTAAGGAGTGTAAACAAACGCAGCAAGTCCTCGACTTACAACCGTAACGGAGCCCAAAATTTATGCTGTTAAGTGAGACATTTGTTAAGTGCACCTTGCCCCAGTTTACGACCTTTCTTGCCACAGTTTGTTAGGTGAAATCACTGTAGTTGGTAAGTGATTAACCCGGTTGGTAAGTGAATCTGGCTTCTCCGTTGACTTTTCCTCATCAGAAGGTCGCAAAAGGGGATCATAGGACCCTGGGACCGTCATAAATGCGAGTCAATTGCCAAGCGACTGAATTTTGATCACGTGACCATGGGGACGCTGCAAAGGTCGTAACTGTGAAAAATGGCCATAAGTCACATTTTTCAGCGCCGTTGTAACTTTGAACAGTCACTAAGTGAACCATTGTAAGTCGAGGACTTCCTGTACAGGTAGTCCTCGACTTACAAGAGTTCATTTTGTGGCACCCCTCCTCCCCCAAACTACAAATCTCAGAATGCCATGGGGAAAGTCTTGGAACAGATTTATACAAATCAGATTTATACAAATCAGATTGCACCCCAGGGTTCTGAAGGAACTAGCAGACGAGATCTCAGAACCACTGAATTATATCTTTCAGAGATCCTGGAGCACCGGGGAACTACCAGAGGACTGGAAAAGAGCTGATGTGGTTCCCATCTTCAAAAAAGGGAAAAAAATAGATCCAGGAAACTACAGACCTATCAGCCTGACCTCAATACCAGGAAAGATTCTGGAAAAAATAATCAGGCAACGAATTTGCGAACACCTAGAAGCAAACAAAGTAATAGCCAAAAGCCAACATGGATTTGTCAAAAACAGATCATGCCAGACTCATCTTATTGCATTCTTTGACAAAGGGAAAAAAATTAGTGGACCAGAGGAATGCCGTCGATATAGTTTACTTGGACTTCCGTAAGGCTTTTGATAAGGTAGACCATAACCTACTACTAGATAAAGTAGAAGAATGTGGGTTAGACAACATCACCACCAGATGGATTGGTAACTGGCTGACCAACCACACTCAACGTGTAGTCCTCAATGGAACTGCATCTACATGGAGGGAGGTATGCAGTGGAGTACCCCAAGGCTCTGTTTTAGGCCCAGTACTCTTCAACATCTTCATCAATGATTTGGATGAGGGAATAAATGGGGAACTCATCAAATTTGCAGTTTAACATCAAGCTGTCAAGAATAGCCAACGTTCCAGAAGTCAGGCTTAACATACAGAAGGATCTTGACAAACTTGAACATTGGGCACTATCTAATAAAATGAAATTCAATGGTGAAAAGAGTAAGGTTCTACATTTAGGCAACAAAAACGAAATGCACAGGTACAGTATAGGTGGTATCTTCCTCAACAGTAGTAACTGTAAGAGGAATCTTTAAACGTACAGCAGCTGCCAATAAACCCAACACAGTTCTAGGCTGCATTAAAGATTACATGAAGTATTAATACCACTTTATAAGGCCTTGGTAAGACCAAACTTGGAATCCTGCATCCAGTTTTGATCGCCGCGATGTAGAAAAGATGCAGAGATTCTAGAAAGAGTGCAGAGAAGAGCAACAAGGATGATTAGGGGACTGGAGGCTAAAATATACGAAGAACGGTTGCAGGAACTGGGAATATGTCTAGTTTAATGAAAAGAAGGACTAGGGGAGACATGATAGCAGTCTTCCAATATCTCAGGGGTTGCCACAAAGAAGAGGGAGTCAAACTGTTCTCCAAAGCACCTGAGGGCAGGACAAGAAGCAATGGGTGGAAACTAATCAAGGAGAGAAGCAATTTAGAACTGAGGAGGAATTTCCTAACAGTTAGAACAATTAATCAGTGGAACAGCTTGACTCCAGAAGTTGTGAATGCCCCAACACTGGAAGTCTTTAAGAAGATGTTGGATAGCCATCTGTCTGAAACAGTATAGGGTTTCCTGCCTAGGCATGGGGTTGGACTAGAAGACCTCCAAGGTCCCTTCCAACTCTACTATTGTATTGTAAATATTATTTGTCTATCAAAGCTGAGTTATTTCAATACAACTAGTCCTCAACTTACAACAGTTCATTTAGTGACTGTTCAAAGTGACAACAGCACTGAAAAAAAGGGACCATTTTTCACACTTACGACCGTGGCAACATCCCCATGGTCACATGATTTATATTCGGACACTTGAGAAGTGACTCACATTTTGCGACCTTCTGTCCAGCAAAGTCAAGGGGGAAACTAGATTCACTTAACAACCGTTGGACTCACTTAAAAACCGCGGGGATTCCCTTAGCAGCGGTGGCGAGAAAGATGGTTAAACTCACTTAGTAACTGTCTCTCTTAGCAACAGAAATTTGGGGCTGTACTCCATATCTGGAGGAAAACATACTTGATACCTGGAGGCAAAACCAGCTGTCAAAATCCTTACTGTCGTTCTGGAGCAGTTTTTCTCAAGCTTATTTGAAGAGCTGTGGACTTTAATTCCCCAGCTGGGGAATTCTGGGAGTTGAAGTCCACACCTCTTCAAATACAATACAATAGCAGAGTTGGAAGGGACCTTGGAGGTCTTCTAGTCCAACCCCCTGCCTAGGCAGGAAACCCTATACCATTTCAGGCAAATGGCTATCCAACATCTTCTTAAAGACTTCCAGTGTTGGGGCATTCACAACTTCTGGAGGCAAGCTGTTCCACTGATTAATTGCCCTCACTGTCAGGAAATTTCTCCTCAGTTCTAAGTTGCTTCTCTCCTTGATTAGTTTCCACCCATTGCTTCTTGTTCTGCCCTCAGGTGCCTTGGAAAATAGTTTGACTCCCTCTTCTTTGTGGCAACCCCTGAGATATTGGAAGACTGCTATCATGTCTCCCCTAGTCCTTCTTTGCATTAAACTAGACATACCCAGTTCCTGCAACCGTTCTTCATATGTTTTGGCCTCCAGTCCCCTAATCATCTTTGTTGCTCTTCTCTGCACTCTTTCCAGAGTCTCCACATCTTTTCTACATCCTGGAGACCAAAACTGGATGCAGGATTCCAAGTGTGGCCTCACCAAGGCAAGCTTGAGAAAAACTGCTCCAGAGACTGAACTGGATAGGATCTGGACAGTTTCTGAATCTTCTTTTTCCTTCTTCTTCTCCTGCTGCTGCGGTCATTTTCCAGAAAAAGGCTTTCTTTTTTTTGAAGTGCCAATCCAAGAAAAAATAAAATAAAGATAGGAGTTGGAAGGTGGGAAACCAAACAGGATGCTGACCGGGAAAAAATCTATTTGTTGCCTAAAAGCCACCAAAACAATCCCACTCCAAGTCAAAGCCAGAGAGAGGGGCGGGGGTGTCTTTGGCCAGCAGGAAAAGGAGAGGAAACTTCCCCCCCACCCTTTTGGCACGGGGAAAGTTCGGCCTCCGACACAGGCTGTCAATTAATGGTTGGTGAAAAGCCGTGTTAGAAGGGAGGAGAGGAATAGATGTGGTTTTAAAAAAGGGCATTAAGTTTCCAGGATTATCAATAAGGGTCGTCCCCCCCACCTATTTTTATTTTTCTTATAATGAAAGTGTTGTGGTGCCTCGTTGCAAGATTAATGGACCTTCAAGATGAATGCGGTCCTTTGACAGGCAGGAGCTCTTCTGGGAGGAAGCTGCATCTGCAAATTTTGGAGGAGGAGGAGGAGGAGGAGGAGGAGGAGGAGGAGGAGGAGGAGGAGGAAGAGGAAAAGGACTGTGAGGTCCTTAGTGCTCTCTGAACTTGGTGGTTTTCTTGGAGATGTTTCAAGACCCAATTAGGTAACATCATCAGTGTTAGAAGGGAGTAGGGTTTGTGGAGAGGAGGAGGACTTTTTGAGGTCCTTGTTGCCCTCTGAGGTTGATGTTTTTCTTGCAGACATTTCATGACTCAACTAGATAACATCATCAGTGTCAGAAGTGAAGAGGAGGAGGAGGAGGAGAATTATGACTCTCTGGGCTTGGGTGTTTCCTTGCAGACATTTCATGACCCAACTAGGGAAAATCATCAGTGCTAGAAGGGAAGAGGAGGAGGAGGAAGACTGTGGCTCTCTGAGCTTGGTGCTTTTCTTGCAGACGTTTCATCACCCAACTAGGGAACATCATCAATGCTAGAAAGGGAAGGGGGTTTGTGAGGAGGAGGAAGAGGAGTTCTAAGGTTCCTTCCAACTCTGGTATTCTGTATTATGACAGGGGGATGGACTAGATGACCTCAAAGGTCCCTTCTAACTCTAGTATTCCATATTCTGAAAGTGGGATTGACTAGAAGACCTTGAAGGTCCCTTCCAACTCTGGTATTCTGTATTCTGAAAGTGGGGTTGACTGAAAGACCTCTAAAGTCCCTTCCAACTCTGTTATTCTAGATCCTGAAAGTGGGGGTTGACTAGAAGACCTCTAAGGTCCCTTCCAACTCTGGTATTCCCATGCTTTATCAGAGTCCCAAAGAAATCCTGAGATACCAATGTGATTCAGCATCCATTGCATGCTATCTCCCAGCCAGCAGCAGGGAAAAAAAGGCAATATCCTGTCCAATTTATGTTATGCACACTTCATTATTCAACACCACAACGGTTTTTGGGGGGTGGGGGGCATCAATGTTTGACAACTTCCCCAAAAGAGACAATTCTTGAAGCAATAGCGCCCCCTTGAGGTGAGATGCTGCGGCTGTCTTAGAAAGGAACCGCCTTCATTAAACCACGACACAAAGACAACTAAGCGTTATGCGAGTACAACGTACAGCCCAGCATATATATAAGTTGGAAAAACTGAATCTAAGGAAAGTGCAGGCAGTCCTTGATTTACAACAGTTCATTTAGTGACCGAAGTTGCCAGAGCCCTGGAAAGAGAGACTAAGGGCCAATTTTCACGGTTACGGCCATTTTCAAGTCACATGATCGGTTGCTTGGCAAGCGTCCCACAGTTATGACGGTCGCAACGTCCCAGGGTCATTCCATTCCCTTCTGCGACTTTCGGACAAGCGGTCGGGGGAGAAATCCGATTCACTTACTAACAACTGCCATCTGTCAGAAACGGTGTAAGGCAGGGGTGTCCAAACTTGGGAACTTTAAGACTTGTGGACTTCAACTCCCAGAATTCCCCAGCCAGCTGGCTGGGGAATTCTGGGAGTTGAAGTCCACAAGTCTTAAAGTTCCCAAGTTTGGACACCCCTGGTGTAAGGTCTCCTGCTTGGGCAGGGGGTTGGACTAGATGACCTACAAGGTCCCTTCCAACCTTGTTAATCTGTTAAAGTTACTCACTTACCACTGCAGTGATTCACTTAACAACTGTGGCAAGAGAGGTCGTAAACGGCACTGAAAAAAGAGAGACTTATGAGCGTTTTTCACACTTACGACCCGTTGAAGAATCCCCCATGGTCACATGATCAAAATTCAGACCACAACTGATTCAGATTTATGACGGTGGCAGTGTTCCCAGGGTCACGTGATCCCCTTTTGCGACCTTTCAACAAATGAAGCCAGGGGAAAAGTCAGACTCACTTAACAACCATGTGACTAACTTAAACCACTGCTGTGATTCACTTAACAACTGTGGCAAGAGACGTTGTAAACAGCACTGAAAAAAGAGAGATGTATGACTGTTTTTCACACTTACGACCGCTTCAGTGTCCCCATTGTCGTATGATCAAAATTCAGACGTTTGATAACTGACTCATATTTATGACGGTCACAGCGTCCCGGGGTCACGTGATCCCCTTTTGCAACCTTCTGGCCCGCAAAGTCAATGAGAGAAGTCAGATTCGCTTAACAACCATGTTGCTACCTGAACAGCTGCAGTGATTCACTTAATGTCGGTGGCAAGAAAGGTTGTAAAATGGGACAAAATTCACTTAACAAAGCCGGCTTCTAAAGTTGCTTCCAAATGCACTATTCACTACTGGGGAGGAAAAAATAAACCTTCAAGGGGCAACCATAACTCTCAGAGGGAGCGCCAACAACCAGAGCACTGCAAAGTAATATAAATCCTTTCATTATTCAGTCAGAACTGAAGAAGCTTCTTGGATGAGAAGCGAAACCTCTTCAAGGAAAAACGAAGAAAGTCCACTTGCCTTTTGAAAAAGCAACATAAAAGTCAGTATGTTGAGTTGCTGGTTAAAAATAATAAAGGCGAGGATACAGACAAATCAATAAATACAAATTAAGAAACGGCGAATTCATCAAGAAGGGATAAGAAAAGAAAGGCCCAAAGTGGGACGGGGGCTTACTTTCGGAGGTGTTCGTTCTCTTTCAGGAAAACTTCCGTCCGTCTGTTGTTGACACCACAACCGCTTTTGTACGACCTGAAAGGTGTGAAGACAAAAAAAAAATGAAAAGAGAATTCAGACTTTAAGTACTGATGATTTATAGGCAGAGGTGAACAACTAATGACCCGTTTACAACCGGAGGACTTCAACTCCCACATTGGCTGGCTCAGGAATTCTGGAAGTTGAAGTCCACCGGCTGTAAAGAGGCCACAGACACACACAGACACACAGACACACACAGACACACACGGGAAAAATTAGACAATTCCCAGCCTAACTGCTTTCTTTGCAATGTTATTTTTCTAATCCATTTCAACCTCTTGTGTGTGTTTGCGGCCATTGTAACTTTGAAAGCAGGTCGTAAGTAGCTTGGGGGAGGGGGGGATCGTAAATTTGAGCAGTCGTTAAGTGACCAGTCGTAAGTGGAGAACTCTCTGCATTGAACACAAGGCCAAATTTGCAATCTTTCAATTTGTGTGCAAATAAACACCTCTCTCTCTCTCCCCCCTCTCATTCTCTCATTCTCTGTCTCTCTCTTTCTCATTCTCTGTCTCTCTCTCTCTCTCTCTGTCTCTCTTTCTGTCTCTCTCATTCTCTCTCTCCCTCTCTCTCATTCTCTCTGTCTCTCCCCCCTCTGTCTCTCTCTCTCTCATTCTCTCTCTCTCATTCTCTCTGTCTTTCTCTTTCTCTCTCTCATATTCTGTCTCATTCTCTCTCTCCCCTCGGGAAAGGGGGCGGTCTATAAATTCAATAAATTCAATTCAATTCTCTCTCTCTCTTCCCCTCTCTCTCATTCTATCTCTCTCATTCTCTCTCTGTCTCTCTCATTCTCTCCCTCTCTCTCATTCTCTCTCTCCCCCCTGTCTCTCTCTCTCATTCTCTCTGTCTTTCTCTTTCTCTCTCTCATATTCTGTCTCATTCTCTCTCTCTCTCTTCCTCTCTCTCTCATTCTATCTCTCTCATTCTCTCTCTCTCTCTCTCTCTCTCTCACACACACACACACACACTTATAACAAGACTGTTGCTTTGGCGAGTGTGAGATTTACAGAGACACAGAAAGAGCGGAGAAGGAAAATGGGAACTGGTATCTAAAAAAGGAACAACTCAAAAACAAAGGGAGAAATGGTGGGAAGCAAAAAAGAGAAATCCGGGGGGGGGGGGGGGGGAGATTACTCAAAGAAGAATGACAGGGAAAATGCAGAAGAAAAGATAGAATACATATAAAAGGAAAAAAAGAAAAGAAAAAAAGGATCTAAGAGTAGGGGATAGAAGGACAAGCCGAAAACGGATGGAAAATGGAACATCAAAGAAAGTAAGGGATGAGTTAAGAGAAGATGGTTAGGAAAGGAGGAAGGGAAAGAAGGGATGTATCAGTAGAAAAATGAAATATGTTAACACTGCCAATAATATACAGCAAAATAACATGATAATGGTGGATAACCAATTAAGTAAATTGCTCATTATGTTAAAACTGAATGTGGGGATACATGCCACTTATAGAAATTAGAATAATAAATGGAAAATGAAATGATAAATTTGGCATATTTTCTGAAAAGGGCAAAAAACGATACTGTTTATGTGTTATAAGGGAAAATTAAGTTTAAGATGGAAATATGGGAATGTATGGGGTTGAAATTAGAAATGGTAATGTGGTATAAAACAAATTATGTACATGAGAATGTAAAAAGGGGGAAATCTGGACGACTCCTTGTTTGTAAAAAGAATTTAAAATTTGTAATAAAAAAAACCCTAAGATTACTCAAACTGGAAGGTCATGACCTTCAAGTAGGATGGCATGCCTTCCTTTGGTATGAAAAAGGATTTGCACACAAATATTTCAATAGACACTACATCAGACAGTCCCTGTTATTAATATGGAACAAAATTAAACACAACCACTATACCAAAAACACCCATTTGGCTATCTACAATGGAAGCATACATACACCCAAATTTAATGAATATGGAAAATATAGTTACATATAAAGAGTTATTGAACAGACAGGGGGAGATCAAAATTAGATTAGAATTGGCATCACAAGGGGTACAAGTAGAACGGTGGTCCTACTTACAGATACAATCAAGGTTTGCACAGGATAGGAAGAAGGAAGGTATTGCCAAAGATTACACAATATTAGATAAACTTTTGATACAGACAGAAAACAGGCTGATCAAAGTGTTGTATAGATTTTTGTTGGAGTATAAACTAGAGGAGGAACATGTCAAAGAAACCATGGTCGCCTGGGTAAAGAAATTCGGTTATAATGTGGAATTGGCTAAGTGGGAAAAACTTTGGATACTTAATCAAAAACTGACAATGGTTATGGCGTATAAAGAAAATCTTTATAAGATCTTCTACAGATGGCATCTCCCCCCCCCCCCCCCCCCAGTATGGGTCTCCAAAATGTTTAAAAATCTGGCCCCAAATTGTTGGAAGTGCAAAAAAACACCAGGCACTTTTTATCATATGTGGTGGACGTGCAATGAGGCAAAAAAATACTGGAAAATGATTCAATTATGGTTAGAACAAATGGTGGGAGACCAAATCTTGTTTCAACCACAAATTTTTCTCCTAGGTATAATACCGGAGAGGTTTAAGAAAGATACACTTTATCTAGTTATATATGTACTAACTGTGGCGCGCATAACTTATGCACAATATTGGAAAAAAGAAAATACACCATCAGAGCTAGACATAATCAGAAAAGTGTTGGCCTGCGCGGAAGCAGATAGGCTCACTCTTGAACTTAAAAATAAAGGGGAATCAGAATATTTTGAAGTCTGGAACAGATTTTGTGATTGGTATAAGACAAGGTGACAAGACTGGAACAAACTGTATATATTGCGATTGGACAGAAGGATAGACAATGTATTAAGTAGGCTAATTGTCAACGGTTGAGACTAGCTGTACATAATGTGAATGTATGGTCACTTCGACTTCGGGGTACTGCATTGTTTTAAATGTAAAAATAATAAAAATATATTCAAAGAAAAAACTATGAAAAAATTAAAGCGACCAGTTGTAAGTCGAGAACTCCTTGCATTGAACACAAGGCCAAATTTGCAATCTTTCACATTGTGTGCAAATACACCCCCCCACCCCCCCCATGTTTATAACAGGACCACGCCCTGTTGCTTTTGGGAGAGTGTGAAGTTCATATATAATGTTATTTGAAGTTCAGGGATCTGAGCTAAGTAAATACCACCTTGCAATCATTTACTTTTATTAACAGTTTGGGAGGCTGCAGAAGTCTGCAAACAGAACTCCCAGATCCAAAGGTAGTCCTCGACTTACAAGCATTCGTTTAGCGACCGTTTGAAGTTACGACGACACCGGGGGGGAAGTGACTTGTGGCTGTTTTTCACACTTAACGACCGTTGCGGCATCCCCGTGGTCACCTGATCAACATTGAGACGGAAACGGACTCATATTTATGACGCTTGGTCACGTGATTTCCCTTTGGCGACCTTCTGACCAGCATGGGGAGGCCAGATTCACTTAACAACCGTGTCACTAACTTTTAACAACCGCAGGGATTCACTGAACAACGGTGGCAAGGAAGGTCATAAAACTCACTTCACAAACGGAAGTGTGAAAAAAACTAACCGTGTCGCTTTTTTTCAGTGGCTCCAAACGGTCACTAAAGAAACAGTTCTACGTCCCTGTAATTATAACAACATTGTGGAAACAATTAACGACATACTCGATATCTTTCCGGACGGAGCCCATGAGGTTCTCCCTTTCCCGCACTGCCATGAAGTTGGTTTTGGTTTTGTGGAATTCGTGGGTGTAATCCTGTCGAGAGAGAAAAAGAAAAGAAAAAATAAATGATTCCGACGGGTTTGAGGACTAGGAACTTAGAAGAGAATATACGGCCTTCAACTGCCAACCTAAGCTGGGCTGAAGTCCAAATATTGTTTTTTCCCCCCAAACACATTTATTTATTTATTTTTGTTACATATTTTAACTGCTTTTATAAACAAAGTGTTGTCCTGGTTCCCCCCCCCCCCCTTTACATCTTCTATTATGCATAGTACAATACAATACAATACAATAGCAGAGTTGGAAGGGACCTTGGAGGTCTTCTAGTCCAACCCCCTGCCTAGGCAGGAAACCCTATACCGTTTCAGACAAATGGCTATCCAATATCTTCTTAAAGACTTCCAGTGTTGGGGCATTCACAACTTCTGGAGGCAACTTCTGTTCCACTGATTAATTGTTCTCACTGTCAGGAAGTTTCTCCTCAGTTCTAAATTGCTTCTCTCCTTGATTAGTTTCCACCCATTGCTTCTTGTCCTGCCCTCAGGTGCCTTGGGGAATAGTTTGACTTCCTCTTCTTTGGGGGCAACCCTTGAGATATTGGATCCACTGCTATCCTGTCTCCCCTAGCCCTTCTTTCTCTTAAGCTAAACATACCCAGTTCCTGCAACCGTTCTTCATATGTTTTAGTCTCCAGTCCCCTAATCATCTTTGATTTGACATCATATTTCCATTTCCTATTTCAGTCATCTTATTTTTATTCCATATTCTCCGGCTTAATTTAAATTTTTTCTTAATATATGAACAATATCCTTTTGCCTCTCAAAGTTAATCAAATTTAACATATCATTTCCATCTATTATTCTGTTTTACTATTAATAATACGTATCCTCAAGTTTAATTTTATATAGTAAACATTTCATTTAATTAGTTATCCACAAGCACTAATTTTCATCTATATCCCACGCATTTTATTGAGTGTATACCATTGGCTATATTTACTACGTTTCATTCTATTCTACTAATAAATGCTTTTCTTTCTGGGGGCCGGGGGCAAAACCTGCTGAACTGTCTCGCTTAGCGATGGACATGTTCGGCTCAATGGCGGTCGTACATTGAGGACTGCCTGTAGATAGGGGACGAGGGCCCATGCTCGGGGAAAGGGTCTTACTTGTAGGATGTCTCTATGCCGTTGTAGGGTGTGCATCAGAGCCGCGTTGAGGGAGGGGACACCAGCGCTGTTGGTGTACTCCGCCATTTTGTCATTGACCGCCGTCAGCTGCAACAGAGAGGAGGAGAACATTAGCAGCTTTTCAAGATAAAGAGCTTTTCGTAGAGGGGAGGATTGTATGGAGCTAGATGATACGTAGCCATAACAACATTCTTTCTAGAAAGCCAAGGTCATCCTTTTGTCTCTGCACCTCTGCACCTGACCGGAACTGGATAGGTGGAAGCTGCCAGCATGGCAGTGGGAGATTGGACCATGGGATGGGCTGGTGGGTGTGGGGGCAAGATCTTGAACTTCCAACTGGGTGGGGAAAACCGGGAAGCTTTCAGATTCTGGTTTTCCCAGATGCGCCAACATGGCTCTCTTCATCAATTGGAACTTTGAGCAATTCTTTGTCTCGAACTCTGATTTACTTTTGGATGCTATTTGGAAACCTGACATTAACCGGAATCAACAGCTTGCTTCTTCAAACAAGCAACCCTTTGACATTACAGGTCACCCTCAACTTACAACAGTTCACTTAGTGACTGTTGGAAGTGATGACATCACTGAAAAAGAGTGACTTCAGACAGTTTTTCTCACTTCTCTCCTTGATGAGTTTCCACCCGCTCCTTCTTGTCCTTCCTTCAGGTGCTTTTGGGGAATAGCTTGATTCCCTCTTCTTTGGGGTCAGCCCCTGAGATATTGGAAGACTGCTATTATGTCCCCCCTGGTCTTTCTTATCGTTTAATGAGCATATTACAGCTGTCTTTTTATTCCTGCCTCTTGGAGAAATCAGGAAATTTCTTTTTAAAAAAAAAAAAACAATTTTTATTTGTTTTTAAACAAGGACAAACAAACATAAAAATAAAAAAACCACCTTCCATTACAAATTGTAGAAAGTGTGTCAGTTGGTTACAGTATTTCCATGCATCTCTTCCATAATTACCACCTGCTTTTCATATGAAATCGCATATTTTAAATTCACATATATTCATGTATATCACAATTATTATATCTCAACCTCAATTTGACTATAATTGTTTTTACGTCCTTTTATATATATTCAAAATCTAGAATAGGATTATATGATAACATTCTATTAAATCATCCTTAAATCATCTAATCACATTACATCTTTATAACATATTCTAGATAAAGCTTTTAAACCTCCTCTCATAATCTCCATATATTGTTTATATAAAATTTCATATTATCAAACTAATATATCTATATGTATTGTTACCATTATTAATCATTATTTAACTATAGCTATTGTTGCTTCATTTTATACATACTACTAGTAAACTAAATTTAGCTTAATTTTTTATTACACATTTTCATTGCATCAACCTGTATCTTTCCAGTAATAGTACGGTCTTATATCTTGTAGCATTAATGTTCTAGTTACTTCCTTAATAAATCTTGTATAAACTTCTCTTGGCAACATGTTGTTCCTTTCGTATCTCATAAAAGCTCGAAACCCAACATCTGCTGTTTCCATCAGCTTATCTTTGGTTATCACTGGTGCTTCTGTCAAGATTTCTCTCCTCATCTCCCTCAATTTTTCTCTCTTTTCTTCTTCTGTGCTTTGAAGTCTGGGGTAGAGTTCCAATCCATCTATCTCCCCTTTCCATAGTCCGCTCTTGCCATTACCAACCACGCTCACTCTGTTGTCAGTATCCACAGTTTTCTTATCTCTTTGCTCATTTTTTTCTTCCATCTGTTGAACTCTGTCCTCCACTTTCTTCATTTGGTAAACATCCTCTGTTTCTCCATCAGATTTTTTTGTTTTGTATTCCATATTCTCCAGTCTCTTTTCAATTCTCTCTGTCACAACTAATAGATTTTGAATTTCAAACATAATCATTTGCAATGTTATAGTTTATTTTTCCTGCTGGGCCATTCTTTCAATTTTGCAGACACTGCCACTATAGGGTTCAAGGCTATTTTAATAAACTTCAAACAGGTTCATTTATTATCTTTCAAGTCAAAATGTTGTCTTCCCTCCAATAGCTAGTGATAGAACTTCCAAAAGGCACCTGTATAAACAACTCTTCCTACTATCACTGTCAGTAAACAAACTGAAAGAACCTTGAATCTCAAGTGATCAAGGAGAAAGAAGAAAAACAATGTATCCAGCCTCCAGCCTCTAAGTGGCAGTGTAACTGCTTTTCCTCCTGTTGTTACAACCCTCTTCATAATCCTTATTATCTTCTTTGTATTCCAAGCTTAAGAAAGGAAGAAAAAAACCTTTAAATGGAGATCAAAAACAATCCAATCAATCAAGTCAAGCATTATTTTAAAAAAAGAGAACTTTAATCCATAGGTATAAGCAAAAGTGAAAAAAGAAGAAAGAATTAATCCATTCAGTTTAAAAAATAGGGAGCCCCTGCAAAAGTTCCATCCGTGAAAAACAAATTAGAAACTGGATAACACACTAAGTTCAATGCAGATCAATCTCGCCGCCTACAGTCTTCTGTCTTCAATCTTAACTTAACTTTAAAAAAATTTCTTGGGTAGTCTCTTCCTCTAATAATAAAATTTCCTCACCAATTCGACACTTTCTCTTTTCGCTTTCTTCCCATTCCGGAGCTGTCCCAACTTCAGCAGCTTCATTAGCTGCGTTTCTGTCACTGGAAAAAAAGGGATATTCCTGGATCTTTCAGGGACTTTGCAGTGTCCGAGATCAGCAGAAGGTGCCCATCTCAATCATGGTCTCTGCGGGACGGTTTAGGTCCAAATGGACCGTCCAGCGGCAGAAATTCGACTGCGATCTCGGAGCACCAAGATCACACGTCGTGCTGTCGCGCCATCAGTTCTCCTCCTCCTCCAAATTTCTGTTGTAGCCCCTCCAACAGCCCAATCAGAGGAGGAGGAGGAAGGGTGGGAGTCAGGGTCAGCATCAGGGCAAACTGGGAGCTCCAGGGGGGAAGAGGGAATGGAGTTGTCAGAGGTGGAGCCTGGGCTGTCCGTCAGCCTTCAGATGGAAAGTCAACAGTCCCCAGGTGTGGAGGTGGCTGATGAGGAAGAGGAGGAACAGCTGGGAACAGTGCCTGATGCGTGGATGCACAGAAGGTAGAGGAGAGGAGAGCAGTGGAAATCTATGGGCTGGTCCTTGGGATGGAAGAGCCACCATTGCTAGCGAAGCCCCACCTGAGCTCTGGGGATCAAAGGCAGGGGGCGGAGATGAATAGATGTAGCAGACAACTCTTCATCTCCCTGCTGGCCGGACTTGTTAGCCTATGGTGAGAGAGAAACATTTTGCCTGGGCTGCCGGCGCTCCTAATAAAGGACACACTGATATTTTTGTACAAAATAAGAAATAAAAAACTTATTATTATTCAAGGAATCTGTGAGTTCACTTCAGAGGGTTTGCCATGTTTGGGAAGCTGGGTCAGAATAATTTCTCTTTAGTTCTAAGTTGTGTATGTATGTACGTTTGGTGTGGTAATATATGTTTCATGTTATATGCTCCATTGTACGCCGCCCCGAGTCCTACTTGGAAAGGGAGCGGCTAATAAATCCAAATTTATTATTATTATTAAATTTATTATAAGTTGCTGCTCTCCTTGATTAGTTTCCATCCATTGTTTCCTGTCCTGCCTTCAGGTGCTTTGGGGAACAGGCTGACCCCAAATTTTTCTTTGGGGCGGCCCCTCAAATATTGGAAACTTGCTATCATGTCCCCACTAGTCCTTCTTTTCATTAAACTAGCCATGCCATGTTACAGTTCCTGCAACCGTTCTTTATGTGTTCTTCATATTCCAGAGATTCTCTGCAGGCGGGATCGGTTGATCCCAGGAAGAGCTACAAACATCTGTGATTCCCGTCTTTGGTGGAAGGAAAGAGGGCAGCCCCCCCTTTTGACCTTCCGAAAGGGTCTGAAGACCTGGTGGTACCAACCACTGGGGAAATTCATTTTTTTTACTACCAGTTCTGTAGGCGTGGCTTGGTGGGCATGACAGGGGTGTGTGGCTTGGTGGGCGTGGCAGGGGCAGGATACTGCAAAATCTCCATTCCCTCCCCAATCTGGGGCCAGCCAGAGGTAGTTTTTGCCGGTTTTCCGAACTACTCAAAATTTCCACTACCGGTTCCCTGAACTACTCAAACTTTCCGCCACCAGTTCTCCGAACTACTTGAAATTTCCGCTACTGGTTCCCCGAACTACTCAAAATTTTCACTACCAGTTCTCCGAACTACTCAAAATTTTCACTACCAGTTCTCCGAACTACTCAAAATTTTCACTACCAGTTCTCCGAACTACTCAAAATTTTTGCTACCGATTGTCCAAACTACTCAAAATTTTCGTTATTGGTTCTCCAAACCACTCAAACTTTCCGCCACCAGTTCTCTGAACTACTCGAAATTTCCGCTACAGGTTCTCTGAACTACTCAAAATTTCCACTACCAGTTCTCCGAACTACTCATAATTTCTGCTACTGGTTGTCCAAACTACTCAAAATTTCTGCTACAGGTTCTCCGAACTACTAAAATTTCTCATTATTGGTTCTCCAAACTACCCAAAATTTCTGCTACCGGTTCTCCAGAACCTGTCAGAACCTGCTGGATTTCACCCCTGGTGCCAGCCCAACTGGGGTCTCAATGGGGCACTTCATTCTGGAGGTAGTTAATGGACTCAGGTAAGTCCCCCACCTCATCCCTTTATGCATCCCGCTCCCTTCCTTCCCAGCTTTGCAAATCTTAAAATCAATTTTAGTGTTGGTAGAGGTAGTCCTCGACTTACAACAGTTCATTTAGTGACCGTTTGAAGGTTCCGCGCCACTGAAAAAAGCAACTTACGATTATTTTTCACACACACTCCTTTTTGATACTCTGGTGTCTCAACTTACACTGGGCACAATCCAACATAGACCATTTCTGATCTATTCCTCGACTTAATAGCGATAACACTTAGATTTATATACCGCCCTATAGTATGCTTTACATACTTTCTGAGTGGTTGACAGTGTTAGCATTTTGTTGGTCATTTGCATTCTTTTTAGAGAGCCATTGAGGCCACTTGGAGTGCAAAAGGGTGTGGAGCCTTCTTGGATGCAGGATGCTTTCTGCCCTGTGTCCCTTCACAGGTGCAGGCTGTTGGGGATGTGTTTGTGTTATCTGCATCTCAAACTGAGGTACAAATAATTCCTGCAGTCGGCAATTTTTTCCTCCTCTGGAAATCCATTCAAAAGGTATTCATCCCAAAGTGCATAGCTAAATATCTACGGAGATTCTCCATCATCCAGGTCGCGGATGTCCCAAATGTGCTTTTTTTGAAGAGGCAATCAGACTTCCTGGTTTTTCTTTGAAAACATTTCACTTCTCATCCAAGAAGCTTCTTCAGCTCTGACAGGATAGTGGGAAAGGGAAGGATTGATATTTCTTGCAGACAGCTGGTCCTTTGCATCCTTTTAGAGGGCCCTTGAGGCCACTTGGAGGTTTCTCTGTGTCCTCAGGGTCACCTCAGTAGTGCAAATGGTTCCTGTAGTCTGCAATTTTCCCCTCCTCTGGAAATCCATTCCTACTCCCACCATTCCAAGGGTCTTCATCCCAAATTGCGTAGCTAAAAGACTGAAGAGATTTTCAGTCATCCAGGTCATGGTTGTCCCAAAGGGGCTTTTTCAAGAGGCAACTGGATTTTCTGGTTTTTCTTGGAAGACGTTTCGCTTCCCATCCAAGAAGCTTCTTCAGCTCTGACTGGATGGTGGCGAAGGGAAGGATTGATCCTCCTTGCAGACAGCTGGTCATTTGCATCCTTTTTAGAGGGTCCTTGAGGCCACTTGGAGGTTTCTCTGTGTCCTCAGAGTCACCCGAGTGATCAAATGGTTCCCGTATTCTGCAATTTCTCTCTGGAATTCCACTCCTACACTCCCACCCTTCGAAGGGTCTTCATCCCAAATTGCAAAGCTAAAAGTCTGTAGAGATTCTCCGTCATACAGGTCACGGTGGTCCCAAAGATGTTTTTTTTCAGCAGGTAACTGGACTTTCTTGTTTTTTTTCCTTCGAAGACGTTTTGCTTCTCATCCAACAAGCTTCTTCGGCTCTCATAGCTGGGACAACTCTGACCCGGATGACTGATAACCTCCACAGACCGTCAGCGTTTCAAGCAGGAGTCAGAGCTGGCCGCCACGACGCCTGTCTTACCTTCCCCAAGAGTTGCTCAATTTCCACAGCCATCGCTTCAAACATGCGGTCTTGGCTGGATCCGTTCAGGAGTGGGGTTGTGTCCGAGCTGGGCAAGGAACAACACAGAGGTTGCGTTAAAGTTTAACACGTGGTAGGAAATCTTGGTTTTACATTGAATTATTAGAGTTTTATCCCACTTTTATTACTGTATAAGTAATTCAAGGCAGCGAACATATGTAATACTCTTCCTCCTCCTATTTTTCCCACAACAACCCTGTGAGGTGGGTTTGACTGAGAGAGAGAGGGGAACAGAAGTCACCCAGCCGGCTTTTATGACTAAGGCAGAACTAGAACTCACCATTTCCTGTGATTGGCCCAGTCATTTATCTGGCTTTCACAGCTAATGCAGGATTAGAATTTCAGATGGATTTCATGTCTAAGGCAGGACTAGAACTCCCTGTCTCCTGGTGATTGGCTCAAAGTCACCCAGCTGGCTTTCATGCCTAAGGCAGAACTAGAACTCCCTGTCTCCTGGTGATTGGCCCAGTCATTTATCTGGCTTTCACGGCTAATGCAGGACTAGAATTTCAGCTGGATTTCATGTCTATGGTAGGACTAGAACGCACTGCCTCTTGCTTTCCAGATCAGCGCCTTAACCATTAGACCAAACTGGCTTTCATTTCATTTTAACTCAAGAATTCAAACGGGCTGGAGGTGCAAGCCACCTCAATACAGGTAGCTCTCGACTTACAACAGTTCATTTAGTGACCGTTCAAAGTTACAACAGCACCAGCACTGAAAAAGGTGACTCATGACCATTTTTCAGTGTTACGACCTTTGCAGCCTCCACATGATCATGTGATCAAAATTTGGATGCTTGGCAACTAACATATTTATGACAGTCAAGGGATCCAATTAGTGAAATAAATGGGGAAACCATTAACAGCCATGTTACTAACTTATTAACTGCAGTGATTCACTTAACAACTGTGGCAAGAAAGGGGGTAAAATAGAGCAAAACTCACTTCAGAGATATTGGAAGACTGCTATCCTGTCTCCCCTAGTCCTTCTTTTCATTAAACTAGACGTACCCAGTTCCTGCAACTGTTCTTCGTATGTTTTAGCCTCCTAATCATCTTTATTGCTCTTCTCTGCACTCTTTCTAGAGTCTCCGCATCTTTCCTACATCGTGGCGACCAAAACTGAATGCAAACGATCTAAGAATTTCCCAAGCGAGACTCCCTTATTCCAGAAATTTAAAAATTTCAAACATCCAGATGCGCAAAACCAAAGCAAATGGAGAAAGGGGGAGAACAAGTTTATTAAAAAATTGAAAAAGCGATACAAGATTTTAAGAAAGAAAGTTAAAAAGTTGATAAATGATGGAATTTCGAAGAGATGAAGAGATGGTGGATAATGAGAAAATGTATTAATAAAAGGGGAAGAGATATATATATATATATATATATATATATATATATATATATATATATATATATATATATATATATATAAAATAGTAGTATATACATTAATAGACAACACATATATATTTGTTATAACTCCAATAAGTAAAGATTTGTATAGGTGGGAATTTAAGATGAGATAATTTAATTGTATTATTAACATGAATAATACGTTAAACTATATTGCGAATTTAAAATAGTAAGGATTAGAAATTGCAGGGAGTTTGAGATACCTTCCCGGGATTGATTAAATATTGTTAATACATGGTGTTATTAGCAACCCTACACATTTGGAGCATTGAAGCTATGAATACATTGAATAATGAGTAATTTTAAAAAATATATTAAATTATATTAGTTAGCAGGGGATAATAAATACAGGGCAAAAAGAAATGTTATTTAGGTTGGAAAAATCATAAAGGATTATGGAAAGAGACCAATATTGTTGAAGTTGGAAGATTTGAAGTATGCATATTTGTTGGAATTACCATTGTTTAAAAAAGACTTGATCCAGTCAATGTACTCTCCATAAAAATATGTATGTTTATACTGGGGGGGGGGGATGTATAATAAAAAGAAAAAGAAAAAAACCACAAGTTGACCACTGCAATGAAGAATCGAATGAAGTAGCAGTGTGATAGTACCTATACCTGTTGCGTCTTCCATCGCGAGAGCTACCATGACTGTAGCTGGTGCACAATTTACTGAAAGAAACCAGCTTGAGGTCCAGTTCATTTTCCAGCTGCCGAGCCTGTTTCCTTAGATCTGCCCAAAGAGGAAGAAGAAAAATGGATGCTTCTCTGCCTTCTTACAATCCTGCCAGTTCACAACAACCTGGATGAAATGACTTTTGGAGATTCTAAATCAGGGATGTCCAATTGGCCCACTTTAAAGGCCTGCGGACTTCCACCCCCAGAATCCCCCAGCCAGCATGCTTTAAGAGAGGTGGGCTTCCACTCCCAGAATCCCCCAGCCAGCATGCTTTAAGAGGGGTGGGCTTCCACTCCCAGAATCCCCCAGCCAGCATGCTTTAGGAGGTTTGGGCTTCCACTCCCAGAATCCCCCAGCCAGCAGGCTTTAAGAGAGGTGGGCTTCCACTCCCAGAATCCCCCAGCCAGCAGGCTTTAAGAGAGGTGGGCTTCCACTCCCAGAATCCCCCAGCCAGCAGGCTTTAAGAGGGATGGACTTCCACTCCCAGAATCCCCCAGCCAGCAGGCTTTAAGAGGTTTGGACTTCAACTCCCAGAATCCCCCAGTTGTCATGCTTTTAGATGCACGGGCACTGATGACTGGGGAATTGTGGGAATTGAAGTCCACATATCATAAAGTTGCCAAGGTTGAGAAACCCTTGGATTAAAACCTGTATATCTAAGCGCCCGAACGCCTAGCTGTGTAAAGTCAACCTCACACTTTGCACAACACGAATCTCTTGTGGGATCCGTCTTCTGAGGAAAGAGAGAAGTTCTTGGATCTGCCCGAACGATCCTATCTTTTTGCACCCCAGGATCCCCTCCCTGTCTCCATTCGCTTATGGAACTCTCCAGAGGCTCTCCTGCTCTCCCCGAGGTGGTTCTTCGTCCTTCCAATTCTCGCAAGCAGCGCTTCAGCTCGAAAAGAACCTCCATGTCCAGCAGCAGTCTATCTCAGAGCTCCCAGTTTTTTTTCCTTTGAAGATGGGAGCTGATGCTGTTCCTCCCTCAGGCCAGGCACTTCTGGAGACCCCCTGCCCAGCCCAGAGGCCCCCTCCCCACCCCGAAAGAGCCCGGATATTTGCCCTGCAACAACCTCCCCCTCCAGCCTCTACTTTTGACACCCTCTCCCCAGAGGCTTTAGCGTTGCTGGGGGTGGGCGGTTTCTTTCAACCGCTCCACACACGTCCCCCCCCCCCATTCCCAGGCTTCTGGGCTCGGCCCGGCGCTCTCGAGAGGCCCTCGGCCTGAACTCCATCATCCACAACCCACAGAGGGATAACATAACCCATCACCTTCCGCGGAAGGAAGGGAGGGGTGGGAGAATGCCATCTCCCCCTTTTCCCTGGTGTCTCGGGGATGGGATGGGCTGCACTGGACCCCCTCCCACCGCCAAACGTAGACCCTGCGGGGGTTGGGGATGATGGGAGTTGTAGTCCTGCCAACCTTCTCACTCGGGGCGGGGCTGGGCGGTTGGCCTGACGGCTTCCAGCCTCCTAAAACCGGACGCCTTCCCGGACGCCCCTTTCCCTGGAGGGCCGCCCACTCCCCGCCGCGCCCCCCACTCACCCTCCCAGTAGTTGCTGCTCCCGGCCGCCGCCGCCGCCGCCGCCATTTTTGTTGACCAACGTCAGCTTCCCCCGACGCAAGCCGGCTGCGCGCTCGGCCATAGAGCGGCCCGGCCAGAGCGGCCCCGCCCTCGCTTCCGATCATAAAGCGCCCGCACGGCGCCGTCCGCGAGGAGAGAGAGTGGAGGCGAGAAACCATCGAAGGAGCCAGACCGCCCTCCTTAGTCTCCGCACTGCCCCCTTTCGGCGGTGGTCCGAAAGGTCTTCCGGGGCTTGGTTTTTTTTTTTGCTTTGTGATGAATAATCCTAAGGAAGTCTGCGGGGCGGAGACGCCGCTTGACTCGCGTCTGTCCCTGCACGTGTGCGTGTGGTTATGTTCGCGTGTTCATGCTTAATGCAAGTGAAGGGCATGGAGATAGGCCTCCGATGCTTCTGCTGGGTTCTTTTGGCCTGACTGTTATTATGAATGCAAGTAAATAGCCCTGCATTTACTTATACAATAAATATAATACAATTATATTTATATTGATTTATAAATATATTTGTATTTATCAGCTTGTATTTACTTGTATCCGTTTACTTGTATTCATTTCCTTTGTTCATGTCCATGTTCATACTTATACCAGCTATCCTGTACATGTACAGCTATCCTGTACAAACTAATAAATAAAATAAATGAGCTATTATATTTTAATAACTGATATGATACAGACTCTTCCCCCCCCCCCCCGTTGTAAAATGAAAGTGTGGGTGGGTAGGTGCTGTGTTGTTTGGTGAACCATCAGGCCCCGAGGCAGAGGGTCTTACTTGGGAAAAGGTATTCATTCATTCATGTATTTATTATCACCTCACCGTTTTTAATCTTTTTATACCATTGTTTTATTGTAAGCTGCTCAGGGTAACAGGAGGGAGATGGGACATGCGAATAAATTTAATAAACAAATAAACAGTGAAGAATTACATAAGTAAGATGGATGAATGGATATAAAATCAGATAAATAGAAAGATGATAGGTTAGGTGGATAAGGAGGGAGGGAGAGTATTGATTGATTACTGATAGATAGATCGATAGAGGATAGATAGATGATAGATAGATGATAGAGAGATAGAGAGATAGAGAGAGATAGATGATAGAGACAGAGAAAGAGAGATTAGACAGACAGACAAATGATAGAGATAGATAGGGGTGAATAGATACATATGGATAGATAGGCAGAGGTAGGTAGGTAAATATGTAGATAAGAGGAAGGATAGCTGGATAGTAGATATACACAAAGATATAAAATGAGATGGACAAATGGACAGATGATGGGTGGATGGATGGTTTTTAAGACTGTAAGCTGCCCAGAATCGCCTCCTGGCGAGATGCACAGCAAACAAACAAAATAAGTAAATAAATATATAAATAACTCTGACGAAGGGCTTGCCTTCCACTCCCCCACTGGGACACATATATCCCAGGAGACTTATAGAAGCCTTAAGCAGTGCCAGGTGCTGCTATTGTATGGTTGTAGAAGGGAAGGCTCAACTGCTGTGATTACCTCCCTTGGCAACCAGCATCAGGGAATAGTTGAACCAAGATGTTGTGTTTTCCACCTTGGTCTAGGCAGAAGGCAACCTCGTAATTTACTTGGTTGGTGCTGACCAATTAATTTAAGGAGAGAACAACCATGGTGGGGAAGAGGCAGCTTTGAGCTTGGTTACTTTCTTGAGGAGATATCAATACCCAACTAGGTAACATGATTAGGAGGAGGAGGAGGCTGTGGGATCTTTGGTACTCTCTGAATTGGGTAGTTTTCTTGCAGACATTTCATTACCTTACTGGTTAACATCATCAGGGTTAGAAGGGAGGGACAGGAGGATTGTGAGGTCCTTGGGGGTCTCTGAGCTTATTTTCTTATGACTTTGGAGACAAGCCGTTCCACTGATTGTTCTCACTATCAGTAAATTTCTCCTTAGTTCTAGGTTGCTTCTCTTGTCAGAGTGCACACAGTGTGACTATTTTGAGACAACCCAAGGAGCAAAATACAGTAAACAGAGGTTTGTCTTTCAAATAGTGGTTTATCTACAAGGAATATATACATACACGTAGTAGGCAAAGTCAGGCAATCAATCATCAACTACAGCAGGGAAGCACATGGAGAGAGGAGCCCTCACAGGGCCTCTCTTATATATACATCCTCTTAAAGTGATAACCTGCTGACATATTCTCATTGCATCATCATTTCAGTAGTACTGCCTTACAGCAGGTCAGCTATTAAATCATTACCCTGGCATCTCTCCTTGCTTAAGTGTCCATCTGTCGCTTCTTGTCCTGCCTTCAGGTGCTTTGGAAAATATCTTGATCCCCCCCCTTCTTTGGGGCAGCCCCTCAGATACTGGAAAACTGCTATCATGTCACCCCTAATCCTTTTCATTAAACTAGATATACCCAGTTCCTGCAACCGTTCTTCATATGTTTTAGCCTCCAGTCCCCTAATCCTTTCTTGCTCTTCTCTGCACTCTTTTATAGAGTCTCCACATCGTTTCTACATTGTGGTGATCAAAACTGGATGCCGGATTCCAAGTTTGGTCTTACCAAGGCCTTATAAAGTGGTATTAATACTTCACATAATCTTTGATGCAGCCTAGAACTGTGTTGGCTTTATTGACAGCTGCTGTATATTTAAATGGTTGTCCACTAGGACTCCAAGATTCCTCTTAACAGTTACTACTATTGAGCAAGGCACCATCTTCTATACTGTACCTGTGCATTCCATTTTTCTTGCCTAAATGTAGAACCTTCCTCTTTTCACCATTGAATTTCATTTTATTAGATAGTGCCCAATGTTCAAGTTTGTCAAGATCCTTCTGTATCTTAAGCCTATCTTCTGGAGTGTTGGCTATTCCTGCCAGCTTGGTATCATCTGCAAATTTGATGAGTTCCCCATTTATTCCCTCATCCAAATCATTGATGAAGATGTTGAAGAGTACTGGGCCTAAAACAGAGCCTTGGGGTACTCCACTGCATACCTCCCTCCATGTAGATTTATTATTTATTTATTATTTTATTTGATTTCTAGACCGCCCCCTCTCCCCAAAGGGACTCGGGGCGGTGTACAGGTACCAAATTTAAAAACCATACAAATAATAATAAATATAATTAAAATCGAATTAAACTTTAAACCCCTGTACAAGTTTATAAAAATTAAAAACTTAGCCTACGACCAACCCGTGAAATTTAAAAATACAGACTGAGGTGGGAGAGCTGGAATTAGGCCAGGCCGGCTAGATTAAACAGGTGAGTTTTGAGCTTCTTACGGAAGGAGCAGAGGTCTGTGGTTGTTCTAATATCAGGGGGAAGGTCATTCCAGAGGGTCGTGCCCATCACGGAGAAGGCCCTTCCCCTGGGTGTCGCCCGCTGGCACAGCCTAGTGGACGGCACCTGGAGGAGACCCTCTCTGTGTGAGCGGATCGGCCGAAGGGATGTGTGGGGCAGTTCCATTGAGGACTACACGTTGAGTGCGGTTGGTCAGCCAGTTACGAATCCATCTGGTGGTGATGCTGTCTAACCCACATTCTTCTACTTTATTCCTCTATTCTATTCTAATTCTAAATTCCTCTGTTCTATTCTATTCTTCATTTTCCTATTCTTCTTCATTCCTCTATTCTATTCTTCTTCATTCCTCTATTCTATTCCTATTCTATTCTTTATGTTCCATCTCTAGGTAGCTAATCACCTGATCGGTTTCATACATACAACACCTTCCTGCCTTAGAGAACTATGCAGTTAGCCTTTTGCTCCTGTTAGCTGCCTGAGTAACCTCCCATTCTTACTGGTTGCCTTTTGGCATGCAGGAAAGTGACCTCATTTCCACACACGTACGCTTTTACTGATATGATTGCAGATGTCGATCCATGCTTGATCCCTCACGCTGGCGCCATTTCCCGGTGCTAGAGAAGAGGAAACCTGGGCCTAGATACCACTTTTTTTTTTAAAAAAAAGTGCTTTATAAAGCCTTAGTAAAGCCCCACCTGGAATCCTGAGTCCAGTTTTGGTTACGTTACAAAAAAGATGCTGAGACTTTGGAAAAAGCAGAGAAGAGCGCAACCAGGATGATGAGGGGACTGGAGGCTAAAACACACGAACATTTGAAGGAACTGAACATGGCTGGTCTACTGAAAAGAAGGGCCAGGGGAGAAAGGAGAGCATCTTCCAATATTTGAGGGGCTGCCACAGAGAAGAGGGGGAGCGGGGTCAAGCTATTCTCCAAGGCACCTGAAGGCCAGGCAAGGAACAATAATGGATGGAAACTGACCAAGGAGAGATTCAACTTGGAAATAAGGAGAAATTTCCTCCTTATTTAATCGTTGTTGTTGAAATCTTGGTGCCATATCCTTATAGTATTACTGGAGGTTTTCAAAAAGATATTGGACAGCTATTTATCCGGAGAGGTATAGGGTCTCCTGCTTGAGCAGGGGGTTGGACTAGAAGACCTCTAAGGTCCCTTCCAGCTGTATTCTGATTGATTGCTTCACCTGGGCCTACAATCATGATTTTTCCCACCACTGCCTGTCATGGATGAAGATACCCCCTATGGCAGGTGCCGATTTTTGTGTTCATTTTCCCCCAGATTCAAAAGCATTTCCCAAAAAAAGGAATGGTGAAACACTACAGGCAGTCCTTGACGTACAACTATTTGTTTAGTGACTGTTTGAAGTTACGATGGCATTGAAAAAAGTGATTGATGACTGTTTTTCATACGTATGGCCATTGCAGCATCCCGGTGGTCATGTGACCAAAATTCAGAACACTTGGCAATTGGCTCATATTTATGACGGTCGCTGTGTGTCCCAGGGTCATAGGATTGCTTTGCGACCTTCTGACAAGCCGAGTCCACGGGGAAGCCGGATTCACGTAACTGTCTAATGAAGAACTGCAGTGATTCACTTAGCGTCTGTGTCAAGAAAGGTCACAAGATGGGGCAGAACTCACTTAGCACCTGTCTCGCTTAGCAACAGAAATTCTGGGTTCAATTGCAGCCGTAAACCGAGGAGGACTACCTGTACAGATATTCCAGACTGTGCCTCTCATGATGTCAGAGAAAGATTTTGATGTGCTCCTCCGCAGCCACTTTCAGACAAAATACCAAGGTAAGAAACCAGCCAAAAATTATATACATCCTAAGGCCGTGACAGCAAATCTATGGCATATGTACCACAGGAGGAATGCAGAGCCCCCTCTGTGGGCACGCGAGCTGTCACGCCAGCTCAGCTTCACCGCGCATACGTGCATGCCTCCCACCAGCCAGCTGATTTTCAGGTCTGTGCCGCGCAAGCGCTAGGGGCAAGCAGGAGACGTGCGCGCTTACATGGGTGTGTGCAGTGCGGCCTGTTTGTGCTCCCAGGAGACTGCAGGGAGGCCTACTAGGCCCAAAACGGGGCATGGGGGGGTCGCGCGTGCATGTGGGGGGGGGGAGCACAAGGGGGTCGGGAGCACATTGCATTATTTCAGCACGTGACGACAAAAAGGTTAGCCATCCCTGTCCTGAAGCTAATAAAATCAGAGGAAGGAAAGAAACCACAAAAGAGTTTTATACAGATTAGAGCTTAGCATACATTTTTTTAATCAAATACACTTGCAGAAGAGTTCTTGTTTGACGTACAGACCTTCAAGTTGTCAAGTGACGCTAATCGGTTTGCATTCCTAAGTCAAGCCCTTCCTTTCAACATCTACTTCTGAAGGCACAGGACACGGACCCCCTCCCTCCCCACCCACCCCAAATCAAAGTGGCAAACACACTCAGGTAGCTGAAACTTATTCTTCACCACCACGGAGGCGAGCTTTGCCTCTCAGTGTTATACAAAAAAGGGGCAGCCACCCTCTTTTAATTAGAAAATATATATATATATATGCATAATTACTACCAGAAAGATGCAGCCACCTGGCTTCCGCTTCTATCTAGATTTGAACTTGTTACTATACAGTTATTGCTGGCAAATTTAATCCAGAGATGCTGAACTGCTTTTCTTTCTTAAATTTTGGACTGGGCTATGAAGAGGGTACATCCCAATATAGATAAAAGAAACCTATCCCTCAGACCCCCCAAATAGCAGCTAGGGGTTTGGAGTCAAGTTACCCTCCAACTTCATTTCAAAGAAAGCTCTTGCGGGTAAATTGGACCAGAAGCAGCAAAGTTGAATTAAAGCAGAAACATAACCGGGATAACATCGCTTGAACCTTAGGACCATCTACTGGCATCAATATTCCAAGATAATTAATAACGCTAATAGACTGAGGCACTTGGTTTTTAGTACTGCATACTTTCTAGCAGATGGGAAGGGGCTAATTAAAGGAACTGAATCCAGAATGAGCAGCTAAACAAGAATAAAATTAGCACATTTAACTTGATGATTTTAAAGGTTAAGTCCTACAATTCGTTCTACGTCCTAGTACGGTCAACCGCGTAGCCTAAACGTTTAGCGTCTTGATAGCTAAAATGTATTATTTGTCTGTCGATGAATTTCCTGGAAATGACAACCACAATCCAACATTTATTATAATGCCCCAGTTTTAAAGTGGGTTTGACGTTTCGAAAGGGAATTAAAACTATTTGGAGAAATCCTTGTTAGTACAACCAAGCCTCTGGATAAGCCATCAAAATAAGTCATCGTCCCCATTTCTGTCACGTTTTGTGAGACCAGAAAGAATTTTGAGGAGTCTTGAAGTTAACCTTTGGGATAGTAACGAGAACCAAAATGGATTCTCTAGAATAGATCCAGGTCTTTGGAGATAATGCAGATAATGTTTTCAACTATATTCTAATCCAACATGTCTTACCTTAATCAAGGAATGGTGGAATTTAATTCCTCCGAGGCATAAACAGGAAAATGATCTCATTAAAGATGGTCTTCTAGTCCAAGACTAGTACTTAAATCAGCTGTACAACAGCTTCCCTCTTTACTCAAACATTTAAGTCCCTCTTTTTACATTTCACACCAAAGTGCTACAAGAATAAAAGGCTAAACTTATACACCCATATAATGTGAAGAACTAGTAACCATTGTGCTGCCTTCTTTCCTGAACAAACCCACAACAGTTAAAAAAAAAAAGAAGAAGAATAAGAATCTGAGAACAGCATAATTCCACACAAAATTCAGTCTTGGCAGAAGACTTCATGTTGAAAAGGAAAGAACAAGGCATTTTCCTGAAAAAGCAGCTGGATGCTTTCAAAGAACAGAAAATGTTCTTCTTATGGAAAGTTATTTTTCTAGACTGGCAGTTTCTAGTCGAACAAACCAGTTCCCTGGATGCTTCCGCAGACTCCAGAAATAAATTACAAAACAACATTTGGCACCAAGCTGAAATGTCAATCTCCAATTAGTACTAAGATTATCAGGAGTTATGCGCCTCCTACTATTCTAGATACCCAAAGAAAACCAGCAAAAATGCCGCCGCAGGGTCTGTGCAAGGTAATTCAAATAAGTGTTGTGTTTTAAAAACAACAACAGATGCAACCTCAACGGGAGAGGGAGATCTTCCCGTGTCTCAACATATATTTTCAAAACGGCATCTGCCCCAAAGGCCCAACCTGAAGTCATTCTCAAGCAGAAGGAATTTTACTCTCCGTAAGTAAGAGGATTAAATTTGTTTGGGTTTTTTTTTTTTTTAACGCCGACACAACCAACTCTGAAAACTGTTCCAGGCAGGCAGGAAAGAAAGTAAGTTCCATCGGCTGCAGTAGATAAGCAGCTTAGACCAAACCTTGGTGGCCATTGTGTATTCCCCCCCCCCCCCCGCCCCGTAGCATTCTGAAGGTTTTAAAGGGACATTTTTCAAAGTACTAGAAAAGCCAGCTGCTTTTCCTTGGCAGCTTCTGTGATCAGAGTCTCCATTTTACCCTAGCTAAGTTGCCTGAAAAAGCTCCACTTCCGATTCCAAATAGAAGCTCAGCCAGCCGTCCAGTCCAACCTCCTTGTGCATAAAGCAGAAATTGGGGACTGAGGTTTGGAAGGTCGCGCGCTCTGCATCCACTGGCTGGGAACGAGGCTCAGGTTAGCAAAACGTGTCTCGGCAGGGGAGACCCCCCCGCCACGGGAAAGATCAGTGTTTGCTGGTGTAAACTGTTTCCTCCTCGGTGTCCGTTTCATCCTGGAACTCGTGGCTCAGGAGCGACTTCTTGGAGCTGGTGGACATCATGCGGATCTCGTCCTCGTAATCGTCGTGGTGCTGGCGTAGGCGGTGGAAGCCATCTTTGTGCCGGTTGGACTTGATGGAGCACACACACCAGATGATGCAGGCTGTGAGGATCACGGCCGACATGGTGGCACCTGAGCGGAGGTAAAGGGAAGACCAAATGCAGAGGTCAGACTCAGATTCAGGCCATGCGCACAAAGGTTAAACATGCTTGCCTGTAATTACCTCAGCAGAGATTTAAAAAGGCACTGAATCCTGAAGTGGAAGGTAATTTCCCTTTTTAAAGACCCCTCACATCTACCAATACGTGTGGATGCAAAGCCAGCTCAGCAACCCAGTGTAGAATTTGCATTTTAGAGCCAGGGTGGCACAGTGGTTACAATGCAGCACTGCAGGCTACTTCTGCCAACTGCTGATTGCTGGCAGTTTGAGTCTCACCGGCTCAAGGTTGACTCAGCCTGCTCTCCTTCCCAAGTCTGTATAATGAGGACCCAGATGGTTGGGGGGCAATGTGGTGACTCTGTAAACGGCTTAGAGAGGGCTGTAAAAGTACCGTGAAGCGGTATAGAAGTCTAAGTGCTATTGCTTGGGAGGGAAGGAAGGAAGGAAGCCATGGTGGTGCAGCTGTTACAATGCAGTATTGCAGGCTAAACTCTGCTGATAGCCAGGAAGTTCAAATCTCACCAGGCTCAAGGTGGACTCAGCCTTCCGTCCTTCCGAGGTGGGTCAAATGAGGACCCAGATTGTTGGGGGCAAGAGGCTGGCTCTGTAAACCGCTTAGAGAGGGCTGCAAAAGCACCGTGAAGCGATATATGTGCTATTGCTATTATTGCGATATGGTATGGAAGGAGCATTTTCTGAGCTTTGATGATGCAATGGACTCTGCCCAGAGCCAGGACATTCGATCCTAACCACCTCACGGTTGATTCAGCTTTCCATCCTTCCAAGGTCGGTAAAATGAGGATTCAGATTGTTGAGTGCAAGATGCTGTCTGTGTAAATTGCCCAGAGAGCGCTGTTAAGCATTGTGAAGCAGTATATAAGTCTAAGTGCTATTGCTGAAAGTATGCATTAAATAAATCTAAGCTGTCTATGCAATCAAGGAATGAAAGAGCATGACATCAACCCTGCCACACCTGGTCAGGCAGGGAAGGTATGTTGCAAACCCCATCAGTTAAAGCTTAGTTAAAGAATTAAAGAGTTAATTCCAATTGGTGGGGCGCAGGAAGAGGGCCTTCTCTGCCGCGCCCCCATTCTCCTGGCCTTTTGGAACAGTGTGAAAACATGGCTCTGAAACTTTACTTGGGGCTCATATAGGAACATGTGGGGCTGATCAGTGCGCCGATAACCCTTCCTTCCCATGTTAACTCACTTTAACAGTGTTTAATCATCCTTGCCTCCTGTTAAATCTTTAACTTTTATAAACTGTTTTTATATGGTACTTTAACATTTTATTGTATGCCGTCCAGAATCTCTGTCTGAGGGAGATGGGCAGTTCAAAAATGAGAATAAATAAGTAAGTAAAAGGAATGCTAAATGCAAATGTACAGGAAGCAAGCCAAAGGGGAATGGTCACCAGGCCAGAAGGGTGAAAAGTGGCTTGTTTGCCTCCATTCAACTAGCCATTCAGACAATACAATACAATAGCAGAGTTGGAAGGGACCTTGGAGGTCTTCTAGTCCAACCCCCTGCCTAGGCAGGAAACCCTATACCATTTCAGACAAATGGCTATCCAGCATCTTCTTAAAGACTTCCAACCTCTGGAGGCAACTTCTGTTCCACTGATTAATTGTTCTAACTGTCAGGAAGTTTCTCCTCAGTTCTAAGTTGCTTCTCTCCTTGATTAGTTTCCACCCATTGCTTCTTGTTCTACCTACAGGTGCCTTGGAGAATAGCTTGACTCCCTCTTCTTTGTGGCAACCCCTGAGATATTGGAAGACTGCTCTCATGTCTCCCCTAGTCCTTCTTTTCATTAAACGAGACATCCCCAGTTCCTGCAACCGTTCTTCATGTTTTAGTCTCCAGTCCCCTAATCATCTTTGTTGCTCTTCTCTGCACTCTTTCTAGAGTCTCCACATCTTTTTTACATCGTGGCGACCAAAACTGAATGCAAATATTCCAAGTGTGGCCTTACCAAGGCCTTGTAAGGTGCTATTAACACTTCACGTGATCTTGATTCTCTCCCTCTGTTGATGCAGCCTTGAACTGTGTTGGCTTTTTTGGCAGCTGCTGCACACGGCTGGCTCCTATTTAAATGGTTGTCCACTAGGACTCCAAGATCCCTTTCACAGTTACTACTGTTGAGCAAGGTACCACCTAAACTGTACCTGTGTATTTCGTTTTTCTTGCCTAAATGTAGAACCTTCCTCTTTTCACCATTGAATTTCATTTTATTAGATAGTGCCCAATGTTCAAGTTTGTCAAGATCCTTCTGTATCTTAAGCCTATCTTCTGGAGTGTTGGCTATTCCTGCCAGCTTGGTATCATCTGCAAATTTGATGAGTTCCCCATTTATTCCCTCATCCAAATCATTGATGAAGATGTTGAAGAGTACTGGGCCTAAAACAGAGCCTTGGGGTACTCCACTGCATACTTCCCTCCATGTAGATGCAGTTCCATTGAGAACTACACGTTGAGTGCGGTTGGTCAGCCAGTTACGAATCCATCTGGTGGTGATGCTGTCTAACCCACATTCTTCTACTTTATCTGAAACAGAAACACCCCTTCCCACAAAAAACAACAACAACAACAAAACAACCTAAAACAAAACCACCTACCGGCTACTGTAACCACCAACTCTCTTGGAAGGCCAAAGATCTTGTTGTCTATGTCAAACTGTATATGCAGGAAGCTGGCCATGTCGTGGCGAACCAAGACCTGAAATGACAAATGTGTTTCAACAACCATTTGGATGCGCTCAGGGCATTCAAGGAATCACGCTAGACGTAAGCAAATCAGCTTGCAGTGAAGTAACTTTCTCACTGCAGAAGAGTGTTAGCCCTGACCTCCAGTTGATGTGTTTAAAATAGTGTGTGTGTGTGTGTGTGTGTGTGTGTGTGTGTAAATGTATATGTATGTATGGGTATGTATATATATATATGTATGTGTGTGTGTGTGTGTGTGTGTGTATGTATTGTATTGTACCGGGTTTCCCAAAAATACAACCTACTCAGAAGGGGGGGGGGGATGCGCGCAAGTGAGATGGGTCAGTGGACATCCCCACCCAAAAAACTAAGACCTGGTGCCTTTTTTGATGGAACAAAGAATATAAGACAAGCTCTTATTTTCGGGGAAACATGGGGGGGGGGGTTATATGTGTGTGTGTGTGTGTGTGTGTGTGTGTGTGTGTGTGTGTATACCGTGTTCTTTTGACCCCCGAAATAAGTGCCTGGCCTTATTTTCGGGGAGGCCTTATTATTTTTGAGGTGCAGGAGGCGGCAAGCGTGGTCACCTCATGGCTGCTGCTGGGTTGCAATATTTTGGGGGGAGGGCTTATTTTAGCCCATGCGCTCAAAAGCCCAATTGGGCTTATTATCCCGGGAGGGCTTATTTTCAGGGAAACAGGGTATATGTGTATACAGACACACACACACACCCATGCTAAAACGAAGAGGCTTTCCCCGTACCTGAATATGCTGCTGCTGGTAGCCTTCTGCTATAGCGTGGATCTTGTGATAGCCTGGAGCCAGAAGCACATGGAAATAGCCGCCTTCCTTGGTGCACACCTTTATCCCTTCGTTGAACACAATTTGGGCTTTGGACACTGGCCGGCCGTGCTTGTCTCTGACAAAGCCATAGACGCCTTTGTGAACCTGAAAGGTGGGTGGGTGGGTGGCGGGGCAGGGAAACAGGGCAGAAAACACAATTGCAATTTCTATGAAACACATCCCGTGTAATCATTGTATGATTACACATACAATGTATAATACACATTTTCTTTTTTCTCAGAAAATTTTTATTCTCTTACATACCATTTTAAGTATATATTCACATAATTATTCTTCTTCTTTACATTTATCTTTCTTATACATTTATTATTTCATTTGATAGGTTATAATATACATATACAGGTTGGGTTGCTTTGTTTACCATCCCTTCCTCCTGATGAAACACCACCTTGTTTTCCCTTTCTTTTCTCCCTCCCTCCCTTCTCTCCTTTCTTCCTTCCTCCTCTCCTTTCCCTTCCTTCTTCCCTTACCTTTCTCCTACTCTTCCTCTTCCTTCTATCCTCCTCTCCTTACCTCTTTCTTCTTTCCCCCATCTTCCTTTCATTCTCTCCTCTGCTCTCTCTTTCTTTTCTATTATTGTAGGTGTCTCTTTCAGGTCTCAGTTTATGTTTTCTTGGGATGGACATATGCATTTTTTTATGCATGGAAGCCAGACAGTCTTTGACTTAACAACAACTGAACTCAGGATTTTGGTTGTTAAGTCATTGCGGTTCTAATTGAATCACCAGATGAGCAGATTCAATTTTTTAAATGTTTTTTATGATGGTTCTCAAGTCAGTCACCACAAGTTTCTATTTACCCTGTGGGCACTTTTCTGTGCTGTTGTAACTTGGTCACTAAATGGTCACTAAATGAACTGTTGTAAGTCGAGGATTACCTGTAATTAACATCCAGCGACAGTGCATCAAAACTCACCTCCACCAGCATACTGAGAAGAGATTTCTTATTATCTGTCCACAGAGTATGGAGTTGTCCTGCACTTGGAAAGTAACAGCAACCGGTGTATACTGTGATCTCTGGGCATTGCCCATACGTGACACTGAAATCCTGGAGAAATAAATAAATAAGAGGGTTTGGGTCAAGGGTCAGCAACCTGCGGCTCTGGAGCCACATGTGGCTCTTTCATCCCTCTGCTATGGCTCCCTGTTGCCAGTCGGTAAAAGGACGCCATGCTAGGAGGAGACTCTATGGTGGGGAGGAAGAAGGATGCTGCCCTAGGAGGAGACTCTATGGTGAGGGAACCAGACTTCCGGTTGGCTCCAGAATTGAACGGGGGGCTTCCAATTAAGACCTTTGTGGCTCTCTGAGTGTTTTTAAGGTTGCTGACCCCTGGTTGGGGTCAAAAGAAATATAGCCCCCCCCCCTTTTTTTAAAGTCCCAATCAGCAAAAGATTACAGATAGTCCTCGACTTATGACCCACAATTGAGCCCAAAATTTCCACTGCTAAGTGGAAAATTTCCACTGCTAAGTGGAAAATTTCCATTAAATCAGTTGTGCCCCATTCTATGACCTTTGTTGCCACGGTTGTTAAATGAATTCAATGCAGTTATTGAGTTAAGTCACACGGTCGGTAAGTAAACCATTGACCAGTTGCCAAGCATCTGAATTTTGATCACCTGATCATGGGGATGCTGCAACGGCTGTAAGTGTGAATCATAAGTTACTTTTTTCTGTGCTATTGTAACTTCAAGCAAGTCAAGGACTACCTGTATTGGTAACCTTGATTAATTATGCAGTCTGCATGATGAGCACCAAAATAACCATCTGGGAAATACCTTCATGCTGCCTAGATGGCTGTGCCACTGTGCTCCGAGCAACACGCCTCCTGGGATGTTCTCATCTGCAAAAGAGCCAGAAATCAGCAATCCTTTACTTCATTTCATCCCATTTTCAATCCCACCCGTTATACTTACAGTTCAATTTTGCAATCCAGAGTTGGCTCACAGCCACTAGCCCCAAATGCTTTAGGACAGGGGTCTCCAACCTTGGCAATTGGGGAATTCTGGGAGTTGAAGTCCGCCAGGCTTAAAGTTGCCAAGGTTTGAGACCCCTGCTTTAGGACGTTATAGGCACATACCTGATTTGTTTGGACAGTTCGGCTGTCCTAGGTGCATCGTAGGATGGTTGTTTGCATAGACGGAAGCCAAATGTTTCAGAGTTTCCTTATTTTCCACTAAAAACAGCAAAACAAAAAAAACCCAGTCATATTCCTTTTCAGAATGTTTGGGGGGGGGGGGGGGTTGCCATCAAGGACCAAAGCATTCTGAAGAGCCAGTCTGAAAAGATGTTTTGCAAAGCCCCAGGAAAGGGGGGGGGGGGAGGGAATCAGCTCACCTGTCTGCACTGGTTTGTCGTAAGGGTAAGTAACAAGGAGGGACCCTCCGTCTAAGGCAACGGAGAGGCTGAAGTCCTGCTTCTGTATCAGGTTCTCCATGATGGCTTTTGTTTCCGGTTCCCTTGCTCCGGAGGAATTGCCTAACGGAAGAATCAAGGGATTTTTCACGGTGAGAGAGACAGCCTCACCCATTCAACTTTGAGGTAAGTGCACCAAACAATGTCTGATTGGTGCAGAACTGTGTTAATCTGATTGCTGTTTCAGTCTGTGGGGTCCTTGGTGCTCTCCAAACATGGCCGTTTGTTTGGGGATGTTTGGTTACCTGACCAGGTATCATCTTCAGTGCTAAAAGGGAGGGGGGGTTGTGGAATGTATGAGAGGAAGAGGAGGACAAATGATGATGATGGGGAAGAAGATGAAGGAGAAGGAATGTTGATGATGGAGGAAGAGGAGAAGAGAGGAGGAGGAAGACTGTGCTCTCTGTTTATATACAGTAGCTTGCAATGCCTGTGTGTGTTTGTGTGTGTGTGTGTGTGGGGGGGTTGTTCTTTGAATATACTGTTGTTTATTTCTGTTTTATTTCTTGATTGTTCCTTGGGTGTTAATCCCTGCTTCTCTGGATGCTGATTGCAGGTGACTGCTGATGACAACAATGCTCTAAACAATGACCAACCAATGCTCTGAAACTACCATCTCAGACATATAACCCAGCAGTAAAGAACCGCCTATTCAAGGAGAAAACAACCACTCCAAAATCTTTGACAGGGCAAGCTAAGATACATAATCAGAGAGCCCAGCCCACTCCCTTCTATCACTCAAGATGTTATAAGTTGGATAACTGAACATCTTCAAGAAAACCACCAGGCTCAGATAGTAGCCAAGATTCCACACACATGTTGTGATTTATTGGTATTATTTCCATCTGTATGAGAACCTACTGGCTATGCAACTCTGGGTGACTAACAAGAGGGTTAAAATACATAAAACAACAGAAATTCTTAAAAACACATTATGCAAGAGTCAATCTACGTTCAAAACATTAGATAAAACATACAAATTGAATAAACAAACCACTGGTAAGATATTGAAGCACACCAGAGGGGAAAAAAAACTGAATTACATGTAAGAACAAGTGATACGTGATTAATCTCTACATGCTAAATAAAACAAATAACGAAAGGATCAGAAGCATGGAACATTCTGTCTTCCCTTGTGCAAACAAAGGGCAGAAAGGAACACATTAACCTGCTCTTACTTGCGAAATCTGTGTCCAGATCTTTGCCATTGGCATTGGCTTGTCCCAGTTTGGAGGTACAATCGCCTTCAGTCGCCTGGGCAATCTCACGCCCATCTGGATTTAGGGCTGGTACAATCACTATCCTTGTCTTCTCAATCAGCTGGGGGGAAAAACAGCCAACACAAAAAATAAACCAAAATTGTATTTGCACAACATTGGAAAAGCGAGGAAATACCTACGGAAGAAGATATAATTAAAAAAATATTGGACTGTGCAGAAATGGACAGATTAACACTGTGATAAAGATAAAAGAAAAAGAAGACACAGAATATTTTCCAACTTGGGACTTGTAGTATTAAACCTAGTAGTGGGTAGGGTGGGAATGTCGTCCACGGACTCACTTCACTTGTGCGCGTTTCCCCCGGCCTCCTTTTCGCTGTCAGAGGCCTTCAGGAACTTTTTCTGCAGGCAGCAAGGATTTCCTAAAGGCCTCTGTAGCCAGTAACAGAGCTCCAGATCAATCCGGAGCTCTGTTATCGGCTACAGAGGCCTTCAGGAAAGCCTTGCCAGCTGTAGAAGAAATGGGCCGAGGTATGCAAGGCCTAGCTGCAACTATCTAAAGGTAAGTAGTAGGGCAGCTCCACCATCCCCATCCCCACCCTAGCTTAATTTTTACCCGTGCACCCTGGAGTGGGTGGGCAAGGTCTTAATTAGGGCTTATTTGGGGGATAGGGCTTATATTGGGCGCACGTGTGAAAAATCAAGCTAGGACTTACTTTCGGGGGTAGGTCGTATTTTGGGGAAAACACGGTAGATGCTTCCAAACATGCAGGTCACCCACCTTTGTGATAGCCGTGTTCTTCTTGTAGTTCATGCAGAGGAACTCTGCCAGAGCCAGGAGGAGCTCGGTACCGACCGGGGCGTTACCATGGATGCCGGCAACGAAACGGATTTTCGGCTCTTCTGGCTCAGACTGGTTGGGTTTGTTAGAGATTTCCAGGGACCATATGTGACGAAACTCCCGACTTTGGCCCAAGCTGCCAAAATAAAATAAAAAAGAGTAGAAGTCTATTGGCTGCTTTTTAAAAATAGAAATGGCCATTTTGGGCTGTCTCTTCATTCTGCAGGAGTCAAAAATAACATTTCTAGAAATGCTGTGACATTTATAGTAAGATACTGGCACGGCAACTACCTCCCAACTGAAGGACCTTGAGATTGCTCCATGGGGAAAGAGCAACACAACTCCAGCAAATCGACCGTTGACTTACCTGAACCTTCTATGTGCGCTGCGAGGAGAATCCAAGCATGGGTTAACTTTGTCCATTAGCCTAGAGACTGAGTTATGAAATTGATGACCACGCCTCCTCTGACCGGAAGGGTTCAGTTTTGTACAAAGGCTCAGCCGGACGAAGAGGTGTAAATTTTGATATCAGTATGTAAAACAATGAGATAGTCCCACAAATGATACAGTCCGACCATTCCCAAAAGGTGCTCAGTTCCGAAAATGCGGACCAGAATACAAGTCTCGAATTAGACCAGCCGAAGCGAGGGTGGGGTGGATTCTCCTCGCAGCGCACACAAAAGGACCGTTCAGGTAAGTCAGTGGTCGTTCTCCTGTGCGCTGCTTGGAGAATCTAAGCATGGGACATGCCAAAGCAGTAGAATTCAAGGGGAGAGCCAGGCTGGTCTGAGATGCCGTTAGAACCCTCTGAAGGACCCACCGCCCAAATGAGGCCTCTGCCGAGGCAAACACATCTAATTTATAATGTCTGACAAAGGGCGACGGCGATGACCAAGTCGCCGCCCTGCAAATCTCTTCAACCAAGGCTTGAGTGGCCCAGGCCGCCGAGGTGGCTGTGCTCCTGGTGGAATGAGGAGTGATGCACCTGGGCACAGGCCTAGACTGTGTCTCAGAAGCGAGGGCAATGCACGCTTTCAGCAATGTCCAATGGTGTTAGAAGACACTTTCTGCCCCATGGTTGAAAGGAAACGAATAAGGCTTCTGACCTTCTGAATGAAGCGGTTTGTTTCACATAACGACGAAATGCCCTGCGACTGTCAAGACAGTGCCATTGCCTCTCCCTTGGGTGCGAAGGCCGTGAACCAGAAGTCCGGGAAAATGATCTCCTGCACCCAGTGAAAGCACGAGTTGACCTTGGGGAGGAATGTTGGGTCCAAGCGAAGGACCACCTTGTTTGGATGAAATATACAGAGTTCCTCACAGACCGACCGGGCTGCCAGTTCCAACACCCTCCGAGCTGAAGTAATGGCTACAAGGAAAACAGTTTTAAAGGTCAACAATCTGAGGCTAACTGAGTGGAGGGGCTCGAAAGACTCCGCAATAAGAGCCTGTAGAACTACTGCCAGATCCCACATGGGATAACGATGGATGACGGGGGGGGGGTTGAGGTTTGAAGCCCCTTTGAGAAATGACCGTACCCGTGAATGGTGGGCCAGGGAACGTCCATGTCTGCTGCCGATGACCATAGAAAGTGCAGCAACCTGGCGGTGTAGAGTGTTAGGGGCAAGTCCTCTATCCATACCCATTTGTAAAAACTCAAGTACTTGCGGCACGGAGGCCGAGACGGGGTCCAAATAGGCTCTGCGGGCCCACCCGCAGAAGGCCCTCCAGGTGGCCTCGTAAATTTCAGTTTCAGTTTCAGTTTATTAAATTTATAAACCGCCCCCTCTCCCCGAGGGGACTCGGGGCGGTGTACAGACAGAAATAAAATATACAATAAACAACAAAAATATAAAATCCCAGACAAACAAATTAAACACAAGTCTGTACAATAGTCATAAATTAACTAATGATTAAAACCAATTAAAACCAATTAAAATACCCCAGAATTTAAAAATTTTAAATACTGGCCAGGAAGGTCGGGATTAGATCATGATTGTAATTGCGATTGTGTTGTGGACGGACGCCGAGCTGCCTGGATTGTTTTTATGACCTTGGCAGAAAACTTTTGCTTGATTAAGATATCCCTCTCAAGTGCCACACGGCTGACTGCATGTCTTGGGGGCTCGGATGATATAGTGCCCCCTGGGAGAGGGATATCCGATCATCCGGTATTCTCCAAGGGTGAGAGATGGACAGATTTAGCAGGTCAGCGTACCAGGGACGCCCTGGCCACATCGGGGCAACTAGTAGGACTTCCGCTCGTTCCGCCAGTATCGTCCGGATGACATGCGGGATTACTGGAAGTGGTGGGAATGCGTAAAGGAGGCCCGGGGGCCAGGGCCTGCGCAGTGCATCAATGCCCTCCGCTCCCGGTGCCTGGAATCTTGCAAAGAATCGCGTAAGGTGGGTGTTGTGGGGCTGTGCGAATAGGTCCACTATTGGGTGGCCGAATCTGCGGGATAGTTCCTGGAATAGGGCCGGTGCTAATTGCCACTCTGTCTGATCCACCGTCTTCCTGCTCAGCAAGTCTGCTTGGACATTTGCGGTCCCCGAGATATGCTCCGCCCAGATTGATAGATGTCTCTCTGCCCAACCGTGAAGCCTCTCCGCTTCACGGTTGACATGCGCCTTGGAGGCTATGTTGTCGGTGAGGACTAGCACATGGCTGGTCCTGACCGCGTCCCGAAAGTGGAGAAGCGCCAGGCGGATGGCGCGTAGTTCCAGCCAGATGATGCTGTTCCTGAGCTCTTGTGCAGTCCAACGCCCCTGGGCTACTTGGTCGAGTGAGTGCGCTCCCCATCCGTACAGGCTCGCATCAGTTTTCACTACACTCCGGTCCAATTCCTTGAATAGAGATCAGATTGGAAACCCTCCACCAGAGTAGCGAAGTGGACCCCCTGGATGATATTCGCACCTTGATTTGAGAGTGGCTGGTGTGTGCCCTCTGAAATGGGACAAGGAACCACTGGAGAGGGTGAGCATGGAAGCGCAACCAAGGAACAATGTCTATACATGAAATCATCTTTCCCAGGAGCTGGGAAAGTACCGCTAGGAATAAAGGAATAACCTGCTCCTGAACCTGTTCAGTGAAGAACTGGCCTGTGGAGTCCAGCTCCACTGCTGCACTGGCCTGTGGTGGAGCCATCCATGTTGGGGGTGGTCTTGGCCTTCTATAATAATGATTTAAGCAATCTAGGACGAAACAACCCGGACAAGGAGGGTCTGTCCTGCGCTAGGTCGTCATCATCCGAGAGCTCCAGGTCACCCAGTTCCTCTTCCTCACCGAGGATAGAACCCTCGCTTTGGATTGAGGGAAGCGGGGAAGGAGGATCCTCTTGGGGAGTGGAGGGTTCCCTGGGCAAGGCTGAGTGTTTGGGCCGTTGTCCCCTTCGCTGGAGTCAGCATCTATTCCCTGAGTTATGGCCAGGAAAATCATATCCCTGAGCTCCAGGGGAATACTGAGGGTGGAACTCTCCTCAGGACTCAACCCTGCTGCAGTGGGAGTAAAGGTGGCTATTGACTTCGTGCGTCTAAGCGCGGGTGTCTGACCCTCCAAGATATCTGAGGCATCCGATAAGGAGTGGGATCGCAATCCTAAGTCTCCCTCAGAGAGGCCTTGTGGCAAGGGAATATCAGGGGACCAACCCTGTATTCCTGCCAGCCTGGGTAGTAATGCAGGTGGAGAAACCTGCATCGCGAGATTTGGTGGGGACCTGTTGGAAGTGGAGGTGGCCGGAGGCCTAGCTCCCTTCTTGTTTTTATCTTTGCGCCCCATGGCCCTATTAGCTGCCGCGGATGGGGCTCCTGACCTGGTCCTGCAGGAGGTCCTGGTGACAGTCCTCCCAGCCCTATCGCTGGCCCTGGACAGATTAGACGGTAATGAGGGGGAGGTTTCTGCCCCAGAATTGTTCCGTGTCGCCAAGCGATCTGCCATTATTTTTGTCAGGGAGTTCACTCAGAATAAAGCAGCCAAGATGAGAAGTGAAGAATCGTTCTGCTATCGTCTCTCAAATTTGCAACAGAATGCACAGGGTAAGGAGATCACACACCATTTTACTGCACTGGACGAATCCTCGTGCGCAATGGTGGCCAGCATTAAGAGACGGTTAGTGCCACCCTCTGGAAATTTCACGTCGCCCCCGGCTGGTTCTCAATGGTGCGCAATTCAAACTCGTCCCAAAATGGCCACTGCTTTAAGTTTTGCCGAGAAAATGGCGGCTCCGAAACTGTTTGCCTCCGCGGCGGCAGCAGTTGCAGCGTAATAGTAGCGGTTGCTACAGGACGCCGATCGCTAATTAGAGCGGATCGTGGCTGACTAATAAGGCCGATCGCACCCGAAGGCAAACCCAATGGCAGACACGTTCAATAAGAAGGGACTGATTGCGCTTAACAAGCGGATCGCACCCGGAATAGCCGACACGAGTGTGGCCCACCAGCTGTCAGCTGCAGCGATCGGTAGGCGAAGAAATTAATTGCCACTAGAACCGGCCGATTTAACTGTGAATAGTGCCCACATTGCGCTAAAACAGCCTGGCAAGGCAGTCCGTCGGAACAGAGCCACCTGCCCTTCACACTCTGTAGATACCTAGAAAAAAACTAAAGTCTACAATAAATATTATTTACATAAAATACGAGTTAAATTGACTAATGCCCTAGAGAAAAATTATACGTCTCTTCAGGCTGGACTGAGTTAAAAAACGGAACCCTTCAGATCAGAGGAGGCGTGGTCAACAATTTCATACCTCAGTCTCTAGGCTAATGGACAAAGTTAACCCATGCTTGGATTCTCCAAGCAGCGCACAGGAGAAGGAGAGTTTTTCCAGCTACTTTTTAGATCACTCAAGCTAAAAAAAATTACTTTATCATCACATTTAAAATTATATGATTTAATAGCAACAGCTCTGAGACTTACTACATACTTATATACCACTTCACAGTGCTTTATTAGCCCTCTCCAAGTGGTTTACAGAGTTTTGCCCCCAACAATCAGAGTCATTTTACCAACCTTGGAAGGACAGAAGGCTGAGTTAACCTGGAGCCGGTCAGGATCGAACTCCTGGCTGTGGGCAGAGTTAGCTTGCAATATGGCACTCTAACCACTGCGCCACCATGGCATGATTTAAGCTTCTCATAAGTTTATTGCTTTTTTAATTCATCCCACTTCCCACACCATTTTGCAGACTACAGGAACCATTTGCACCACTCAGGTGACCTTGAGGACAAAGATAAATTTCCTAGTGCTTCAACGACCCTCTAAAACAGTGGTTCTCAACCTGTGGGTCAGGACCCTTTTGGGGGTCGAACGACCCTTTCACAGGGGTCGTCTAAGACCATAGGAAAACACATATTTTTGATGGTCTTAGGAACCAAGACACCAATTTTATGGTTGGGGGTCACCACAACATGAGGAACTGTATTAAAGGGTCGCGGCATTGGGAAGGTTGAGAACCACTGCTCTAAAAAGGATGCAAATGACCAGCTGTCTGCAAGGAGTAGAAATCCTTCTATTCCCCACCATCCAGTCAGAGCTGAAGAAGCTTCTTGGGTGGGAAGCGAAACGTTTTCAAAAGAAAAACAAGGAAGTCCAGCTGCCTCCTGAAAAAGCACCTTTGGGACAACTGTGACCTGATTGACAGAGAATCTCTACCGACTTTTAGATGCAGAATCTTTTTTAGAATGGTGGACAAACCCACTCTGGACCGCATTGATCCATCAGGTCATTTTCTTTTGAACTTTTTTTCAGGAACATATCTGTGACTTAATGATGGTGGATTTCCAGAATGTAAATGTCTCCAAACACTGTCACATACCTAACAAGATTTGTGATTTCTGGATAATTCAAATTCAAGCCTCTGAGGAACATAGAGAGATCATTGTAGGGACGGTAACGTGAAGGCTGAACATCGGCTGAAGAAGCCAAGAGGAGATGTTCCAAGCCATTCTCTGCCGAGAGGTCTTTGATCAGGGTTTCTAACTCCTTGGTGAGCGGCCCATTGGAGTCCACCATGTTCACATGCGGTGCTGACCCTTCTTCAACTTTGGGGCCTTTTCGACTCAAAGTAAAGTTGACTTGTGCGGCATTGTTCTCTTCCACCTTGACCATCTTTGTCTCTGAGTTATACCTTCCAGAAAAAAAAACAGGAAGAAAAACAGGTAAGAATAGGAAGGAAAGAAATGCAGTTCATTCTGTCGGAGGTAATAATACCAAGCTTTGCCGGATCTAACAGAAAGTCCTTGATTTACAACTACAATTGAGCCCAACATTTCTGTTGCTAAGCGAGACAGTTGTAAAAGTGAATTTTGTCCCATTTTACAACCTTTTTGCTACAGCTGTTGTGAATTGTGACAATTGATAGATTAGTAACATGGTTATTAAGTGAATCTGACTTTCCCCAATGACTTTGCCTGCCAGAAGGTCGCAAAAGGGGATCAGGTGATCCCTGGACATTGCAATGGTCATAAATATGAGTCAGTTGCCAAGCATCCAAATTTTGATCACATGACTGTGGGGATGCTGCAACACTCATAAGTGTGAAAAAACAGTCATAAGCCACTTTTTTCAGTGCCATCTTAACTTCAAACGGTCACTAAATGAATGATTGTAAGTCAAGGACTACTGTACCTGTATCACAGTAAGTATCATTACCAAATCTAACCAGTTATTGAGGCCTAGGTTGATATGGCCACTCGGAATTTGGCAGGCTATGATGTTCTCATGTTCTTAAATCATTAATACTGCAAAAATTAAGCTGCTTCATTTAAATTTTACTTTAGCTTAATTGCAGGTGACCTTAATAATAATAACAATAATGAAATGATAATGGATACAGTTTAATGATCTATCATCTATCTATCATCTATCATCTATCTATCTATCATCTATCTATCTATCTATCTATCTATCTATCTATCTATCTATCTATCTATCTATCTATCTATCTATCTATCTATCTATCATCTATTTGTGTTACAACCCCTGGTATGCCCAAATATGGGAGGGAGCTCACTACTCCCCCTTTGTCCTTCGGCTCATTACAGAAGACCATCCAGGCAGAAAACCATATTTTTATTTTTAATATTGCCTTTGCTATGTTTGTGTTGTATTTGTGCTGATAAATAAATAAAGGGAGACTAGTATAGATCTATTTCAAGCTATTTAGCTCTCATCAGGTAGCCATACCCTTACTGGGATTCGAACCTGGGCTGTATTACATATTAGGCAGATGTGTTAGCCACTAAGCCACAGGCTCTCCTCCTTATCAGCTGAGCCAGGGAAATAGGTATGTATTTGTGTTACAACCCCAAAGTCACTTAACAACCGTGTTACTAATTACTAAAGTTGTAAAATGGACCAACTCACTTAACAAATGTCTCGCTTAACAACATAAATGTTGGGCTCAATTGTGGTCCTAAGTTGAGGACTGCTCGTATTCATTTTACTTAGTATTATTTACAAAGTGAGGCAGTTGAAGCATTCTGATGCAAACCTCATAAAGCAGAACCACACAAAGAAAAAAGATGTTTCTTAATCCCCCCCCCATATTCTCTAATTTCCTTTATGTAATTCAAACAGTAATAACGACTGAAACTGCTCCTATTTGCTGAGGCACATACCATACTTCCACCTACATCTTACCACTGCTTATGAAACCACAACCTTTCTGACTTTTAACATGGGGAATGAAAGTTGCAGCATTATGGCCAGAGCTGCTTGTTTTGAGAACACAAGACATGCTGGCTGGGGAATTCTGGGAGTTGAGGTTCAGAGGCCTTAAAGGTGCCACGTCTGAAGACCACTGCACTATAGTACAGCAGGAAGCTGACTCCTGTCACTTCAGACCTCTGGCACATTTGTGACAGAATAAATCTCCAAAGTCTTAGGCAAAATTGCCTTCCTCTCAATTGCTCTCTCCTTGTTTCAAGCAAAGATGCTGGAGCCTGGCTTGCTTGAAAAATGAAATTAAACCTTCCATGTCCCAAGGGTGCTTTTTCAGGAGGCAACTGGACTTTGTTTTTCTTTGAAGACATTTCACTTCTCATCCAAGAAGCTACTTCACTATCACAGGATAGTGGGGAATGGAAGGATTTATACTCCTTACTCCAGTGTTAGCATTTTGCTGGTCATTTGCATCCTTTCAGAGAGTTGTTGAGGCCATTTGGAGGTTTCTCTGTGTCCTCAGATATACACCTGAGTGGTGCAAATGGTTCCTGTAGTCTGCAATTTTGCCCTCCCCCTCTGGAAATCCATTCTTTGGGACAAACTTGACCTGGATGGCGGAGAATCTCTACAGACTTTCAGCTACATAATATGAGATGAAGACCCCTTGAATGGTTGTGGGAGCAGGAATGGATTTCCAGAGAAAAATTGCAGAATACAGGAACCATTTGCATCACTGTGGTGACCCTGAGGACACAAAGAAACCTCCAGGTGCTTCAACGGCCCTCTAAAAGGATGCAAATGATCAGCTGTCTGCAAGGAATATAAATCCTTCCATTCCCCACTATCCAGTCAGAGCTGAAGAAGCTTCTTGGATGAGAAGCGAAAGGTCTTCAAAAGAAAAAAAACAAGAAAATCCAGTTGCCTCCTGAAAAAAAGCACCTTTGGGACGTGACCGGGATGATGGAGAATCTCTACAGACGTTTAACCCTTCCATGTTAAAAAAAAAATCCCACCAATTTTCATCTTGCATTTTATAGAAATCTGAGCTAAAAAAAAAACCCTGCTTTAAAATGTTTGCAGTTTTTCTCTTGGGCAAGAGTGATGAGCTGCTTGTTGTCTACATTTCTTCTTTTGAGATGGTGTAGAACAGTGTTGCTCAAACTTGGCGACTTTAAGTCCTGTGGACTTCAACTCCCAGAATCCCCCAGCCAGCATAGCTGGCTGGGGAATTCTGGGAGTTGAAGTCCACAGGACTTAAAGTCGCCAAGTTTGAGAAACACTGGTGTAGAAGATACAGTTATTTCAAGAGCCTGAACTTCTTCCCAAGCTTCCATGTTCTAAATCTGAGTAAGAGGTGACTTAGTTCAGTCATTACTTCTTCTTTGCGACCCCAGAGACGTACTTTTACTAGGACTGTTTGCCAATCATCGCTTTTGTAAACTCCTGCCTGGTCATCAGTGATGGCATAGGACCTAGTTACATGCAGGATCGCATCCTGCCCCACACATCCCTACGACCAATCCGCTCACACAGAGAGGGACTTCTCCGGGTGCCGTCCGCCAAACAGTGTCGGGGGGCGACATCCAGGAGCAGAGCCTTCTCTGTGATGGGCCCAGCCCTGTGGAATGACCTCCCCCGTGACATCAGGATTATTTCCGATCTCCGCTCCTTCCGTGTACAGTTGAAGACCCACCTCTTTCAATTATCTGGCTTGGCTCAACCATAATTTTTCATATTCCTCCTGACTGTCTTTTTTAAATTTTAAATTTTTATTGTATATTGGGTTTTTATTAAACGGGGCATGTTAATGGTTTTAATTTGTCTAAATGTTTTAATCTATTACCTCCTCCGTGCATGTATGTCTGTGTATATATGTATGTTTATATATGTCTTAGTGTACGCCGCCCCGAGTCCTGCCCGGAAAGGGAGCGGCTAATAAATCCAAATTTATTATTATTATTATTATGTATCCAGCCACCTTGTCACAGGCCTCTTATTTTGACTATAATCTTTTCAAGTGCAGACGGTTCTCAGTTTACGACTACAATTGAGCCCAATATTTATGTTGCTAAGTGAGACATTTGTTAAGTGAGTTTTGCCCCATTTTACAACTTTTCTTGCCACAGTTGTTAAGTGAATCGCTGAGGTTGTTAAATTAGTAACACAGTTGTTCAGTGAATCTGGCTTCCCCTTTTGACTATTGCTTGTCAGAAGGTCGCAAAAGGAGATGACATGAGCCCGGGACATTGCAATGGTCATAAATATGAAACAGTTGCCAAACATCTGAATTTTGATCACATGAGCATGGGGATGCTGCAAAGGACAAAACTGTGAAAAATGGTCCTAAGTCCCTTTTTTCATTGCTGTTGTAACTTTGGTCACTAAATTAATTGTTGTAAGTTGAGGACTACCTGTACTACAATTCCTACAACAACAAGCTGAAAAATAGCATCTTTTTCTCTCTGTAGGGAAGAGGTGATTTACTGTATTTTTCAGAGTATAAGATGCACTCCCCCCCCCCCAAAGAGGGTGAAAATTTGGGTGCGTCTTATACATCGAATGTAGTCCCGCCCAGCTGCTGGCCCTCACACATTGTCCTCTGCCTCCTAGCAATTTGCCTCCTTGCAGCAAACAACCTCTTTCAGTTTCAGCACAGCTTGATTAGCACAAGCAGCTGATTGTCAGTTGGATCGGCCTCTCGACCATCAGCTATTTCAGGCTGCAGGGATTGCCATTGCCTATAGTTGCCTCCGTGTGCCCCATTTATGGCCCCCACACCCATTTTCTTCCCATTCTGATCCCTGTCACCAAAAACAGATGGAAAATGGGGTGTGCGGAGGTTGAAAAGGGGGCGCGCAGAGGCAGCAATAGGCAATGGCAATCCCTGCAGCCTGAAACAGCTGATCATTGGGAGGCCGATCCAACCAACCATCAGCTGCTTGTGCTAATCAAGCTGTGCTGAAATTGAAAGTGAAACTTGCTGTTTGCTGCAAGGAAGCAAATTGCTGGGAGGCAGAGGCAGATTTATTTTTTCCTCCCGAAAAGCAAGGTGCATCTTATATTTCAGAGCGTCTTATACTCTGAAAAATACGGTAACTCCAGCGCATTTAAGAAGAGCCCTCAGGTGAAAATGACAAGTATTAGAGAATCGAAAGCCATGTGGCTTACCCTCGGGCAGATGCGGTGATCTTGTACGTCCCTGGAGCCAGCAGGCGCCAATAATCCCCAGCTTTATAGGTGGAGACAGGGTGGTCAATGCTGGCAATGCCGATGGTGGCGTTCAAGATGCCTCGTCCATCCGTGGCATCCAAAACAAACCCTCTGACACCTTGGTGGACCTAAGTGAAGAGAGATGGATGAAGTGTGCAGCAGAGACTCCGTTAGACTTTGATCCGTCTCCCCAAACCCATGAAAACACAAGAGCCAGATAACAAGTGCAGAGAAGACCAACAAAGATGATTAGGGGACTGGAGGAAGAATGGTTGCTGGAATTGGATATGTCTAGTCTAGTGAAAGGGACATGGTGGCTCAGTGGCTAAGACACTGAACTTGTCAATCAGAAAGATCGGCAGTTCGAATCCCTAGTGCCACCTTAACAGAGTGAGCTCCCATTACTTGTCCCAGCTTCTGCCAACCTAGTAGTTCGAAAGCATGTAAAAAATGCAAGTAGAAAAACAGGAACCACTTTGGTGGGAAGGCAACGTTGGCGTTTAGTCATGCTGGCCACAGGACCACGGAGACGTCTTCGGACAGCGCTGGCTCTTTGGCTTTGAAAAGGAGATGAGTACCGCCACCTAGAGTCGGGAACGACTAGCAGATATGTGCGAGGGGAACCTTTATCTTTTGTCTAGTGAAAAGAAGGACTGGGGGGGGGGGACACATGATTTCAGTCTTCGGGTATTTGAGGGGCTGCCCCAAAGAAGAGGGGATCCACCTATTCTCCAAAGAATCAGAAGGCAGGTCAAAAAGCAATAAATGGAAACTAACCAGGAAGAGAACCTAGAACTAAGGAGACATTTCCTGACAGTTCAAACAATTAATCAATGGAACAGAAGTTGCTTTCAGAAGTTGTGGGTGCTCCATCTTTGGAGGATTTTAGGCAGAGATTGGACAGCCATTTGATTGAAATGGTATAGGGTCTCCGGCTTGGATTAGAAGACCTCCAAGGTCCCTTCCAACTCTCTTATTATTTGTTTCCTTTTTTTAAATAAAAATTTTATTGGTTTTTATACATATATGTGGAAAAGGTAAGGGGAAATACAAAACATTTCGGCAGCTCTATCAGCTAGTGATAGTAATCCATCCAAAACTCACAATTTTTACAATCTTAAAAACAAAATATAAAAGACAAGCAGAAAGCCAGGTCAACCATGTGTTCATTCGTTTCCCTTTGTCACTTACTAGAGTGTCCCAATTGCTATTATTTCAAATACTTTTATTTTTGTGATCTGAGCCTTTTTGATATTGCTCCTTCCTCCCTACCAGAGGACGCCTCAGCCCCCCCCCCCCTTCTTGTCTTGCACCTTACTGTCCCTTCCACTACCTTCACTTTGTTCGTCTTCTGGGAGGGGAAAATATTTTTTTATGAAGGCTTCTGCCTCTTGCACTGTATTAATTCTAATCCTGTTTCCCTCTTATTATTTGTTTCCTTATGCAGTATGCAGCAGCATAGGTGAGCATCACTTAATCATGCCGAGCAGCAAATCATCTTACCTGCTTGATAAACTGCAGCAGAGACCTGCGGTTCTTCTCCCAGTATTTTGGCAACTCTTCTGCCATGGGATATTTGACACAGCCCAACTCAATAGTCACCTCAAAGCAATTGGAGTTCAGGTAATTCCAATCCTGCATGCCACCTGAAACGAGCATTATCAGAAGGGAAATCAACGGCTTATGCTTTGCAGCAGGAGAATAAAGAAAATTAATCCCACAGAGATGAAATCCTAACCAGAAAACTTGGAGGTTGTGGAACAAAATACAGGTAGTCCTCGACTCACAGCCACAATAGAGCTCAAAATTTATGTTGCTAAGCAAGGCAGGCGTTAAATGAATTCTTCCCTATTTTACAACCTTTCTCGCCATCATTATTAAGTGAATCACTGCAGTTACTAAGTTAGCAATGCAGTTGTTAAGGGAATCTGACTTCCCCATCGACTTGGCATGTCAGAAGGTCGCAAAAGGGGATCAAGTGACCCTGGCAGACTGCAACTGTCATAAATGCGAGTCAGTTGCCAAGCGTTTAAATTTTCAGAACGTGACCGTGGGGATGCTGTATGGTTGTAAATGTCACTTTTTTCATAGGTCACTTTTTTCAGTGCATTGTCACTTTGAATGATCATTAAAAGAATGGTTGGAAGTCAAGGACTACCTGTAAAGCAAGATGTCATTTTAGGGAAAGGAGTTTGAAAGCAGAATCGTTTTCAACTACACATACTGCTCCCAAAGTAGCAGTACAGGTAGTCCTCGACTTACAACAGTTCATTTAGTGACCGTTCTGAAAAACAACACTGAAAAAGTGACTTATAACTCATATTTATGACGGTTGCAGGGTCACATGATCCCCTTTTGTGGACTTCTGACAAGCCAAGTCAATAGGGGAGCATGATTCACTTAACGACCAGGTTACTAACTTATCAACCGCAGGGATTCTGTTAACAACTGTGGCATAAAAGATTGTGAAATGGGGCCAAAACTCACTTAACCATTGTTTCACTTAACAGCAGAAATTTTGGTGTCAGGTGTGGTCGTAAATTGAGGATTAGCTGTACTTTTTTTATATCAGTAGTACTGAATTAAATTCATGGGAAATAAGGACCAACCTAAAGTAGAAAAAAGATTTTTAAAAAGATGCCGAATAGAGAACAGAACTGTTTTTTTTTTAAAAATACCTGCGCTTAAGTGTAGGGGGCAGTATTTATTTATTTTTTTAAAAATGGAACTCAAAAGGAATGTAGTTGGAACACTATGCCGTTTGCTCATTAAATGCTGGCTGTGTTCACATTCTGTGTACACCTGGATTTTTTAAAAAAATTCTGGTGTGGACACTGTAAGGGTTTTTTTTATGTGCACCTTTGTTTTTTAATAAAAGCCTATTTACCTGCACTATCGTGTATATTAAGGGCTTCAAATCAATGTTAATCTGGGTGCTGAAATTGTGACCTTTAAGTATGTCAAAATAGTGCTTTGCAACACTGACAGTTGCTTAGCTTGCAAAATGTTATGGACAAAGCGGAAGTGTGCACTTAAAGTACATATAAAATAGCCATGTTGTAACATTTAATTAGGTTGGAGGAATGGATAAACTAGCCCTGTTGCTATGCTCAATGATAGTGTTATCAATGATATTGCTAATAAAATTTCTCTCTTTAAATCCATAAATTCTTTTGTTTTCTCTTCTTCTGTATCTTGCCATCTGGGGTAGATTGCCCCTCCATTTAATTCCTCTTTCAGTATTCCACTCTTTCCCTTTTCAGAGACAAACCAATTACTATAAATATCAGCAATTTTGATTTCTTTATATTCATTTTCCTCTTCGATTTTTAGGATTTTAACCACCACTTTTTCCATTTGATAAACATCTTCAACTTCTTCATCATATTTTGCTGTTAGATGCGCTAAGTCTTCCAACTTCTTCTCTATCCTCTCACATATATTTGATAATTTCTGTATTTCTGAGAATATCTTTTGCAGACTTAAAACTTCTTTCTGCTGTTGAAATTGTGCCATTATCTCCAGCTAACAAACACTGCTGCTCTAGCTTAGAAGGCTTTAACAGGATTAAGCATAGATTCATTCAGAACATTTCATTTCACCTTTCTCTGGTTAAAAATATACTTCAAAGGAAGATCTGTGTGCTTTTCTTCTTATCACTCTCTATAAACAAGAAAACACTCTCTATTTGGCAGTGAGACCTTGAAGTGCCAAGCCAGGATAATCAGTGAAAAAAAATAAAAGTGTTTCGTTTCCAATACACAAACCTCCAGCCTCCAAGTAGCAGTGTTATTATTGCAATGTTGCATTTTTCTTTATTTCTTTTTGTATCTTTTTTGTATTTCAACTTTAAAAAAAGTTTAAAGAAAAACAAATAATTTTTTTTAAAAAAAAGTCCAATTCTTAAATGAGTTAGAAAAACACCCACAGCAATGAAAGAGGAAAATTTTAGTCCATAGATTACAAAGAATAGTAAAAGAAAAAAAATAGAAGAAAACTTAATCCATTCGTTTTAAAAGGCTTGCATAAATTCCATCCGTGAAGATAGCGTTTAAAAAGTAAGATAACCCACTGTCCAAAACCATTCCAAATTTAATTCCGCCACTTATTTCTTCTGTTCTCCAATTTAAATTAATTTTAAGTTTTTTATAGGCAGTCACTTTTAAAAGAGTAAAAATTCCTCACAAGCTGGAAACACTTTCTCTTTCCATATCCTTCCATTTTGGAGCCGCCCCGACTTTATCAGCCAAATGGCTGGATTTTTTGTCACCGGCTTGAAGATCTTCTCTTGGATCAATCAGGGACTTTGCAATGTCCCTGAGATCAGCAAGACATATTCTTCCTGTTCAACGCCTCTGCGGGACGGTTTAGGTCCGTTTGGACCACCCAGCATCAAAAATATCGACTGCGATCTCAGAGCATTGAGATTGCACGTCGTCTCGTCGCAACTTCGGCTCCTCTCCTCCTCTGTTCAATTGTTATTAAGTGCAGCTATGTTCAATAATTAGGTTTTTTTCCCCCTGACAACACATATAACAAGCAAATAACCATTTGTGATGGGCAAAGCAGTTCAAAGGAAGTGTTCCAAATTCAAAGCTCCCAATCTCAAAGTCAAAATTGTTTTGATATTAAAAAACAACAACAATTTTCACAGCCCTCATCATGGCTGGCTTACAAGGAAAAATTCTTCATCTTAAGAAACACAGAACAACCCCAAGGGGATTTCAGGTCTTATTTTCACACATAAAGCCCATAGATGTTATCGTTCCTCCCCCCCACCCCCCCAACAAAGGTTTCCAGCATGTATGCTTTACCTGGGACATTATACCAATCCGCTCCGTTAGTGATGCCACGAGGAAAATACTCATCAGGATATATGTTGTCGCACGGATGACCCTGGAACATTTCCACATTCTCCTGAAAGAGCAGAATTCGAATTTGGGTTCATGCCGTTTATTCTTACATTACGCTTGAAATCACAGAACAACTTATCATGCAAAGAGTTTTTGTTTATTTATGAGCAGTAGTGTGAAATAACAGATCACAGAAAGTTTCTTGTGATCTTGTGTGACCTTATAAAAAAGCTAAGCAGGCTAAACCTGTTCAACACCTGGAAGGGAGACAACCAGGAAATCCCAGGGCTTTGTGCTAGACTGAGAAGTTATAAAGCGTGCCAGATGGAAAAGGTCAGGTGCTCAAGGAAAACAATATATACGGATGTGACTGATGCCAGCAGCAGCTCACCTTGACCCCTAAGAGACTGAGCTTACATATTCTTAAATTCAGACTGGAAAAATCCAAGTCTTAAGTCATTATGGATTTTTTTAATATCACTTTTCAGCTTCCATTCTAAATGGGGCACAAGTACTGGTAAGTAGTTTGTGAATGATAAATTCTAAACTACATTTTTTTGTGTGTGGATGGTACAGGTAGTCCTCAGCTTACAACGGTTCATTCAAAGTTAGAACAGCACTGAAAAATGTGGCTTATGACCATTTTTCACACTTACAACCTCTGCAGCATCCCCATGATCATGTGATCAAAATTTGTATATTTGGCAACTGATATTTATGATGGTCACAGGGTCTCGACCTTCTGACAAGCAAAATCAATGGGGAAGCCAGGTTCACTTAACAACCGGGTTACTAACTTATCAGCTGCAGTGATTCACTTAATGACTGTGACAAGAAAGGTCGTACAATGGGGCAAAAGTCATTTAACAAATATCTCCCTCAACAACAGAAATTTTGGGCTCAATTATGGCCGTACATTGAGGACTATATCTGAAAATCAAAATATGTGAAAAATTGCACCTATTTGTCCCAACATTAATCCAGTATACCATTCTCTTGCAATTTTAACTGAATAATCCTGTGAGACAGGAAAGGCTACGTGAGACTCAGGATCACTCACCAAGCTTCATAATTGTCAGAGTCCCTATTTAAAATTAAATCAAAAAATTACAGCTTTTATTCCCTAAAATCTAAGCAACCTGTTGGTGCAAATGTAACAGAAGGAAACCTAGCAGGAAGTACAATCAAGATAACGTGAAATTTTTTTTCGCAGAAATAAGTAAAACCAGATAATTGGTTTTGAAAGTGTTGACTTGAGTTTATTCAGATCACATTGTTTCTACCATTTCTCTCCAGGTACTTGGAGAGCAGGCCCTCTTGTAACATTCTTGTATGTGCAACTAACAATTCACTTTTTTTTTTTAGAACTTTAGTGCCTTCCAAACATTTTGCATTAAATCTTCCAGGATGCCCCGGTCAGTCATTGGGTTTACACTTCCCTTTACTGTATATCATTCATTTCTGGATTTATAAAATAATTACAGTGGCTGGTTTCAGAGTGACAGTAAGTCACAAATCTGAGGAGCAAATTTATTCCACAAAGCCACATCCAGGTCATAAAATGTTAGAGGCAAAGTCCTTTCAGAAATTGCCAGAAAATTCTATTTTTTGGAAGGGGCAAGAAGAAAAACTGTATTTAACTGATCCAATGTAATTTCAATTGAATTAATTCAAATCTACATTTGGCCCTAAGCCTATCTACTTCTTTGTTCTTTGTTCTTTTTTTTTCTTTTGGAATTTGGCCTCCACAAAAGTCAAACTGAAAAAAGTTGTTCACCCACGCTGTGCACCGTGATTGCAAAGCACAATGGCTAACATATCATGTTAACATATCATGTTAAATAAAGATTTCATTATGATTTGGTGCAGGACTTCTTAATCTTTGTGATATTGTGAACCCACTAAAAAGATAAATGAATTTGTGTGAAACTCTGTGCCCTGCCCTGAATAAAACAAATGATATGTTTACAGTTAGAGCAAAGAAATATATTCTTTACAAAGGGGACAATTTTCATCACATTCTAGAGTCTGTCAATATTATTTATTTTACGTACTGCAATGATTAGCAAGGACTCCTACTTAACATAAACAAAACAACCGAAAAAGCAAAGGTCCCAAAGGTGCTTTTTTCAAGAGGCAAGTGGACTTTCTGGTTTCTCTTTGAAGACATTTTGCTCACTCACTCACCTGACAGTGAGAACAATTAACCAGTGGAACAGAAGTTGCCTCCAGAAGTTGTGAATGCCCCAACACTGGAAGTCTTTAAGAAGATGTTGGATAGCCATTTGTCTGAAACGGTATAGGGTTTCCTGCCTAGGCAGGGGGTTGGACTAGAAGACCTCCAAGGTCCCTTCCAACTCTACTATTGTATTGTATTGCTTCACATCCCAGAAGCTTCTTCGGCTCTGACTGGATGGAGGGGAAGGGAAGGATTTATACGCCTTGCAGACAGCTGATCATTTGCATCCTTTTTAGAAGGTCATTGAGGCCACATCTGTGTCTTCAGGGTCATCTGAGTGGTGCAAATGGGTGTGGAGCCTTCTTGGAACTGCTGAAAGGACTGTGTTATGGACTGGAGATAGATGATATCATATCCCTCCCCCTCTGTTGAGGGCGGGCTGTTCAATTTGGACATAGATGGCTTCTTTGACCCCTCTTTCAAACCAGTGTCCCACTCTATCCAAAATGTGGACTTTGCCGTCTTCAAAAGAGTGGCCTGTATCTTTTAAATGCAGATGGGCTGCTGAATCTAGTCAGATTCAGAAGAATGGAAATGACCAGCTGTCTGCAAGGAGTATAAATCTTTCCCTTCCCCGCCATCCAGTCAGAGCTGAAGAAGCTTCTTGGATGAGAAGTGAAATGTATTCAGAGAAAAACCAGAAAGTCCAGTTGCCTCTTGCAAAAGCACCTTTGGGACAACCATGGAGAATTTCCATAGATGAAACAACAATAGCATCTTCCAGAAAGCCTTTCTAACAGATAATGCCATTGGCTTATTATGCTATTACCGTATGTACTGCTCAATTTTAGTTGCATTGCATTTTAATTCTTGTAGGTATCTTACTGCGGATGCTTTATATGTACCATGAGCTATATAACTGTATTTCATCTGCACAAGCCTGATAGATTAAAAAAATGTAGCTTGTCTTAAATTCCTTGTAACACCCAGGAATCACAACCCAGATACCACCGTGTGTGGTAAGTAAGCCAGTGGATCTCAGAGGTTCCAGGATCCACTGGAGACACCTTCCAATAATTGTTACCTTGGCATAGGCAAGAGCTAGCTGTTGAAAAACAGCATCATCAGGGGATTTACTGTATGTGGCAACTCCTAGCCGATCGTCATCATAGGGGTAGTTAACCACCAGAGATCCTGTGAAGGGGGGGAAAAAAAGCTTTCAGGATTTTATTACGCTGAGTAAATTGATAGTAACATAAGAGGCAGTTGTTCCACCACAACAGTAAAGAATAATACTATTGGCTTAGATTTCACAACCAGCCACAAAACTAATCCAGGTAAATAAAGACAACAATGACTAAAAAATCCAGCTAGGGGAATTCATCAAGAGGTGGCAAGACAGCACCTGCTTGTTACTTGTTCTTAAAGTTCAAGCGCCAATACAGAGGAAATGTACTCATTAATTTCCCCAGAACCAAAAAGGGGGAAACTGGTCCTTTCAGAAGAACTATACAAAAACCAGGGTTGTGCATACTTTAAAAATAATTCTTGTTTTAATAAATGTAATACAATTAATTTAATTACATTTTAAGTTGCCCAGACTCTCTTTGAACAGTGAGATGGGCAGCATATGAATTTAAGAAACAATAAATGATAAATCAATCAACCAGCATTCTTTTCAATGCAATTTTAATCATTTTCAAAGTAACCCTAATAAGAGTACATGTGTTGAATCTGAATACTTTTGTCAGGCCTGCAGTCATATTCCTTTTAGGATCTTTGGCCTGCCACACATTCTATTATTTTACTATGCTGTTTCATTAGTGGGGAATTGGGAGGGGGAATAGTAAGGAGTAGAATGTGTTGTTGTCAAAATAAAACATTCCTTTCTAGAGAGCCAAGGTTATCCTTTGTCTCTGCACCTGACCGGAATTGGATGGGTGGAATTGCCAACGTGGCAGTGGAAGATTGGACCGTGTGATGGACTTGGCGGTGTGGGGGGAAAGATCATGAACATTCAACTGGGTGGAAAACCCAGGAAGCTTTCTGATTCGGGTTTCCCACAGATGTACCAACATGTCTCAAATTGGTACCAAATTTGGTATTGATATACCAAATTGGAACTTTTAGGAAAGATCTGCCTTGAACTTTGGATGATATTTGGAACGCTGACAACTTTTTAAAAATTATTACAGGCTCTGCTTTGGGTGATCTTGGCCAGCAATCCTAGCTTGTAAGCTATCATCAGATAAAATTATGTAGTGAAAACCCTTTTCCATGCATTGGTAAGTTTTCCAGCAGTGAGGCCTCAGGCTTACTGTGCCTAGAATAACATTTGTGCCTGTACATTTCCACACAAGCCCGTCTGCATTCCTCTTTACCTCCATGCAAATTTGCCGATAGCACAAAAGGGTAGGTCTTCAGCCAGTTCATCACAGCTATGGTCTCTGGCTGCAGGGGTTCGGTGATTTGGACGAACTGATCTGGAAAGTTCCGATTCAAATCGTAGTTGTTGCTGTTGTTTCTTCCGAAAACTCCCGACACGTCCCCTGGGAAACAGAAGAGAGACTGGTTGAACCAACTGTGCTTTATAGCAATGATCAATATCTATCCTTCCTGCACACAAAATTTAACAGATGAACAGTGTTGGAAGGGACCTTGTAGGTCATCTAGTCCAACCCCTGGCCCAAGCAGGAGACCCTACACCATTTCTTCAATTTGTACTTCTAAGTTAAGTGAGCAAAGCAAGAGACATTGTTTTTTTTCTGTAATCCTCCTTTACCAAGAGATGTTATAATTATCAAGGGAGAATTGAAAACTTTACAGGTAGTCCTCAACTTATGACCAGAATTGAGCCCAAAAATTTCTGTTGTCAAGCGAGACGTTTGTAAAGTGAATTTTGCCCCATTTTACGATTTCTCTTGCCACAGTTGTTAAGTGAATCACTGCAGTTTTTAAGTTAGTCACAAGGTTTTTAAATGAATCTGGCTTCCCTATTAACTGCTCATCAGAAGGTCGCAAAAGGGATCACTTGATCGTGGGACACTGCAACCGTCATAAATATGAACCAGATGCCAAGCCAAGGATTTTGACCATGGGGATGCTGCATCAGTTGCAAGTGTGAAAAATGGTCCTAAGTCCCTTTTTCAGTGCCGTTGCAACATTGAACTGTCATTAAATGAACTGTCGTAAGTCGAGGGCTACCTGTATTCATCTCAGAAACTTTAGAAGTTCTGCTTGTGGAGATCTACCTAATTGTATGAAGAACCCCAAATTGTTATTCGTGTTGCTGCAGTATGCCTTTGGCCCCAAGCCATTATAAACATTTATACTAATCAAACATTTCAATTTGGAAAAATCCTTTCTTTAGAAAGAATTCAAGGTGCAGCCGAACAAGCTACTGTTCAAATCTCAAGTTGTGGCTTGCCAAACACGCCGTCTGCTATTGTCAAATTTGGTCTCTTTCTTTCATGAATGACCCAGCTTTCTATTGTTTCATCTTTCCACAACCCCTATTTCATGGCTCCTGCACTAATAAATGCTAAGCCTTCTTTTCTAGGGAGATTCTTAATCATCCAGGCCATGGTTCAAAAGGCTTTCTTGGGTTTTTTTTCCCTTGAAACTATTCCAACTTCTCATTCAAGAAGCTTCTTCAGAATTGCTTTTCCAAAAGGCAACTGGATTTTCTTGGGGGTTTTTTCCCCTTGAAAACCTTTCGCTTCTCATCCAACAAGTTTCTTCAGAAATGAAGAAAGGTTTTCAAGGGGAAAAAAAAACCAAGAAAATCCAGTTGCCTTCTGAAAAAACACCTTTGGGACACTAAAACTCCTTTCTAACCGTGCTATTGGTTTGCTCTTGCGCAAACTGCGTAAATCATGCAGGATTTCCATCAGGTCAGGCAGGAAGGGCATTGTATGGGTCTCGTCTGCTAAGGCAGGCGTCCCCAACCCCGAATCCGTGGACTGGCACCAGGTTGCGGCATGCCAGAAACTGGGCTGTGTAAACAAGCAAACATCCCCCATCCATGGGATGCAGGCAGCACGCAAAACCACACCACCTTCGGTCCATGGAAAAACCTTTCTTCACGTAACCAGTCCCTGGTGCTCAAAAGTTGGGGGGGGGGGGGGCGCTTCTGCTAAGGAGTTCCATGTGAATCGGACCCAGGGAGTGAGAGCCTTTTCTACTGTGGCACATCATGCACCTTGAGGCAAAACCTGGCCTGATCCAACTGGCCTTCCAGAGACATCTTAAGGCATGGTTTTCCCCAACAGGCCCTGGATCCCTTGGGAACAAAGATGGGTCTATGATGTCTGACTTTTTCAACATCGTCCCAAATTATATACAGGTTTCCTATTTTTATGGTTCTTTTAAGATGTGTGGCCTGTTTTTATTGCAGGCCACACAATCACATTCATGAGATGGGCAGCTGTAAAAATTTAATAAGTAAGATTATAACTGCCAACTCGTAATGCCACTCCTTTTTAAAATGTATTGCTTATCACCAACCCTCCATTGTTTTAGGGCTGCATTCAATGTTATTCCTTTGAAGTTAATCAGAGAACTAAGATTTAAAGACTATTTTCCATTCAGCTATTTAAATTGCTAATAAAATGATATTTATCGAATTTTGAAACTGCTCATCTCCCTCACACAGGGACTCCGAACAGTGTCCACCTAAAGTATGAAAACATAAACAAAATGTATATAAAATTAAAAGAGGTGAAGAGAATTAAAATTCTACATTAAAAGTTAATTAAAAGGTGGAGGGAGGGCCCTCAGTGCGCTAATCAATCCTACATCAGCATGCTTCTCTGTGCACCCCTAGAAAGGCCATAAAGCCATGCTTTTATGCCTTTCTGGAAGGCCAGGAAAGTGGGGCCCTGCCTCACCTCTGGGAAGAGAATATTTCACAGGGCAGGGGCAATGTCACAGAAGGCTTTCATCCTGGACCCTGCCAGCTGGAATTCTTTAGCCGACAGGTCTATAGCATACCTCCCCTGCCTGCCTGGACTGATGTAAACTTTCACTCCCTTTCTCTAGTGCTTTGCGGAGTTAAACCACAAAAGCAGGATGATATATTGCTTAATGTAAACTGCCTTAACGTAAAATGCCTGATCCTCTAAAATGGTCACCAAAAGTCTGTAGAGATTCTCAGTCATCCAGGTCATGGTTGTCCCAAAGGTGCTTTTTTAGGAGGCAACTGGACTATTCAGACCATTCCCCACTATTCTGTCAGAGCTGAGGAAGCATCTTGGATGAGAAGTGAAACGTCTTCAAAGAAAAAACAAGAAAGGCCAGTTGCCTCCTGATGAAACAGCACCTTTGGGATATCTTATCACCACTTTCCTAAATTACTGCAATGCACAGCACTAAATGCACCTGAAAATTGCATTTGATCCAGAATGCAGCAGCTCATATGTTAACTGGCATTCATCACTGGCAGGTTTGCACATTTGTGTCACTGGCCCTGCACTGACTCCTGACAGACTTTCAAATGCAATTTAAAAGTGTGGGTTTGGACATATAAAGCACTCTGAATCTTGACATACGGGTGTCTCCAGGATCAGACATTGAACAGAATCAGCCTGCTTAGTAATGTCTGATTTCCAAGAAGTAAAAAGTCTCACTCAAGATCAACGGCTAAACCACTTCTGCACTGTGCCTGGTGCACATGAAAATGGCCACATAGGGTCAAGCTAAGCTTGAGAAAGTCCTTATTTCTGTAATATGAGATAAATGAAGTACAATAGAGAAAAATTAGGAAACAGGCACAGGGATGAGTCAAGGAAAAGTCTATTCTGGGCTAAAACACAGAATAGAAAGGGAGCTCTTTATGTACATTATGATTAAAGTTACCTGTCAGAAAAAAACTGAAGCCGTTTGCCTTATAAAACCACCCCCTTTCCTTGGCCAACGCCTTTACTAGAAGGGTAAGAAGAAAGTTGGCATGCAAGGCTACCTTCTACAGATTTCTCATAGCCATCGGGGTTCATCGATGGCATGATATGGATCCGAGTCTTTTGGATCAAGTCAGTCACTTCAGGATTGGTTCCGTAGTTTTTGCAGAGGTACTCAATGAGGTTGAGGAGCAATTCCCTTCCTACCACTTCATTGCCGTGCATATTGGCAATGTACTTGAATTCTGGTTCACCTGGAGGAGGAACAGAGATGCTTAGTTTAGTCATCGCACTTGGCAGTCTGTCTACTCTATAGGATGACACCATTCACAGCCCACCAAATGAATCCAAGAGCTGCTTGTGCCACATGGGTTATAGCAGTGGTGGGATTCATAATTTTTTACTATCGGTTCGGTGGGCGTGGCAGGAGAAGGATACTGCAAAATCCCCATTCCCTCCCAATCAGCTGGTACTCCGGAGGCAGAGAATAGATGGGGGCAGGGCCAATCAGAGGTGGTATTTACTGGTTCTCTGAACTACTCAACATTTCCGCTACCAGTTCTCCAGAACCGGTCAGAACCTGCTGAATACCACCTCTGGGTTACACAAGACACTTAGACAATCTTCAAATGTATAAACAAGTACCTTATAAATGCATACCTATCTAATGTTTTGGAATTGTAATTTTTTTTTTACATTTTTTTTTACAATTAACATGAATTGCTTTATTTCTTTAATTAGGCCCAAACAAATGGTCTATAATGTTATCAGAACCTATAATGGACATAAGTGAAAGTCATTTGGCCCAAAGAAGACTCTTTAGTAAAAGCCATTTGAAATTATTGGCAAAACTTCAAAATTGAAACCAAAAAGTCAAACTAAAATCCAAACAAAACAAAATGGCTATTACAGGACAAATATGTTAAAAAATAATAAAAATTCGACCAACTCATTTATGAGGAAAGATTACAGGACACTGGCCTTTCTACCTTTGAAAAATGGTAACTAAGTTAACAGACCTGATGAAAATTCGTAACACTGGGGATAAATATTTCCCCCTTTTTCAAAATACTAGTATTTAGATCAGGGGTGCCAAATGCATCAAACACAGGCAATGTCCACCCCAGCTCTGTGAATGGGAAAAACATTGTGAAACATCATGCAACATCAGCAACGTGACACAGGGAGTTTGACACCCCTGATCTAGATCATGCAACAAAACTATAGAATGGGAAGTTACCTGCTTCGTGAATGCCTGGGTTATCCGATATCTCCATGGCATACAATTCCCTTTGCTCCACTGACTTGCCCACCGAGTAGAGTCGGGTGATGTTTGGGTACTCAGTGGCAAATTTCCTCAGAAAGATACCCATATCAGGGAAGTGGTGGTGGCGAAAATCATCCGGCTGAATCACCTGGCGAGCAGAGGTTGTCCTGTTTAAAGTAGTGGGAGTTGCTGCATTGTCAAGAGAGCTGGTGGTTATCAGAGCTTCCTTGGTGGGGCTGGAAGTCAACACTGTGACTGCAGGATGCAAGGAAAAGTCCACGACGGTTGCATTTTCTTCCTTCACTTCAACGTTCTCCGTGGTGACTGGCAGGTAACTGATGGGGAAAAAAGGGAGAAGAATATGCTTTTAGGCTGCCATTAGCTTCACCTGGCTTAAGAGCATCCCTAATAGAATTTATTTTAAGTCTATTACTAAGTTAGTCCCCGACTTACAACAGTTCATTCTGTTACTGTTCAAAGTCACAATAACACTGGAAAAAATGACTTAGGAACGTTTTTCACAGTTACAACATTTGCAGCCTCCCCATGATCATGTGATCAAAATCCTGGTGCCTGGCAATTGGTTCATATTTACGACTGTTGCTGTGATCAACTTTTATAACCGTCTGACAAGCAAAACCAATGGGGAGACCGGACTCACTTAATCACCAAGTTACTAACATATCAGCTTCACATCACAATTGTGACAAGAAAGGTCGTAAAATGAGACAAAATTCACTTAACAAATGTCTCACTTAACAGAAATTTTGGGTTCCATTGTCGTCATGTCAAGGATAACCTGTGTTTATTCATCTGGAATATCATTCCCATTTTCTTAGTGGGAAAAAATAAGACCAAATAGCAACGTTATTATTTCTCAACTGAAGAACCAAAATCAAGGGTCCCACCACGAAGCCCCATTTTTATGGCTGCTTAATTGCAAACCTCAGGCTGGCAGTGCAGCTGTTCCAAATCCTTCACTCAATTCCCCTTAATAAAGGGAAACATTCTTAACAAAGAAATATCGAAGGTAGGCCTAATCCTCGTGGAACTACTGTCGTTTCCTGCTTTTCTATGTGCCTGTTTTATATGACACGCCTGCCTAGTATATGGCAAAATAAGACAAAGATTGGCTTCTAATGTTCCCACACAGCAGTTCGCTACTAGAAGAAACTACACCAAAGAGAATGAACATGTCGATGCCAGCTCCATATACTTTACCCTGGGACAGAAGCTGTGATATTATAGGTCCCAGGCACCAACAGTCTGTAATAGTCACCAAACTGTCTGGTCGTAATGTTGTGAGCAATCCCAGCCACAGCAATGGTTGCATTTTCCAAGGCAGCACCACTGACCGAATCTCTCACGAATCCTTTAATTCCAATGTGTACCTGTATTAAATAGAATGGGAATTAGATCCAGAACACGTTGTAAACATTTTTATTATCATGAGGCTACATTATTCCTCTCATATTCAGTAACTTGTTAATTTCATGCTAAGTGATCTGTGCAATATTCTTTTTTTTCCCTCATCCAAGGAAAGTTACAGGCTGCTGTTAAGCTTGCACACAAAAACGAAATAAAATAAGGAATATAACAAGAAAAAAATGGCAGAGAATAGCACATCTCTTACATAACCAGAACAGCTAGTCACTATCACCAGAAGGTTGGCATAAATCAAAAGCTAGTGCGCCAGTATACATGTAACTTGACTATATGCCTGTGAATTTCTATTTATGAATTCTTCTACATAAAATTCAGTGTACTAGAAAGCGCATCTACATTAATATTTAAATCAAAGGAAATGTCATAGATTTTTATCAGCCATTTTAGATTTATTTTCCTGTAACCAAGGGATTGTTTCTGTCACAGCTACTGAAACAGAACACAGGCTGTCTTTCAAAAAACAAAATGCCAAGAAAAACAAAGAGGACAGTTGTGTGTGTTTTGAGTCATGCTTGTAAAAGCCAAAAGATGAATCAACTCAGCCCAATCTTACAGATAAACATGCCATTTTTGTGCACTGCTTCTGTCAAATGCTTCACTCAAACCAGATGGTGAATTCATGTGGCTTTAGAATATAAAATTAGGTACAAGAAGGTACGTAAAGCACAACATTATTTATTGCTAGGGCTATCAACCAGAACTTCAATAGACATTCATGTGGCAACTGGCAGATATAAAAGGGAATGTTACATTAAAATATTTGTTATCTAATATTATTGTGTTACTTTGTACTAATTTCACATTCAGCATTATTTACCATTCATTAATAAAATTACACAAATGAGACAAGAGTTGTCTTTCTTCATCACGCCATTTCTTCTTTGATGTGATGTAACTATCTAACAATGTGTTGTCATTTTGTAGTGAGGCAGTAACTTACTTTTTTATACCTTAGAGGGGTTGGACATATCTTGCTTCCATTTCATAAAAGAACTCGAGAAAGAGCCCATATTAAGAAGCTTACGGAGTAAAGTGAAATAATTTCTTCCACAGCTAGAAGACTGAGGAAGGTGTCGATAAATTTATGGCCAATTGCTGTGATTTATGCAAAGTCAACTATTGATTTATGAGGACCTGGCTTGACAGCATCCTCACCGGACTCCTCATGGGAAATATGCAACACTATGCCATTTATTTATTAATTAAATTTTTAGCCTGCCTTTATTACTTTATAAGTTACTCAAATAAAGAGACGCCTTTGTTGAGATGGGTAGAATACAAGTTTCATAGATAAATAAATGATACTAGCTTCTCCTCTTTTTTCCCCACAACCACCATCCTGTGAGTTGAACTGGGCTAACAAAGAGGGACTGGCCCAAAGTCACCAGCTGGCTTTCATGCCATGTCAGGACTAGAACTCCCTATCCCCTGGTTTCTATGGCAGCTCTTAACCAAACTGGCTCTCTTTAAGCAAATGTGTTTTATGCATGCTCCTAAACATTTCTGAAAAGAAAAAGGGAAGAGATGTATACACATGATCACTATACCCTGGCAGAGTGTATTATCAGAACAAGTTCAGGCAGGTTTCATATGCTGCTGCAATCTATGCCTTAAGCCATTTGGTTTAAAAATAAAGACATTCTCCTCAGGGAACTCAAATGAAAGAAAACTATTTCCATGCCTAAAGGATTTCGTGCAACAGATTTAGGTACCTGAGTGCTCTGCTCTCAGTGTGTGTCAGAGTGAGTAATTCCCTGAGACCTATAAAGAACAGTAATGCTGAAAACAGTGACAAATCATGATCTGTCCCTGTTTTAATTGTTGCAATTTTCGGAAGAATTTTAGTTTATGCACAACAGTCAAATGACAGGCGCAGGATGGATGAAAGCTAATTTTTCCTTTATCTCCTCTGATATCAAAAGGTGTTTCCTATGCAATTATAATTATTGAAAAGAGAAAAGTATCAATGCTGTTGCTGATATAGGAACAGCTCAACTTTGCCAGGATCTGTGCTACATTCAAAAAGGACAAATGACTCCTTAAGCAGTTAATCCTTTAGTCTAGATCTGGACAACACCCTAAACCATTTTATTGTATGCAACAACATTTCATTTTAATGTATGATGATTAGTGTACATTCAAAGTGACAATAAAGTTATTCTAAATTCTAACCATAAATTAGCTCCCATCCCCAAAAGGATACCGATTGTGAGTCACAGCCACCAAAGTGATGAAGTTTCTAGATCAGAATACAATAATCTGAACTGTAAAACCATGGAATGGCTTAACATACCATGTCTGTATAGTTAGTGGTTGGCTCCACGATCAGCCATTCTTTAATCAGACCATGAAAGGTAGGGCTTGCATATACTTGACTCTGATACAGCTAGTCCTCGACTTACAACAGTTCATTTTGGGACCATTTGAAGTTACAGTGGCACTGAAAAAAGCTACTTATGAACCTTTTTCACACCGATGACCATTGCAGCATTCCCATGCTCAAGTGACTTAATGTCAGCAGAATGTCTAGCATGGTTTCCTAATGTTTGCTCGCTCTCGGCTGCCAAAGAAAGGGGGAGGGGGGCGTTGAGCATTTGGGATGGGGGAGCGAGCCATCCCATGAGAACTGGAAGGGAGATTTGCACTCACGCATGCTGAGTGGAGTTGTTTATACTTCATCAAGGCTAACCATCCTGAGACTCCAGAGGCGAGAAATACCTGCAGAGGAGCTTTCCCATAATATCTTACTGGTTGTTGGTTGGCCTCTTGGTGCTGGGACCCCGGGGAGAGGGACTTGGGGTGACTTTCAATGTGTAACTTTCAGGCAGCTTGTTTCAGATCTTGCCTTGCTTTTGCTGCTATCAGTTCATTCTTAGTAAAAGTACCGATACTTTTTCTCTAAATCAATGGAGTTGGGGGGTTTCTTTCTTAGGGTTTGAAGGGAGGCATCCCTGACATTTACATTCAAACACGTGGCAACTGACTCAGATTTAGGATGGTTGTGTCCCGGGATCATGTGATCCCCTTTTGCAACCTGAGTAGCAAAGTCAATGGGGAAGCCAGATTTACCATGTGACTAACTTAACAACTGAAGTGATTTACTTAACAATGGTGGCAAGAAAGGTCGTAAAATGGGGCAAAATCCACTTAACAAATTTCTCACTTAGCAACATAAATATTAGGCTCAATTGTGGTTGTAAGTTGAGGATTACCTGTAATCAATAGCGCAATACAAGCAGTACCATTTAGTCTGATGTGTGCATAATTACCAGGGTTGACTTTAGATATGAAAGAGAGATCAGGACAGGAAGTAACTTTGAAAGAACTACGTGTAACTCTTGAGATAAAGTATTTTTAAGATACTTGAATATTTCTGAGCACACACAGGCAGCTACAGTGAAAAATCTGAGAGAATTTAGATAATATAAGTGACACTGGATAAAGCTTGTGAAGATCCACCAGATGCCTTTACTCTGGGCAAATGAAAGAAAAGGAACTTGAGTGAGGGGGGAAAATTACTTATTCCCTGCTTAGTTGGGTAATTGTTAAATGTGTTAAGAGTGATAAGAAACCGAGACAAAGATCTGATTAACACAGATCTGATTATGGCTTGCTTAGCCATTAATTTAATAAATATGATATGATGAACTGAAATTACAATACTGCTAAAACCAAACACACTTATTATTTACAGCTTAGTCTAGACCTCTAAACCAAAATCTTTTTGTGATTTGAAACAAAGAAATTCAAACATGGATCAGTGACACTTCCTTCTCTTTAAATATTGCCTGAATTTTGGTGCACCACAATTACATTTTCTCTTATTTCATTTGGTACGAATCATGCTAAGCTTTATATGTGTGTCACAAAATAATAATACCAACATTAAAGACTCTGTACTTGGTCCAATATATGAGTCAAAAGGGATTAGGCAGAGCTGACATTTTGACAAACAAGAAGCATATTCAAAATCTACAGGCAAAAAAAGCCCAGACCGAGATGAATAAAGTCTATTCATTTTCCAGAACAAAGACTGACTCAAATATACATGAATTGTTTTGCTGAAATAGTCAAGAAGAGAGTTAAAGTCACACCTTACTTTTTCAATGAAAGTGAACAAAGATTCCCGGTTATTCAGCCATTCTTGCTCAAGCTGAGAAGCTGGTGGGTATTTGCAACAGGAAAGTTCAAATGTGACCTCAAAGCAGTTAGCCCAAAGATAGTTATAATCTTGCATTCCACCTAAGGAATTTAAAGAAAGAATCATGAAATAATTAAGCAAAGAACAATCTTTTGCATCAACAGACTTCTCTTCACATGATTTCAAATTAGCATTTTTCAATAGGCAGGAAAACCCATTTGTGCAAAGAAGAAAAAAAAGTTTCAACTTTCAAAGAAACAAAGGACCATTTAGGAGAAACCAGAAAGGTGTCTGCTACTTTAAAAATAACAATTGGAATTTTGAGATCATGCAACTTCCTTATTTGTCACATGTGATGTTTACAAAAAAAACCTTAACAGGTTAATAATATATAGGAGTCCTGATTTTTCATTATTTCTGAGGTATTTTATTATACTCATCTTCCCTTTTTATTCTTCAGTAGGTCAATATGATGCTTAGAATTGGACTAACCTTTCAATTCTACCATATTATTGAAATATTTGTTAATTTAAATGTATTTAAATACCTTATTGATATAATTTACATTTCACTCAAAGAAGGGTGGGATTGTAGGTAGGTAGCTGGGTGGGTAGATAAATAAGAGATAGCTAGACAGACAGACATATACATACACACTCTTCTTTTGAAAAACTAATAGTAAAGTGTATCTCCCTCCCCATTTTTATCATTATTATACTCCTATTAAGTAGGTACCTATCAAAAGTCCCAAAGAATGTACCTATCCGAAGTCCCCAAAAAGTTAATCATAACTTGAAAAACAAGGTGTCCCTGTTCCAAAGCTAATTTAACATGACATTAACTCTTAAGGTTAGCAAAATAACTTTTCTAGATTTCAAAGTAGGAGTGCCAAATTTGGTGGCAGAAAGGTAAACAGATGAAGGTGCACCCTGCACAAGTACAAAATTTGCTCTTGTCATGCAAAGTCATATAGCAAATCCTTGTTCTTGGCACATTTAAAATACAATGTGAAAAAATATATACAGGTAGTTCTCATTTAGCGACTGCCTCATTTAGCAACCATTCCCAGTTCCAGCAACACTGTAACTTATAATGGTCAAACAGCTAGAAAACAGACACAGAACTCTGTTTTTACAGAGGACAACTGTGGTGGGATTACTATATGCTCAAAAGTGGAAAAGTTCAATACTATCCACAATGCAGGAATGGATGGTGAAAATGATGGAATTTGCACAGATGGCTAACTTGACTTGATCAATCAGAGAAAAGACAATATATTTGTGACTGGAAAACTTTTATAGTTTTTTTGCATGAAACAAAAAAAAAACCCATTTGTGGTTTTGATGATTAGGAAAAAAATCTAGATAAGGGAAATAATCAGTATGTTTTGCAATCATAACAGTAAGAGATCACTTTGAAACTACAGAATCTCAGTTCTCCAGGTCATGGTTGTTCCAAAGACCTGGCTAAAGCCAGACACCAAGCCAGAATGCTAGATGAGCTTAATATAGGTGTGTCTGGGTTAATGTGCTCTGAGTATTTTAGTGCTGTGTCTTATGTCTAGAATGGTAGAGATTTCATTATATTGTTTAAATTTTCAATTGTTAGGCTCTCAGAATTCATATCTAAGATGGACAGTGGGAACTTTCCAAGTAGATGATAGGCTTCATGTAACATGGGAAACTGTCAAAAGGACTTAAAGAGGTACTGTAAATACCACAGTGCCAAGGAAGATTTTCTCTTAAGCAAACACACAAAAGTTTTGAAGTTCACAGCTACTAACAGATCTGCTTATAAAAGTGAGGAGTGCCAGTTTGTCACATTATTATTATTTTAATGAAGAGAGAAACAGATTGCAAGAAGGTTTAGCCAATAAATGCTGTGAAGTATAAAAAGCGGGAATCAGGAAACATGGTTGGGAACAGCTGGTCTCTGTGATATACATTTTTAAAAAGAACTACAATTTAAGAAAGCATTGCATAAAAAAATGAAGTAGAAGGAAAAAGCAAAAGAGAAAATGAGATCCAGAAGGTATAACAATTGTTTCAATTATTATTACCACTGCCATAAAATATAGCAGGGGTGTGACACTGATGTTTTATGAGTTTTAGGTTTGTGATATTTTAATATTGTTCTTGTTAATTGTAAGATGTTGTGAATTATAGCAGTATACTTTAAAAAATGTTTCCCATCAGAAGCCTTATGATAAATGAGGAATTGTGGGACTTTTATTTCAAAATACCTGGAGGGCATCACAGTGCTTGTTATATATAAAAACATGCATTTTCCTGTTATGATAGCAAAGAATTAATCGACAATTCATAGTTTTCTACCTAACAGATGTATTTGTAAATGCAAAAAAGGTTCCTGCTTTTTCAAGGATATCCTGGTTTGAGCTGAGTAATAATTTTAAGTTTTACAACTATTTACTCATTCTATTTCCTTGTATGGTACATTAAACCCAGCAATCTTTGTAAATATAATTAGTTCATATCTTATTCTACTATTTGGGTGTGTTCTCTATGATGAAAGAGAGAAATGGGGGCTATAACAGGAAAAGGAGATAATAATTACTGATAAAAAGAGATGGTTTTATTTAAATAAGACATTTGGCTAGTGTAAAAATCTGCTGACTAAATTATTAAATTTTAAATTATTAAAATTAAATCATTAACTTTATTAGGATAAAAAGTTATTTTTCTCATTAGATCTGACATCTACCTACCTTACCTATGACAAAATTACTGAAGTCCCTATATTAAACTATTAATAGGCATAATTCATGGCTTCAAAATACTATTTCTTTTCCATTGATAACAATGAACTAATTTTATTTTGATAATTAGACTTAGAAATGTGGTTGTTTAATTGGTTTATCATTAATTTAAATGAAGTTATTGAAAAAGAAATCAGGATAGTTAGGTGTAGAGCATTTAATTAGAATAAAAAATATGTATGCTTCTTTAATCCTACTTAACAGAATAATATAAAGAGACTCTAAATCCTAAATCAAAACACTTAGCAACAAGTCATACTTAATGCAATCTATTTTTAATTTTATCAAATTTATAGGCTAAATTAAAGCTACCATTTCTAGGCAGCTTACAAATGTAAAACAATTATATTATTTAAACTTTAATAACACCACCCCCACCCCCACACACATATAAAGACAATAAAACCAACAGCAAAATTGCAAAAAAAAGAAATCAGGAATATATAGGTTGACATTAGAAATGTCTGTTGCATAAGAAATCAACTACCAAACACATCCTGTACAGATATTTTAAAACATTATTTCGGTTAGATCTTAGATGTTCTTTTGTGATGCTGTATGTATTTTCAGGATCACAACTAATTTTAACTAATTGAACATACTTGTTCAGCTGCTATACCAAAGCTAACTATTGGCCTAACATGCAATCCTTTGTTCAATTTAATTCAAACCTTTATTGTCAGAGTACATGTGTACAATGAGATTGGCTGAGCCTCCCTTTGTGCACCCCACGACCCAATACAACTCACAGTGAAAGTAAAAAAATCCCGAACTCGGTGAATCCTACTAACAAACACACAATGCTATTGCACTATCAACAGCAACACCAAAAGCACCTAATTTAGCCATGGAAACATCTGTCACAAATAGAGACATCAGCACAACTAGTTTTAATTGCCTCAACGTATCTACATTTCTTCATAAGGAAACCTTACTATTCATAAGAATGGAATATGATATTCTCTTTGTTTACCTGCTCTTCTACATGCAATCTTTTACAACCTTTTCTAGCAGTTGAGTATTTCATAAATGATTGCAACAGAAGCCTGGGTCTCATTCTTCATTGTGAAAGGCCTGGATGAATAACCTGGTTCTTACAAGCAGAATTCAGGATAACAGAGTTGGAAGCAACAGCAGTATATGTGTGTGTAAGAGGGGGGGGGGGGTTCCTAGGTTTTTTTGGGGTGTGTGTGTCATTTTTAAGGTTCTATTATAGAAGGCACATTTCCATAGTTCCAATAGATAATATTTAATTGAAGGAATTGGAAGTGTGCCAACCCTGCAGGATCTAACTATGGTACATCCTAGGCAGATGTTGAGGGAGGCAGTTTCAGTGTTTCCTAGATCAAAGAGACCTTCAGTCCATCAGTCATTCCTTGTCAGTTCGCAGCTTGACCTCTCTATGTGGGGCTACCCTTGAAGACCCCCCAGAAACATCAACTGGTCCTAAGTGCAGGCATGGTTCAATATGTCCATGCAACACTTCTGCTTCACAAGCTGGTTTGATGGTTTATTTCTGAGCACAATTCCAAGTGCTGGTTATTCCTCCTAAAGCCGACATGCCACAGGGCCTGGTTACTTGTGGGACAACCTGTCTCCCATATTAATCAGAATAAGACCAGCTGCATCCATCCATCTTCAAGTGGAATGTATAGCATTCTTCTAACTTTGCGGATCCAGAGGGAACCTCAACCATTTGCAAAATGCCCAAACAAGCCATACTACAAGTGCTTTGGCTTAACATGTGCTCCGTATAGGTCAGGGGTGTCCAAACTTGGGAACTTTAAGACTTGTGGACTTCAACTCCCAGAATTCCCCAGGCAGGCTGGCTGGGGAATTCTGGGAGTTGAAGTCCACAAGTCTTAAAGTTCCCAAGTTTGGACACCCCTAGTATAGGTAGTCCCTGACGTACAACAGTGCATTTAGCGACAGTTCAAAGTTACAATAGTACTGAAAAAAGGGACTAATGACCAGTTTTCAAACAACCACTGCAACAGCATCCCCATTTCATATGATTTTAACTGAGAAACTTGGCAACTAGCTCATATTTATGACGGTTGCAGTATCCCAGGGCCACATGATCCCCTTTTGTGACCTTCTGACAAGCAAACTCAATGGGGAAGCCAGATTCACTTAACAACTGGTTTACTACAACTGCAATGATTAATTTAACAACCACAGCGATTCACTTAACAACAGTGACAAGAAAAGCCGTAAAGGGGGGGGGGAACAACTCAATTAACAAATGTCTCACTTAAAAACGTAAATTTTGGGCTCAATTGTGGTTGTAACTCAAGAATTAGTTATACTAGTTAAACCTGATGGTTTCCTGATATGTTGCTTTACTGGGTACAACATTGACATTTAAACAAGCAGAATCAACAGCCACCACTGGCCCTGTTGCTAGGATACTTTCTTTTCAGTAGCATATTTCTCTATAAGGCAGTTTCTTTCCAACATTATCTATGCCGCTCTGCATCAAGACTCCGCTCAATTAGCTGGCAACCAACTCAGTTGAGCAACCTACCTTCTACATCATACCACTGAGCTCCGTTGGTGATGCCATCTTTGAAGGTTTCTTTCTCTTCGCCAGGACAGTTTGGGGTGCCCGTTTTCATAATGGGATGGTTTGATGCGTAGGCTTTTGCCAGGTATTTGAAAACTTCGTCGTCAGCCGATTTACTGTATATCCCAGAGGACTTGTGTGACTTTGAGTCATCAAATGGATAGCTTGCAACAACGGTTCCCCCATGAAAGTTCCCAGAAAGCACAAACCTGTATTTAAAAACAACAACAGAACAACACTAATCAAAATCTCAACAGTTTGGAGGTAAAGAGTATTTATTTTCCTACTAAAGTAGTTGTATTTGAATCAGCAGCAGCAAAACCAAATTGCAGAAACGTCAATGGATGCCTGAAAGCTATGTAACCTCACAATGAAAAAGGGGGCATGCCCTAAATATAGCAGATCGAGTGCAGAAGATGAGGAGGGGATTCTAGCTTTATTTAAATATCCGTTCTTTTTGTTACTTTCTTTCCAGCAGTGCAAAAAGGATATGATACCGTTCAATGTTAAGCAAGCTAGCATCAAAAAAAATCTTTTTAAGAAGTTATGTGCCAACCAGAACATTACATTATATATTGAAAAATTATGAACAGGATTCACATGTTTATTAATTACTTCAGTAATTTATTCATAGGCTACTTTTAAAACCAAAGCATTCATAAGAAGATCAATCAGAATAGAGCTGGAAGGGACCTTGGAGGTCTTCTAGTCCAGCCTCCACAACTGATTGTCCTCACTGTTAGTAAAAAACAACAACAAACCTCTTTTAATATGTCCTGTCTGTAAGCCTCCCAGAGTCACATTATCAACGAGATGGGCGACATATAGATTTTAATAAATAATGACCTGGGGGATTCTAAGTCAATCCCTCTCGCTTGGCCTGCTTGATCTGGGAGTGAAAGAGCTTAACAAGGAGCAGGGAAACCCACATTCTACTCTCCTTTCGGCTCCTTGGGGGATTCTACACAAGTCCCTAACTACCAGCCTCAGAACCATTGCAGGGTGGTGGAGAAATTGCAATACTTGACCAGGAGTAGGGAGACGCAGGTTGTGTCCTCTCCCCAGCTAATAAGCTGCATGGGTGACTCCAATTTTTGAAAGGTTATTGTAAGAGAAAATAGGACTCGTATGCACGTCAAAACAAGCACACACTAAACAATGATCATTTATTTTAAACCATTAGTTTGGCTTCTGGTCAAGGTGCCGGCCTAAAAACCAGGAGACTGAGAGTTCTAGTCCACACTTAGCAATGAAAGGCAGCTTGGTGGCTTTGAGCCAATCACCAGGAACCAGTGAGTTCTAGTCTGGCCTCAGGCATGAAATCCAACTGGGTAACTTTGGGTCAGTCCCTCTCTCTCAGCCCAACCCACCTCACAGGATTGTTATTTTGGGAGAAACAGGAGGAAGAAGGAATATTAGGTATGCCGATGGTCTTAAGTTATTGAGGTGCATCAACATTTCATTTCAATGTCAGTATGCAAAAAATGACAATAACGTTTATGTAACTTATAGAGTCATAAGAGCCCAGCAAAATATATAAATAAATGTGTGTTAGATTTTTATATTATATATAAATATATGAGGGGTCCTTGGTGCTCTCTAAGCTTGCTTGTTTTCTTGCAGATGTTTCATTACATTTAATTTCACAATGTACAGACAGATTTAATCATAGTTTCATTGGGAAAATATGACATTCTAGACCCGTGATGGCAAACCAATGACACACATGCCGGAAGTGGCATACGGAGCCATGTTGCCTGGCACATGTGGCGCTGCCCGTTCCTCTTCCGGGTTTCTGGCACACATGCGCGTGTGATGATGCATGCAATGACACCATTGTGCATGCAGTAGTGCCGGAAACTGGAAAAGCTGGTCTTCCGTTTTCCAGCATGAGCATGCACGCTGGCAAGCTGGTCATCAAGTGTGCATGCACGCCAGTAACTGAAAGACTCACTGGTCGGAAGATCATTTTCTGGCACATACATGCCCCATGGGCAGCACCTCTTCCGGGTAGCGGCCCTGACGAGTGTGTGCACGCTCTCAGTGCCGAAAAGGTTTGCCATCACTGTTCTGGACCAAGCCAAGTCCCAAAACACCAGGGAATTTCCAGAAGCCATCAAATCGGCCATCAATAGACACATAGATATTAACAATACCTATATAGACTAGGCAAGAGACTGTCACTCAGCCTCAAAAGGAACCCAAAAATCTCTCCATCAGCAATTAGCACCCAGATCAGCATAGATTGACGCCAAGGTTAACATCAGACTACCAATCAAGTAAACAACACCCCAATCAAGAAATTGCCAAAGAAGCCAACAGGAAACAATCCAACCAAAGAATGTCTAAGACCACCCCCACCAACACTTGACAGGGCAAGGCATAAGAATATAAACTGACAGCAAACTCCTTACTGGCATTGATGATGTTGCCTAGTTGGGTCATGAAACGTCTGCAAGAAAACAAGCAAGCTCAGAAAGCACCAAGGATCTCTCGTGCCAACCCTGAGCTAGAAATATTCTCTCTCTCACACACACACAACCTATATATACACATCTATATACATATACGTTTGTGTGTGTGCATATTCCTTGACTTACACTACATTTAATGACCGTTCAAAGTTATTATGGCACTGAAGAGTGATTTATGACTATTTTTCACACATACAACTGTTGCAGCATCCTCGTGGTCGTAAGTCACTTTTCAGTGCCATTGCAACTTTGAATGGTCACTAAATGGACTGCCAGTCAAGGACATGTGTGTTTGCATGTATGTACATATATGTATATATTACACACACACACACACACACTCTAAATAATAAGTGCTGCATTATTCCTAGTTGTGGTGGCCACGCCCCTCTGAGTTGGGCAGTGCAAACACTGGATATATATATATATGCATATGTATATGTGTATGTATGTATTTGTGTTGCAACCCCTGGTATGCCCACAATACATATCTGCCCACAATACATACCTATTTCACAATAACACAAATACATACCTATTTCCCTGGCCTAGCTGATAAGGAAGAGAACCTATGGCTTAGTGGCAATTACATCAGCCTAATATGCAATACAGCCCTGGTTCGATTCCCAGTAAGGGTATGGCTAGCTGATGAGACCTAAATAGGTTGAAATAGATGTATACTAGTCTCCCTTTATTTATCAGCACAAATACAACACACACACACATATATTTGTGTGTGTGTGTGTTGCATTTGTGCTGATAAATAAAGGGAGACTAGTATACATCTATTTCAAGTTATTCCTTCCCATATTTCGGCATACCAGGTGCTTTGATGTGTGTGTGTGTGTGTGTGTGTGTATTACATACATCTATACACACTAAACCCTAAATGAGGGGGCGTGGCCACCACTAGCAACAAGGCGGCGCTTCAAAGCGCAGACCCGGCAAGCCCCGCCCCCCACGTGCGCTTCTTCGTCTTGCTCCTCTTCTTGCTCACCGGTTGCGCCGCATCCACTCCATCAGCGCGCGCACTTCGGGCACGGCGGCCAGGTCAGGCTGCACGGCGCCGAACTGGTCGGGGAAGCTGCGGTTGAGGTCTCGGCCGCGCCCGTTCTCCCTCCCGCCGGTCCCTTGGCAGTCGCCTTCCCGGGATCGCGCGAAGCCGTCCGGGTTGAGGCTGGGCAGAAGGAAGAGGTCGGTGGCGTTGAGGAGGCGGCGGGCGCGGGGCTCCCCGCGGGCCCAGCCGGCCACCAGCTCCTGGGCCAGGCGCACCAGCAGCTGCCGGCCCAGCGTCTCGTCGCCGTGCATGTTGGCCACCAGCTTCACCTGAGGGCGGCCCGCCAAGGGAGGCCCGCCGCCGTCCGCGCCTTCGTCCCCCGGGAGGCCTTCGCTGAGGCGCAGCACCCACAGCTCGCGCCCCTGGCTGGAGCGGCCGATAGAGAAGCGCCGCGCCAGGCCCCGCGGAGCCTCCTCCTCACACAGCCGCCTCAGCGTCTCGCCCAGCTCGGCCTCGTCCAAGTAATGCGGGGCCTCCGAGGAAGAAGAAGCGGCGGCCTCGGCCTTCTTGATATGCGCCGCCGCGCGGGCCCCGCCGCCCCGCCACGAGAGCAACAAAAGGAGCGGAATCCATGGCCTCCAAGTCGCGCCGCGCCGGTCTCGACCCGCCATAACGCCCCGCTTCGTTTCTGACAGGTCTCCGCCGCCTCAGCGAGGAAAACGCTCCTGAGGTAACTCGACACCCGATTGGTGCTCCGGGAAGAGAGCGGCCGGCCAATCGCAAAGGGGCGTGAAAGTATCCACTAGGGAGATTCTCAGGTAGCCAATGAGGGCGCGAGGATGTCGCGGTGGAAGGCGGGCTAAGAGCCGATAGGGCGGGACCCGAAAGGGGTGGGGATAGTTCGTTCGACGTAATCGCCGCAAGGTGGAGAGGAATGGGGAACGATACGTGGAAAGGCGGGGTGACGTAAGGGAGGAGGGGGAGGGGGCGGGCCCAAGGAGAGGTGGGCGGGAATGATGAATGATAACCAATGAGAAGGGCGATAGCAAGTGGCGGGGTGGAGTCAATGCAAGGGAGGCCGGGGTAGAAGGCGGGTCCAAGGACAGCTGGGCGGGAATAATTAATGAGGACCAATGAGAAGGGTGATAGTAGGTGGCGGCGGGCGGAGCCTAAGGTACAAACGGGTCTCTTTTCACGTGAACGGTATAGTCACGTCGGAATTGGGAAAAATCTGGAAAACTTGGTTTTATTATTTTAAAATCTTTTTCTCGAATAATATCAGTTTAAAAAATAGAGGGAGGTATAGTTTATTCGTGCTAAAGGGCCAGATTCTCTGAAAAATAATGCTAGGCTTCACTGGAGTTTAAATTAGTGCCTGAAAATTGCGTTTATCTGAAGGTTGCAGGCAAAAAATACAATAAAGTATAAACGAAATAAATAAATACAATAAAACACTGAGCGTGATTATTTTTCCACCTTTTGCAACTAGTTGTGCATTGTCTTTGCAGGTAAACGACGCCATTGATTAGGCTGTGAAGTTGATAGGGTCACCTTGGGTCAAATGCATCTCTCTCTGAATGTGTGAGTGAATTGAGTTTCACAGTGGGAAGAGTTGTGGCTTATGCGAGACAAAATGAAGCTTAAATAAAACACTCCTCTCTTATTTTCAGGATCTGCTTTATGTACCAGTAGAAAAATACCAATTAAAAAAAAACATTCACAAAAATTGCACTTGAGCTAATGTCTTTTTTAGTATTTAGTATTAGTATTTTTTTAAAAGAAATTCATTTAATTATTCTGCAAGAGACATCCTGCTTTTAGGTACATTTTTCTTTTTTGTGTCTTTCAGTCACTATTGACTCCTACGTAGCAACTACAGGTACTCTTGACTTACAATAGTTCATTTACAACATTCCAAGTTACAATGGCACTAAAAAAAGTGAGATAAGGCTGTTTTTCATACTTACAGCCACTCCGGCATCCCCGTGTGATCAAAATTCAGCCACTTGGCAACTGGCTCATATTTATGACAGTTGCAGTGTCCTGGGTTCAGGTGATCCCCTTTTGCGACCTTCTGACCAGCAAGTTCAATGGGGGAAGCCGGATTCACTTAACAACCATGTTACTAACTTAACACCTGCAGTGATTCACTTAACCACTGTGGCAAGAAAGGTCGTAAAATGGGGCAAAACTCACTTAATGAATGTTTCACTTAGCAATAGAAATTTTGGGTCATAAATCAACGACTAACCTGTACTGGTTCAGTCCTTGCAGTTTTCTTCCTGGAGCTGAGAGAGTCCAAAGTCACCCAGGCAGCCTTCGTGTTTAAGGCAGGATTAGAACTCACCATCTTCGAGCTTCTAGCCTCGTGCCTTCACCGCTACACCAAATTGGCTCCCCTGGGTACATATCATAGAAACAGGCAAAACCAACCACAATCCCAAAGGAATTCAGAATGCTCTGATATATATATATATTATTTTTTATACACATGCTAAAATGTATGTGTGTGTCTGTATATGCAGCGATTTTATTTCTCGGATATTTTCATCCTCTCCCTTTTCCTCTCTCTCTCTCTCTCTCCCTCCCTCCCTCTCTTTCTCTCTCTCTCTCTCACACACACACAAATCCACTCAATATATATCCATTTTTCATTTAGGTTCAATATCCAAGATAAACAAGTTTGAGATGGAGTTGTCTTTACATGATTTACTGAAATTACTTGACGTTAGCTAGGAATAACCTAGAATCCTAGGGTTGCGAGGGATCTTGGAGGTCATCTAGTCCAGGGATCCTCAACCCCCCATCTGTGGCATGCAGGCAGCATGTGAAATCAGGGGCCCTCTGGCCCAGTGGTGGGATTCAAAAATTTTGACTACCTGTTCTGTGGGTGTTATTGGTGGGCGTGGCAGGGGAAGGATACTGCAAAATCCCCATTCCCAATCAGCTGGAACCGGGAGGCAAAGAATAGATGGGGGCGTGGCCAGCCAGAGATGGTATTTGCCAGTTCTCCAAACTACTCAACATTTCCACTACAGGTTCTCCAGAACTGGTCAGAACCTGCTGGAAGAACCTTTCCCCACCAAACCAGTCCCTGGGGCCCAAAGGATTGGGGGCCACTGATGTAATCCAAACCCCTGCCCAAGGCTGCAGACTTTATAACCAGGGACTCCAAACTTGGCTACTTTTAAGATATGTGGACTTCAACTCCCAGAATTCCCCAGCCAGCAATTCTGGGAGTTAAAGTCCACGAGTCTTAAATGTGTCCAAGCTTGGAGATCGCCTGCTTTATACCATCCCAAATAAATGGTTGCCCAATCTTTGGCTCCTCCGATGGACAGCAAGAGACTTAAAAGCCAAAACTCTCCCACCTACGGTGACACAGCAGTGGTGGGTCTTATCCAGGACAACAATGAAGATGCTTATACCCTGTTTCCCTGAAAATAAGCCCTCCCCGGATAATAAGCCCAATCAGGGAGTTTTGAGCGCATGCGCTAAAATAAGCCCTCCCCCAAAATATTGCAATCCAGCAGCAGCCATGAGGTGACCACGCTCGCTGCCTCCTGCACCTCAAAAATAATAAGGCCTCCCCAAAAATAAGGTCAGGTGCTTATTTCCGGGGGTCAAAAGAAAATAAGACCCTGCCTTATTTTTGAGGAAACACAGTAGGGAAGAGGTGAAGGTTCTGGTGGACTGGTGCAATAATAGTAACTTGGTTCTAAATGTTGAATAAAAGAAAGGAGATCATCATAGATTTTAGAAAGAGACAGCACGGCCATACTCCACTCGGCATCAAGCAGAGGTGGGTTCTATCGGTTCGGCCAAGTAGGTAGTAACTCGCCGTGCCACGCCCCCAAACTGGTTCTAGCAGCGGTGGTGCCATCTTAGCTTTCATTTCTGTGCATGCACAGAACAATCTTCATTGCAAAAATTTAAATTTTTTCCCCTTTTCTAACATGTGCATGCGCATACCTTTTTGGGTGCAAATGTGCATGCACGCCGAGCAAAAGAATTTGTGCGCCAAACCGGCAGTAAGGCCAGTAGCAGCCTACCCCTGGTATCAAGGATGCAGCTGTAGAGGTGTCAACAGTATTAAGTATCTGGGGGTACAGATAACTAACTGAATTGCTCTCCCCACATGCCATCCTTAGGGAAGCATGCAAACAGGCATCTGCATTTCCTGCATTAGATGAGGACAGCGCATCTTTTTCCTTCCGTCCTGGCCACTTTTTACAGAGGCACGATGGAGAGCGTTTGAACAAACTCCGTCCCTGTTTGGTTTGTGGCAGCAGCGCCTCAGATAGAAAGTCCCTACAGAAAGTGGTGAGGACAGTGGAGAAGATTATAGGAAACGTAATTTCTAATGTTGGATTTCCCCCCTTACTAGAGGGAGCCCCCTTTGTGGAGTACTGTGAAGCTTTTACCATGGCAACTCCAATGTGCTGTACAGTAGGAGCCATTTTATGGCAGTACAGTAGAAGCCATTTAAGGCACAACAGGCTGTGTCTTAACAGAACACACACCCCAAGGGGTTTTAGGGGTGTCGTATTTATTTCCAGAGAGTAAGTCATCTATGTACCAAGTTTGGTTGAAATTGCTCGAGGCATTCCAGAGTTATGCTGGAACATACACACATACACACAGTGTCAGGGTTCCAAATAGCATCCACAATTAAACCAGAGTCCAAGGCAAAGTATTCCTCAAAATTCCAATTGATCAAGAGAGCCACGTTGGCACATCTGGGAAAACCCGAATCTGAAAGCTTCCCAGTTTTCCCCACCCAGTTGAAAGTTCAAGATCTTGCCCCACACCCACAAGTCCCATCCCATGGTCCAATCTCCCACTACCATGCTGGCAGCTTCCACCCATCCAGTTCCGGTCAGGTGCAGAGGTGCAGAGACAAAAGGATGACCTTGGCTTTCTAGAAAGGAATTTTGTTTTGGCTACCTATCATCTAACTCCATACAATCCTCCCTCCCATTTTCCCACCATAGAAAAGGCATAAAGGAATAACAGAAAGTGTGGCAGGCCAAAGAATTAAAAGAAAAGATGGCTGCAGGCCTGACAGTCAAAGTGACAATAACGTTTATTCTAAGTTCTGTCTAACTCTTCACTCTGCAGGATCGTCCTTGAGAGAATCAGCTGCTGTGAAATCCAGAAAGGCAACCCATCAGGAGGGGCAGGAGGCATTGACCCCGGGAGGTAATTTCTCCATTGGGTGGGTGGGGCAGCTGGGGCTAATGTAGGGGTGAAATGCTACTGGTTTGGGCTGGTTTGCCCGAACCAGTAGTAAAAAATGCTACTGGTTCCCAGAACTGGTAGTAAAAAAATACTTTAAAAAGTATTTTTTTAAAGTTCCGATGATGGAACGTCACACAGCTAATCTTTTTTTTTTTAAGAATTTTTTTTTACTACAGGTTCTCCGGAAATCCAGGGATGGGGTGTGTCTGTGTGTCCGTTTTTACTCCCAGCAGGCTTCCCTGAGGCCTGCTAGGCCAAAACTGAGGGGGTGGGGGGTGCAAAGAAAGAAAGAAAGAAAGAAAGAAAGAAAGAAAGAAAGAAAGAAAGAAAGAAAGAAAGAGAAAAAGAAAGGGAGGGATGGAAAAAGGACAGGAAGGAAGGACTACAATCCTGGCACTAGAAGCAGCTTCAGAGGATAATCCAGGACTGGGAGGGGCCTGGAGATCATCTAGTCCAACCCTGCTCAAGCAGGACATTGTTAAAGTGAGTTTCTGTCTTTTGATATCACAGTCACATGACTCCCTAGCCATGCCCACCCAAGTCACATGACAACCCTCACCACCACCAAGCCACGCCCACAGAACTGGTAGCAAAATATTTTAGATTTCACCACTGGGTTTATGCCACAAGTGAGGCCAACTTAAAGCCAAAATGCAGGCCGTCTCCTTGGATCAGTGACCCGTGTTCATGCCGTCTGGACCAGGGGTGTCAAACTCAAGGCCCATGGGGTACTTAGATCTGGCCCGTGGAGTGGCCCGGAAACAGCAAAGGACCAGCTCACAGTGCTTCTGTCAGCAAAAATGGAGCTCGAGGGGGCCACACACACAAACCCCGCCCCATTTTCGGCCATGACAGCCTCCTGCACCCCTCCGTCAGCAAAAACACGGCACATGTTTCCCCCAAGGTACGTTTTCGCTGGCAAAAGGCTGCAGGAGACCATCGCGGCAGACGTCTCATGACCCAACTAGGTAACGTCACCAAGGAAGGAAGGGGGGGAGGGAGGAAGGGAAAGAAGGAAGGGAAAGAAGGAAGGAAGGGTAATTGTACCAGTTTGCCCGAACCGGTAGTAAAAAATGCCAGTAGTTCCAACGATCAGCTGTGCCATGCGATTAGAAATTAGAAATCTCACGGCACAGCTGATTGTGGCACAGCTGATTATCGAAACTACCAGTTTGCCCAAACTAGTAGCAATTTGTTACTACTGGTTCGGGCAAACAGCGCACATCCACGCACGAAGCGAACCGGTAGCAGACTTCAGAGCATTTCACCCCTCCCTGCTAGGTAACGTCATCAGTGCAGGAAGGAAGGAAGGAAGATTATGAGAGGGAGGGAGAGTCTGAGGGAAGTCCTGCCTTAGCACTTGGCCACCACAGGTGACCCCCGACACGAGGGACATCGAGCTGGCCACACCCACCCTGACCACGCTCCCCGGCCCTCCCGAGGTCAAAGGCAACCCTGATGCAGCCCTCAATGAAATCGAGTTTGACACCCCTGGTCTGGACAACTGCAGCGCTCTCTCTGCGGGGCTACCCTTGGAGAGTGTTCAGAAGTTACAGCCGACACAAAATGCGGCCGCGCTGCGGGGACAATTCTTGGGGTCCCTTGGGCCGCTCATATCATGCAAACTGCCCTGGTTGCCGAACGGCTTCCGAGTCCTAGAATGGAATGGAATAGGAATAGGAATAGAACAGAAAGAGAACAGAGAATGGAATGGAATAGAGAATTAAATATAATGGAATGAATAGAACATAGAATAGAATAGAATAGAATAGAATAGAATAGAATAGAATAGAATAGAATAGAATAGCAGAGTTGGAAGGGACCTTGGAGGTCTTCTAGTCCAACCCCCTGTCAAGGCAGGAAACCCTATACCGTTTCAGACAAATGGCTATCCAACATCTTCTTAAAGACTTCCAGTGTTGGGGCATTCACAACCTCTGGAGGCAACTTCTGTTCCACTGATTAATTGTTCTAACTGTCAGGAAGTTTCTCCTCAGTTCTAGGTTGCTTCTCTCCTTGATTAGTTTCCACCCATTGCTTCTTGTTCTGCCCTCAGGTGCCTTGGAGAATAGCTTGACTCCCTCTTCTTTGGGGCAACCCCTGAGATATTGGAAGACTGCTATCATTCTCCCCTAGTCCTTCTTTCTATTAAACTAGATATACCCAGTTCCTGCAACCGTTCTTCCTATGTTTTAGTCTCCAGTCCCCTAATCCTCTTTGTTGCTCTTCTCTGCACTCTTTCTAGAGTCTCCACATCTTTTCTACATTGTGGCGACCAGAACTGAATGCAGTATTCCAAGTGTGGCCTTACCAAGGCATTATAAAGTGGTATTAACACTTCACGTGATCTTGATTCTATCCCTCTGTTGATGCAGCCTAGGACTGTGTTGGCTTTTTTGGCAGCTGCTGCACACGGCTGGCTCATATTTAAATGGTTGTCCACTAGGACTACAAGATCCCTTTCACAGTTACTACTACTGAGCAAGGTACCATCTATCCTGTACCTGTGCATTCCGTTTTCCTTGCCTAAATGTAGAACCTGACTCTTTTCACCATTGAATTTCATTTTATTAGATAGCACCAGTGGTGGGCTACGACCGGTATGCCCCAGTTCGGGTGTACTGGTGCCTGCCAGGAGCACTGGGTATCGTTCCGGTACGGTGCTCCGGAGGGCCCACCCGTCATCCTTACCTTTATTTGAGCCCTTCGGGGCTTCCACGCATGTGCGCGGATTGTACAGCGCCTGTGCAACGCTCCGCCGAACAGCTGGAAAGTCGCAGAGGCATCACAGAGCATCAGGGATGGTAAGTATTCATGCGTGAGCTGCGCCGTACCGGTTGCAATGGGATCCAGAACCCACCACTGAATAGCGCCCAATTCAAGGTGTTGGATGTCACCTTGAAGACCTTTTACTGGCCTGGGGCCGGCCTGCCTGAGAAACTGACTCACCCCGATGGGATTAACCCTCCCCACCTGAGCCAACAAAAGGAGCATGCTGCAGACCCCGTCAGTCAAGGATTTCCACCTGGGGGACTCTGGGCGCCATGGCTCCCTGGACCATTTTTTAAAAATAAATCTATTTTTTTTAAAACATAAAAAACAACATATAAAATTCTCCTCCATTATGTACAGCATGTCGTTTGGTTACAAGCTTTGTGCATCCATATTTTCAGTTACATATACAGTCACAAATTTTCCATCTGATGTGAATAGGTACCTCACTTTCATTTTACGTCATATGTTCAATTGCAGTTAATATTTCTTTCCTTTCAGCAGACCTGATTCCCTGGCATTCTTAATTATCTATTTAATGACATACCTTTGTGTAATCACTTATCTCATTCTAATTGTTTTTACAATGTAGAAGAATTTTCCAACTATTTATGTTTATACGTCACTACTTTCAATTATGCATAGTCCCACTGATCATCCATCAAGTATGTTTATGTTCATTGTTGTCCTTGTACATCATACATTCCAACAAAAATATTGTTCCTTCATTTTTAAACAAAGTATTCTAAATGCTCGTTTCATAAATATACCAATCTTTCATTACTTCCTTATTAAACTATTTATCAACAACAAAATATCTTTGTATTATACATCACTACCTAGGGTTATGCATAATATTACCAATCGTCTATTAAATGTACCCAGATTCATTATTATCATCCTTCATTTTAAAACAAAATATTCTAAATTATTCAATTCATGTGTAAGTCAATCTTTCATTGTATCATTATTAATCTGTTTAACAACATAATTGTGTAATTACTTATCTCCTTCAATTAAAAAAAACTGGAACATTTGTGCCCCCTCGAGGGGAGATCCACCCACTACCCTCTGGGCCTCGTGGAAACCTGGCCCATTGGGAACATTTCATACCGGAGGTCTTAATGGACAATGATGGTGAAGCTTTTAGGCACAAAGTGCCAAAAAGGCCACGCAGAAACGTCGCAAGCTTATCAGTGCCACGCTCCGGAAAAGCTAAACTTCTGGGTTCTGTCACGCATGCGCACCCGATGTCAGCTGGCTGGAGTGCATGCTCAGGCCAGTTTTCGGCACTGCTGCGCACACAAAGGGATCGTGGTCCAAAAAAACTGGGTTCTGATGCACATTGGCACCCCACTATCAGCTGCCCGGCGTTGCATTCGCAGGCCGTCTTTTGGCACTGCCGCACCTGCGAAAGGCAGCTGATTGTTGTGCACGCATGTGCGCCAGAAACCCAAAAGACAGGCAAGGCTGCGTGTGCCGGGTGACATGGCTTTGCGTGCTACTTTGTGCACACGTGCCATAGGTTCGCCATCAAGGGGTTAGGATAAGCTCCCCCCCCCACTTCCTCCCGGTTCTTTCTGACTTCCCATCTTTGCTCATTTTAAAATCCATGTTAGTGTTTGATGTCTTGTCCTTGTTTTCGTTAATGGGAAGCTTTCAGATTCGGGTTAATGTCAGAGTTCCAAATAGCATCCAAAATTAAATCAGAGTCCGAGGCAAAGGATTCCTCAAAGTCCCAATTTATGAAGAGATCCACGTTGGCACATCTGTGGGAAACCCGAATCTGAAAGCTTCCCGGTTTTCCCCACCCGGTTGAAAGTTCATGATCTTGCCCCCCCACACCCACAAGTCCACCCCATGGCCCAATCTCCCACTGCCATGCTGGCAGCTTCCACCCATCTAGTTCTGGTCAGGTGCAGAGGTGCAGAGACAAAGGATGACCTTGGCTTTCTAGAAAGAATGTCGTTATGGCTACCTATCATCTACCTCCATACAGTCCCCACCTCCCATTTTCCCACCATAGAAAATGCATAGCAGAAGAATAGAAAGTGTGGCAGGCCAAAGATCCAGAGGAAAAGATGGCTGCAGGCCTGACACTCTAGATGAGATGGGCTTTTTTTTTTTTTTTTTTGGAACGACCTCCCCCCAGACATTAGGACAACAACCGACCTCCGCTCCTTCCGTAGTAAACTGAAGACCCACCTGTTTCGGCTAGCCGGCCTGGCATAACTCGACAACTTTTCCACCCCTTGGTCATTTTTAATTGTTAATTTTAGCTGTTTAAATTTTTAATGTTATTGGGGTTTTAACCTTTCTGAGTATTGTAATTTATTTATTTATTTTTACCTCCTCTGTATGACACTGTTCTGACTGTTGTTTTTGTACGTCGCCCGAGTCCCTGTGGGGAGAGGGGGCGACTAATAAGTTCAAATAAATAAATAAATAATAAATAAATAAATCAAATCAAATAAAAATGAAAATACATCCAAGAGGAAGGCCTACTGCGCTGACTTACCTCCAACCTGAGGCTCCCCAGAGAAGGTATATACCCAGATGGGAAAGAATTCTCCCTAGGAGCCATTCAAGAACACCATAACAACATGCAATTTGCCTGCTGGGTGCTTGTGTTTAATTTAGGTCCCTCACCTTGCTATCTCCTTGGGGAAAACTAGCAATCAATCAGAATAGAGCTGGAAGGGACCTTGGAGGTCCTCTAGTCCAGCCCTCCTGCTCAAGCAGGAGGCCCTTTGAGATAGGTGACTGCCCAGTCTTTTCTTAAAAGCCTCCAGTGATGGAGCGCCCAATTTCTGGTGGCAAGCTGTTCCACAGACTAATTGTCCTCACTGTCAGGAAATGCCTCCTTAATTCCAGGTTGCTTCTCTCCTTGAGGAGTTTCCCTCCGTTGCTTCTCGTCCTGCCTTCGGGTGCTTTGGAGAAGAGGTTGACCCCCTCTTCTTCAGGGCAGCCCCTCAAATACTGGAATACAGTCTCATGTCACCCCAAGTCCTTCTTTACTCTGGACTAGCCAAATCCTCCAAGCAATCTTCCTATGTTTTATCTCCAGGCCCTTGATCATCTTGGATGCACTTGGTTGCAATCCGTTTAGAATCCGTTGCCCTGTTCACCTCATGTCGTTGCGTCTCTGAGCATTGACATCCCATTGAAGCAGGGACGTCTCAATTTGGGAACTTTATTAAGACGGTGGACTTCAACTCCCAGAAATCCCTGTGAGCAGGGAAGGTTGGGCCTGAAAAGGACGTGTGATTCTGACTGGCTGATATAGACAATTTAAATATAGAATAAGAGAGTTGGAAGGGACCTTGGAGGTCTTCTAGTCCAACCCCCTGCTCAAGCAGGAGACCCCAGACCATTTCAATCAATCAATCAATCAGAATAGAGCTGGAAGGGGCCTTGGAGGTGTTCTAGTCCAGCCCCCCTGCTCAAGCAGGAGACCCAAGATCATTCCAGACAAATCGTTGTCCAGTCACTTCTTAAAAACCTCCAGAGAAGGAAGGAAGGAAGGAAGGATAACCAAGTTGGAAGGAACCTTGGAGATCATCTAGTAGTCTAACCCCCTGCTCAAGCAGGAGACCCTACACCATTTCTGACAGTTGGCAGTCCAAACTCTTCTTGAAAGCCTTCAGGGATGAAGCTCCCACTACTTCTGAAGGCAAGCCATTCTACTGAATTACAGAGTAACACGAGTTGGAAGGGACCTTGGAGGTCATCTAGTCCAACCTCCTGCCCAAGCAGGAAACCATATACTATTTCAGACAACTGGCAGTCCAGTCTCTTCTTGAAAGCCTCCAGGGATGAAGCTCCCACAACTTCCGAAGGCAACTTCTGTTCCATGGGTTGATTTTTCTCACTTGTCAGAAAATGTCTCCTTATTTCCAGGTTGAATCTCTCCCTGCTCAGTTTCCATCCATTGTTCCTTGTCTGGTCTTTGAGTGCTTTGGAGAATAGCTTGACCCCCTCCTCTTCTCTCTGGCAGCCCCTCAAATATTGCAAGACCATTATCATGTCTCCCCTGGTCCTTCTCTTCACTAGACTAGCCATGCCCAGTTCCTGCAACTGTTTTTCATGTTTTAACCTCCAGTCCCTAATCCTCTTTGTTGCCCTTCTCTGTACTCTTTCCAGAGTGTCAACAACTTTTTCACATCGTGGCAACCAAATCTGGATGCAAATATTCCAAGTGTGGCCTTCCCAGTGATGAAGGTCCCACAACTTCTGAAGGCAACTCCTGTTCCATGGGTTGATTGTTCTCACTGTCAGAAAATTTCTTCTTAATCCCAGGTTAAATCTCTCCTTGGTCAGTTTCCATCCATTATTCCTTGTCCGGCCTTCAGGTGCTTCAGGTGCTTTGGAAAATATCTTGACCCCCCCGCCTCTCTGGGGCAGCCCCTCAATTATTTTTTATAGTGTAATGACCAAATAGCTTCACCCCCTCCTCTCTGGGAGCCCCCCCAATATTGAAAGATGCTCTCCTGTCTCCCCTGGTCCTTCTCTTCCCTAGACTAGTCAGGCCCAGTTCCTGCAACTGTTCATTGTATGTTTGAGCCTCCAGTCCCCTAATCCTCTTGGTTCCTCTTCTCTGCACTCTTTCTAGAGTCTCCGCATACTTTTTATAGAATGGTGACCAAAACTGAATGCATTACTCTAGGTGTGGCCTTACTAAGGCTTGATAGTGGTGTTAGTACCTTCCTTGATCTTGATTTAGATGCAACCTCAGGTCTGACTAGAACTGTGGGGGGAATTCAGCACGGGGGGGGGCTCCTTAGTTGTGCCAAACCCTGCTGGTTTTTTCCTGTTGCAATCTTTACCCCTATTTGAAACCAGATCTAAGAGGACGAGGGCAGAATAAAGCTAGCTCTCCTTATCCCATTCTCAATCGCCTTCCCTCTCAATCCTGTTGTGGCGTCGGGTTACGGGCCAGATGCCACCGGCTGTGAGTAATTCATTCCTTTCTGTCGAAAAAACAGCAACAACAGTTGTGTTTGATTTTTCATCGCGAGTTCCACCTCCGGCCTCTTCCTCTTTTCCCTGGAACGGGCAGCCGATGCAAAGCAAGCGATGGGAGGGGAAGCGCACACCTCCCCGGGTTCCTGGTTTTATCCGCTGGGTTGGCCTGATGCTTTCTCTGCGGAGGCCGTCGGTTCCAAAGGCCGTAGAAGGAAATGCCGCAGGAATGCTGGTCCCCAGGGGACATAGAATCCTAGAATACCAGAGCTGGGAGAGACCTTGGAGGCCATCTAGTCCAACCCCCTGCTCAAGCTGGCGACCTTAAACCACTTCAGACAGGAGGCTGTCCAGTCTCTTCTTAAAAAACCTCCAGCGATGAAGCACCCACAACTTCATTTTTTTTTAAAAAAAATTATTCTCTTACATAACCTTTTAAGTATACATTCACATAGTTGTTATTTTTCTATACATTTATCATTCTTATACATTTATTATTTCATTTAATAGGTTATAATATACCATTTGGGCTGCTTTATTTACCGTCCCTTCTTCCTGTTATAGCACCACCTCATTTTCCCTTTCTTTTCTCCCTCCCTCCCTTCTCTTCTTTCTTCCTTCTACCTCCCCCTTCCTTCTTCCCTTGCCTTTCTCCCACTCCTCCTCTTCCTCTTCCCCTTCCTACCCTCTCTCCTTCTCTTTCTCTTCCTTCCATCCTCCTCTCCTCCCCCTCCTTCCGTTGCCTTTCTCCCACTCCTCCTCTTCCTCTTCCCCTTCCTACCCTCTCTCCTTCTCTTTCTCTCCCTTCCATCCTCCTCTCCTCTCCCTTCCTTCTTCCCTTGCCTTTCTCCCACTCCTCCTCTTCCTCTTCCCCTTCCCACCCTCTCTCCTTCTCTAGCACCCACAACTTCTGTTCCACTGGTTAATTGTCCTCACTGTGAGGAAGTTTCTCCTCAATTCCAGGTTGCTTCTCTCCTTGGTTACTCATTACTCAGATTAACAGAATTGGAAGGGACCTTGGATATCATCTAATCCAACCCCACATCCAAGCAGGAGACACTACACCATTTCTGACCGATGGCAGTCCAGTCTCTTCTTGAAAGCCTCCAAAGATGAAGCTCCCACAATTTCTGAATTACAGAATAATAACAGAATAACAGAGGTTGGAAGGCACCCTGGAGGTCATCTAGTCCAACCCCCTGCCCAAGCAGGAGATGCTACACCATTTCTGACAGAGGGCAGTCCAGTCTCTTCTTGAAAGCCTCCAGTGGTGAAGCTCCCACAACTTCTCTTCCATGGGTTGATAGTTCTCACTGTCAGAAAATTCCTCCTTATTTCCAGGTTGAATCTCTCCTTGGTCAGTTTCCATCCTTTCTTCCTTCTCTGGCCTTCGGCTGCCTCGGAGAATAGCTTGACCCCCTTCCTGTCTGTGGCAGCCCCTCAAATATTGGAAGACTGCTCTCCTGTCTCCCCTGGTCCTTCTCTTCCCTAGACCAGCCAAACCTGAATCCTGAATCCTGAATCTAGTCCAAATTCTCTTCCTGGACCCCCAGACTTCTTGAGCTAATGGGGTCTGCCTGACCAGGTGGGACAGACCCCCGTGATGGGGTAAAGACGGCTCCATAGGTAGCCTGGCCCAAGATATGTAGAGCATTCTAGGCCATAACCAACACCTTGAGTACAGGTAGCCTGCCCAATTGTTGACTTACAACAGTTGGTTTAGCGACGTTTGAGTTTAAGTTACAACTGCTCGAGAAAAAAGTGACCTTTTTTTCACAGTTAACAACCATTGCAGCATCCCCCATGGCGACCTGCTCAAAATTCAGACTCTTGGCGACTGACTCACACTTACGATGGTTGCAGTGTCCTGGGGTCACGCGATCCCCTGTTGCAACCTTCTGACCAGCCAAATCAACGGGGGAGGCAGATTCACCTGACTAATTTAACAACTGCGGTGATCCACCTAACGGCGGAGGCAAGACAGGTCTTAAAAAGGGGCAAAGCTCACTTAGCAACAGGAATTCTGGGCTCCATCGGGGTCGTAAGTCGAGGATTACCTGAGCTGTAAACTACTTGGCATGCCTCTATCTATAAAAGCCATCAGTAAAGAAAGAAGCTATGCTCAAACTCTAGGTCCTTCGAAGAATTTTACAACTTTTAAGAATTAAATTTCAGCAGGCTTGTTCTCCATGCGTGTTTCGTTTCTCTTGCTGACTTCTCTTGCTGCTCCTGGATTGTTTTATTTTTATTAACCTGTCATCTCTTTCCAGAGAGACCGCAAGTGTTGTGAAAAGGAAGAGGTCATATGAGCAATCAGAGGGCAGTAGATTCACACACACACACAGGTTTTTCCTACCGGCTGCTGCCAAATGTTTCAAAACAAAAGAGACCAAGCTAGTCTTAAAAATAGAACTAGAATAGCTGAGTTGGAAGGGACTTTGGAGGTCTTCTAGTCCAACCCCCTGCCTAGGCAGGAAACCCTACACCACTGCAGACAAATGGCTATCCAACATCTTCTTAAAAACATCCAGTGTTGGAGTATTCACAACTTCTGGTGGCACGTTGTTCCACTGATTAATTGTCCTCGCTGTTAGGAACTTCCTCCTTAATTCCAGGTTGCTTCTCTCCTTGATTAGTCTCCATCCATTGAATCAGAATAGAGCTGGAAGGGACCTTGGAGGTCTTGTAGTCCAACCCCTACATCACGTATGACCCTCTCCAACCTTTACCACGTTCACTAAGGAAGTTCAGCTTCAAAACTTCCCTAAAAGGACAAATGGTTATCGAATCTCTCCTTAAAAACTTTCAGTGTTGGGGCATTCACAACTTCTGGAAGGCAACTTCTGTTCCACTGATTAATTGTTCTAACTGTCAGGGAATTTCTCCTCAGTTGCTTCTCTCCTTGATTAGTTTCCACCCATTGCTTCTTGTTCTACCCTCAGGTGCCTTGGAGAATAGCTTGACTCCCTCTTCTTTGGGGCAACCCCTGAGATATTGGAAGACTGCTATCATGTCTCCCCTAGTCCTTTTTTCTCTTAAGCTAGACATACCCAGTTCCTGCATATGTTTTAGCCTCCAGTCCCCTAATCCTCTTTCTTGCTCTTCTCTGCACTCTTTCTAGAGTCTCTTTTTTACATTGTGGCGACCAGAACTGGATGCAGGATTCTAGGTGTGGTCTTATTTTGCTCTTTCAGTTGTGCAATTCTGCTCCCACAGGAGACCCAAAGCTACAGCTGGTTCAGCTTCCCTTTGAAAACCTTTGTGCCAATTAACTTCTACGGAACTGACGAGTTTTCACACCCCCTCCTATCAATCCTCTCGCTTCCCTGTTTAGCCTGGCATTCCTTGTTTTAAAATATTGGTTATGTTCGGAGAATTCCCTCCAGCAAAGCAGACCTTGCTAAGTGTCTGTGGAGATTCTCCGTCCTCCAGGTCCTGGTTATCCCAAAGTGCTTTTTTCAGGAGGCAACTGGACTTTCTTGCTTTTTCTTTCGAAGGCGTTTTGCTTCTCATCCAAGAAGCTTCTTCAGCTCTGACATGATGGTGAGGAAGGGAAGGATTGATCCTCCTTGCAGACAGCTGGTCCTTTGCATCCTTTTAGAGGGTCCTTGAGGCCTCTTGGAGGTTTCTCTGTGTCCTCAGGGTCACCCGAGGGGGGCAAATGGTTCCTATTAGTCTGCAATTTTTCCTCTGGAAATCCATTCCTTCTCCCACAACCATTCCAAGGGTCTTCATCCCAAATTGTATAGCTAAACGTCTGTAGAGATTCTCCATCCCCCAGGTCCTGGTTGTCCCAAAGATGCTTTTTTCAGGAGGCAACAGGACTTTCTTGTTTTTTCTTTTGAAGGTGTTTCGCTTCCCATCCAAGAAGCTTCTTCAGCTCTGACTGGATGGAGGCGAAGGGAATGATTTATACTCCTTTCAGACAGCTGGTCCTTTGCATCCTTTTTGGAGGGTCCTTGAGGCCACTTGGAGGCTTCTCTGTGTCCTCAGGGTCACCTGAGTGGAGCAAATGGTTCCTGTAGTCTGCAATTTTTTCCTCTGGAAATCCATTCCGACTCCCACAACCATTCAAAGAGTCTTTCTTCCAATCCCAATGGGCTACCTAACCCTTGGAATGGTTGTGGGAGAATGGATATCCAGAAAGAAAAATGGCAAGACTACAGGAACCATTTGCACCACTCCGGTGACCCTGAGGACACAGAGAAACCCCCAAGTTCACTTGATGACTGTGTCAAGAAAGGTCGTAAAAGGGGGCAAAGCCCACTTAACACATTTCAGCAAGAGAGATTTTGGGCTCCATTGTGGTCATAACTCAAGGACTACCTGTATGTGATTTGGGATGACAAATGCATGATTGACTGAACCCCTGTGAAAAGTGTCCAAAGAAATTGGCTCCAATAATGGTGGGTGCTTTGACTTAGGACTGAAATTCGGGTCCCAACTGCAGTCACAAGTCAAGGACTATCCATCATGAACGTGAAACACTGGTATTTTCTAGTGGGTGTTGTATAAGGATACTGTTATCGTTAGCACAGATTCCTGGCTGCCTTGAGGCTACGGGGGCTGCTTCCAGCCTCATGCTTTCTAGAGATAGAATCAAGATCACGTGAAGTGTTAATACCACTTTATAATGCCTTGGTAAGGCCACACTTGGAATACGGCATTCAGTTCTGGTCGCCACAATGTGAAAAAGATGTGGAGACTCTAGAAAGAGAGCAGAGAAGAGCAACAAAGAGGATTAGGGGACTGGAGACTAAAACATATGAGGAACGGTTGCAGGAACTGGGTATGTCTAGTTTAATAGAAAGAAGGACTAGGGGAGACATGAGAGCAGTCTTCCAATATTGGAGGGGCTGCCCCAGAGAGGAGGGGGTCAAGCCTTCAAAGCCACTGAAGGCCAGAAAAGGAACAATGGATGGAAACTGACCAAGGAGAGATTCAAACTGGAAATAAGGAGGAATTTTCTGACAGTGAGAACAATCAACTAATGGAACAGAAGTTGTCTTCGGAAGTTGTTGGAGCTTCATCATTGGAAGCTTTCAAGAAGAGACTGGACTGGACTAGATCGTACAAGGTCCCTTCCAACTCTGTTAATCTGTAAAGGAGGAGGAGGAGGGGACTGGAGACTAAAACACATGAAGAATGGTTACAGGAACTGGGCTTGAATAGTCTAGTGAAGAAAAGGACCAAGGGAGATATGATGGTGGTCTTCCAATGTTTGAGGGGCTGCCACAGAGAGAGGAGGGGGTCAAGCTATTCTCCAAGGCACCCAAAGGCCAGACAAGGAACAATGGATGGAAAATGACCAAGGATAAATTCAACCTGGAAATAAGGAGGAATTTCCTGACAGTGAGAACAATCAACCCATGGAACAGAAGTTGCCTTCGGAAGTTGTGGGAGCTTCATCCCTGGAGGCTTTCAAGAAGAGACTGGACTGCCATCGGTCAGAAATGGTGTAGGGTCTCCTGCTTGGGCAGGGGGTTGGACTAGGTGACCTCCAAGGCCCCTTCCAACTCTGTTATTCTGTTATTGTTATACAGAAGTTGTGGGAGCTTCATCACTGGAAGCTTTCAAGAAGAGATTGGGCTGCCATTTGTCAGAAATTGTACATGGCTTCCTACTTGGGCAGGGGGTTGGACTAGATGACCTCCAGGGTCACTTCCAGCTGTGTTATTGTATTATTCTATGGATGAATGGATAGGAAGGAAGGAAGGAAGGAAGGAAGGGCAATGAATAGAAACTAATCAAGGAGAGAAGCAACTTGGAATTGAGAAATTTCCTAATAGCCAGGACAATCAACCAGTGGAACTACTTGCCACCAGAATTTGTGAATGTTCCATCACTGGAGGATTTCCAAAAGAGACTGGACAACCCTTTGTCTGAAATGGCATAGGATCTCCTGGCTAGGGAATTCTGGGAGTTGAAGTCCACAGATCTTGAAGCTGCCAAGTTAGAAAAACATTGTTCTAAATCTTCCCATGGATTGTTTCTTCACTCACCCTGTTTGTATGCCAATCTCTTCCACATAAGTAGCTTTGCTGCTTCTCTGCATTGATGAAAAAGATTCTCTTTTCCCCTTCTCTGAGAGGGGAAAAAACAAAACTACCTGATGATGAGGTAGCATTGAACCCGACGCTCACCTGCAAAAAGGTAGAAGCGGCTCCAGCCATTAAAATTGGTTTCGCAAAGAGAAATCCCAAACCCTGTACTGCAGCTCCCTCTAGTGGCTATCAAGGAGACAAGCAGCCACAAAATTAAAATATATTGACAGCCGGCAGTCCCGGACTTATGACTGCAATCGAGCCCAAAATTTCTGCTGCTAAGTGGGACATTTGTTAAGTGAGCTTTACCCCATTTTAGGACCTTTCTTGCCACTGTTGGAATCACTGCAGTTATTAAGTTAGTAGCACATGTTTGCTCGTCAAAAGGTCGCAAAAGGAAACCCCTGGACACTGTGTCTGTCATATGTATGAGCCAATGGCCAAGTGCCTGAATTCTGGTCACACAACCGTGGGAACGATGCAATGGTCGTAAGCGTGAAAAACAGTTACAAGTCCCTTTTTCCCCCAGTGCCATTGTAACTTCAAACGGTTGCTAAATTCTTTACACAAAACAAAACCGGTTGCTAAACAGACTGTCGTAAGTTGAGGACTGTTGTAAGGTTTGAGAATGCGTTGAGGCCCATAGAAGTTTGAGAAGACACCCAAGTCACAATGAGCCGAACATGAGACTTAAAACGGAGGCTGGAATAACAATCAGTGTTTAATCTTTGATCAAAGTTTGAAGGCGAACGGTTGCAGGAACTGGGTAGGTCTAGTTTAATGAAAAGAAGGACCAGGGGAGACAGGATAGCAGTCTTCCAATATCTCAGGGGCTGCCACATAGAAGAGGGAGTCAAACTATTCTCCAAGGCACCTGAGGGCAGAACAAGAAGCAATGGGTGGAAACTAATCAAGGAGAGAAGCAACTTAGAACTGAAGAGAAACTTCCTGACAGTGAGAACAATGAGTCAATGGAACAGAAGTTGCCTCCAGAAGTTGTGAATGCCCCAACACTGGAAGTCTTTAAGAAGATGTTGGATAGCCATTTGTCTGAAACGGTATAGGGTTTCCTGCCTAGGCAGGGGGTTGGACTAGAAGACCTCCAAGGTCCCTTCCAACTCTACTATTGTATTGTATTGTATTATTGACATGATGGTCAGTTGTTCCCAACATACCCCAAGGATATGCAGAGAAGAAGCTCCTTTTTATACAGTCAGAAACATCATAGAATAACATCCCGGCTTCCTTGGTTTGTTTATCCTCTGGACAGGATGGAGCAGTGATGGGGAACCTTTTCAGCACCGAGTGCCCAAACCGGAACGTAGGTGCTTGCGCCGGAGTGCTGGAAACCCGAAGATCAGCTGTTCAGCATGCGCATGCCTGTTTTTTGGGAGTTTGGCCATTTTCAGGCCATTTTTTGGACCATTTTCAGGCCGTTTTTTGGGGGGGATTTTTAGGCTGTTATCAGGCTGTTTGGCCATTTTTCAAGGCCAAAAACAGCCCAAAATATGGCCTGAAAATGACCCGAAAATGACCCCAAAATGGCTTGAAAATGGCCTGGAAAACAGCCTGTTTTTCTAACCGTTTCTTTGTCCGTTTTCAGGTTGTTTTCCAGCACTCCAGTGCCCGCAAAGACCAGCTGGTGGCACTCATGCCCACAGAGGGGGCTTTGCATGCCACTTCTGGCACCCGTGCAGTAGGTTTGCCATCTTAATCATCCCCTTCAGCTCTCTCCTTATCTCTCTCAGTTGATCCCTTAACGGCCTCTCAGGGGACATCACAAGGTGACAGTTTTACAGCTCCTTTCCAGGATAGCTCTATGCCCATAGATTGCAGATTGATAAGTTCCAATAGCGAGGATCACCCGTTTTTGACATTGGCCAGATATCCTACAGACCCTAATAACAGGAAGTCCGTTGCAGGGAACAAAAGGCACTTGCAGCATGCAACATTAACATTAACGACTACAGAGATTTTTTGGAAAATGTAAAGAAAAATCCACAGAAGTACAAAATTCCTGGCAATATCCGGAAAGCTAGAGATATTGTCAGGACAATTGCTGTTAGTTCAGCAGAGGCGGAAAGGGGGTTCTCAAAAATGAACCTCATATGTTCGGAACAAAGAACACGCCTAACTGTACAAAACATAAGTAATCTGATGGTGATAAGTGTTGTTGGCATACCTGTTGAGAGATGGGACCCAATTCCGACAGTGAAAGCTTGGCTCAGAGCGCACCACCACACAGCTGATGATCCACGGGTGAAGACGAAGAAAGCTGCAACAGAAGAATCTGGAAGCCTAAGGACACTATGGAGATATCAACAACCAGAAAAGCAATAAAACAAGTAAGTACTTGAGTGTATCTCTTTCATTGTGCTATTCTTATGTAAGGTGCAAGTGCAAGCAATTAAGGTCTTGCTTCCTGTGTCTTTCTTTATGCAGGTATTTCAATACGCTTCCATTGAAAAGGTGGTGTGCAGAAGACGGGCAAGCTGGTCATCTCTCCTCTGTAAGTAGCTGAGTTTATTGCTGGCTGAGTGGTGTGGTCTGTGCTGTGTTCATGCTTGAGATGGTGAAGTGCAAGCAATTAAGGTCTTGCTTCCTGTGTCTTTCTTTATGCAGGTATTTTGGGCTTCCATTGAAAAGGTGGTGTGCAGAAGACGGGCAAGCTGGTCATCTCTCCTCTGTAAGTAGCTGAGTTTATTGCTGGCTGAGTGGTGTGGTCTGTGCTGTGTTCATGCTTGAGATGGTGAAGTGCAAGCAATTAAGGTCTTGCTTTCTGTGTCTTTCTTTATGCAGGTATTTTGGGCTTCTATTGAAAAGGTGGTGTGCAGAAGACGGGCAAGCTGGTCATCTCTCCTCTGTAAGTAGCTGAGTTTATTGCTGGCTGAGTGGTGTGGTCTGTGCTGTGTTCATGCTTGAGATGGTGAAGTGCCAGCAATTAAGGTCTTGCTTCCTGTGTCTTTCTTTATGCAGGTATTTCAATACGCTTCCATTGAAAAGGTGGTGTGCAGAAGACGGGCAAGCTGGTAATCTCTCCTCTGTAAGTAGCTGAGTTTATTGCTGGCTGAGTGGTGTGGTCTGTGCTGTGTTCATCCTTGAGATGGTGAAGTGCAAGCCCTTCATGCTTCCTGTGTCTGTCTTTATGCAGGTTGTTGGAGCAAGGTGGTGCAGAAGACGCAAAAAAGGACAGTAATTTTCCTTTTCTATTCTTTTGTGTGCTTGTTTCATCCCAAACTGGCAATGAAAGAGTTCATTTCTGTGTGTTTTCTTTGTGCAGCCCATTCACTGGAGTCCGTGATACTGAAGACTGCCAAGAACAGTCATCCTCCTTCTGTAAGTAGCTCTTTTATTGTTTTTGTACTTATTTTAGTCTTATTGTAGTTCACCCGTTGTGGCAAAGAATTCAGTGACATCATCTTGACCACTCCCACCAGGTCACATGGTCGGCAAGCCACTCCCGCCAGGTCACATGGTCGGCAAGCCACTCCCACCAGGCCACATGGTCGGCAAGCCACTCCCACCAGGTCACATGGTTGGCAAGCCACTCCCACCAGGTCACATGGTTGGCAAGCCACTCCCACATGGTCGGCAAGCCACTCCCACAAAGGAGGCCACACCCACAGAGTAGGTTCCAAAAAAATTTGAAACCCACCACTGATGCAAGCATATACGTTGCAAATGCAAGGCACAACATACGTGTGTTACAGAAAACAAATATTTCTACCAAAACCAACAGGTTACAATACAATACCATAGCAGAGTTGGAAGGGACCTTGGAGGTCTTCTAGTCCAACACCCTGCCTAAACTGGTTAATTGTTCTAAGTGTCAGAAAATTTCTCCTCAGTTCTAAGTTGCTTCTCTCCTTGATTAGTTTCCATCCATTGCCCTTCCTTCCTTCCTTCCTTCCTTCCTTCCTTACTTACTTACTTACTTACTTACTTACTTAGCTGTTCCACTGGTTAATTGTTCTAAGTGTCAGAAAATTTCTCCTCAGTTCGAAGTTGCTTCTCTCCTTGATTACCGTATTTTTGGGAGTATAAGACACACCAAGGTTTTGAAGAGGCAATTTTTTAAAAAAGGTTTTTGAACTGTGCAGACCTCCCACAAACGGCCCCATTTTTTTTTTCAAAAATAGGGCATGAATAGCCTTTAGGAGGCTTGTAGAGTGCTCCTGGGGGCTGGGGTGGGGGAAATTGAGCCAAAAACCTGCCCGTTTTTCACTCCTTTCTGCCCTCCCCAGCCCCCAGGAGGCTATGCACGGTCATTTTAGTGAAGGGGACGGGGATTCAGGAGGCAAAAAAATGCTGTATTCAGTGTATAAGACACACCCAGATTTTCAGCCTCTTTTCTGAGGGAAAAAGGTGCATCTTATACTCCGAAAAATACAGTAGTTTCCACCCATTGCTTTTTGTCCTGCCCTCAGGTGCCTTGGAGAATAGTTTGACTCCCTCTTCTTTGTGGCAACCCCTGAGATATTGGAAGACTGCTATCATGTCTCCCCTAGTCCTTCTTTCTCTTAAGCTAAACATCCCCAGTTCCTGCAACCATTCTTCATATGTTTTAGTCTCCAGTCCCCTAATCCTCTTTGTTGCTCTTCTCTGCACTCTTTCTAGAGTCTCCACATCTTTTCTACATCGTGGTGACCATTTTGTTCTGTTCTATTCTATTCTTTCCTTGTTGTGTTCTATTCTATTCTATTCTAAATCTATTCAGGAAATTCCTCCTCAGTTCTAAGTTGCTTCTCTCCTTGATTAGTTTCCACCCATTGCTTCTTGTTCTACCCTCAGGTGCCTTGGAGAATAGCTTGACTCCCTCTTCTTTGTGGCAACCCCTGAGATATTGGAAGACTGCTATCCTGTCTCCCCTGGTCCTTCTTTCTATTAAACTAGACATCCCCAGTTCCTGCAACCGTTCTTCATATGTTTTAGTCTCCAGTCCCCTAATCATCTTTGTTGCTCTTCTCTGCACTCTTTCTAGAGTCTCCACATCTTTTCTACATTCTTCATACACCTACCATTTGTCCCTTTACAAGGCTGTTTATTAACTTTTAGCATTGGTTTTTTGTAAATAAAAAAAAATTCCCAGTTGCAAGGAAGGCATATGTATTTGCATTTGCATTTGTATTATTTATTAGTTTGTCAAACATGTAGAAGGTAGCAGGTATAAATAGGAACATGGACATGAATACAAATAAATGGGGGCAGTAGGACACTGTGTCTGTCGGGTGGAAACTAATCAAGGAGAGAAGCACCTTAGAACTGAGGAGAAACTTTCCTGACTGTGAGAACAATTAACCAGTGGAACAGAAGTTGCCTCCGGAAGTTGTGATTGCCCCAACACTGGAAGTCTTTAAGAAGATTTTGGATAGCTATTTGTCTGAAACGGTAGAGGGTTTCCTGCCTAGCAGGGGGTTGGACTAGAAGACCTCCAAGGTCCCTTCCAACTCTGCTATTGTATTGCATTGTATTGTATTGTATTGTATTGTAAGTATGAATCAGTGGCCAAGCGCCTGAATTCTGATCACGCAACTGTGGGGACGATGCAACAGTCATCATTGTAAAAAACGGTCATAAGTCTTTTTTTTTTTTTAATGCGGCTGTAACTTCGAACATTCCCTAAAATGAATGGTTACAAGTTGAGGACTACGTCACTAAAACAAATCCTACAGCCGAGATCTTGCCCTCTTCCAAAAGAGGATTTTGAACAGCTCTGTTGGATTGACCCCTTGGCCCACATCCTCTCAAGTTTCTAGTCCTCTTTGATGACAAAGTTCAGCCTATTGAAAGGTTTCTCGCTGCCCGCCAGGTCAAAATCAGTAACCCAGCGGGATGCTGGTTACTCATTGTCCCAGCCGGGCCCATAAATGGGTAACAATCCTTCCCAGGTTTCTCCCCAAAGGAAGCACTCAGTGTTTACCCAGAAAAGCCTTGAAATGAGCGACACGAACTCAGAACACCTGAGTCATTTTTCCGTGCACCACCATAAAGTCATATAACTGGGACGCCTATAAAAACTTAGCGGTCACAGCCGCCTCTTTTTCAGACCAAGGACAGCCGGGGACCGGTCGTTTACGTGAGTCTCTGCTTTGATAGCCTGGGGGGGGGAGGGGGGGTGCTGGAGGGGTTAACCAGCCCCCCCCGAAATGGGTACCGGTTGGCACGAAGGATGGCAGGGTGTGGAATTTATCTGCAAATTGCTTTCTGGAGTAAAAATGGATTGAAGCTTTTTTTCCCCCCCTATTCTCCTGGGGGTGCAGCTGGGACGGTTTTGGGGAGACCCTTCAAATCCATGGAGGCATTAAGAGCCCCTCCCCTCTCTTGTCTCTTTTCCAGCTCGGGTTCTGAGCAACCTGCACGAAGATGGAAGGCGTCTTATACTCAAAGTTGCTCTTCGTTGTAGCCGTTGTGCCAGGTGTGGTCACAGGTAAGCAGAGCCCTGCATCCAACAGGCCAGATGTTACGATTCTTTGGGGATTGTAACATCCATGGGGATTATGGCAAAGGTGCTTTATTTTTATTTTTTTGTTCCAAGACGGCTTTCTGGTTTTTCTTTGAGAAATACCATCCAGTTATCAGTCCCAAAAGGTGCCTTTTTTTCAGGAGGCAACTGGACTTGTTTTTTCTTTGAAGACGTTTTGCTTCTCGTCCAGGAAGCTTCCTCAGCTCTGACTGGATGGTGGGGAAGGGAAGGATTTCTACTCCTTGCAGACAGCTGGTCATTTGCATCAAAGAACTCTGTTATTCTATGTTCTAACTGCTTTACAATACAATAATAATACAATAGTAGAGTTGGAAGGGACCTTGGAGGTCTTCTAGTCCAACCCCCTGCCTAGGCAGGAAACCCTATACCGTTTCAGACAGATGGCTATCCAACATCTTCTTTAATTAAAGAAAACAATTGACCTTGCTTTGTTTCAACTTGGGAACTACTTCTGGACTCCAAAACAACCATAAAAAGGAAGAAACTTTGATTTCTGGTGATTCTAGTCATTTGTTACATAAATGGCTCATTGCTTACAAAATATGTTAAAGCAAAAAAGCTGAGACTGTAATTGCATTTCGTATCAATAAAAGGAGAATATTTGTGGGGTTTAACCCTGACATTGGACAGCTATTTGTCTCGAATGGAATAGGGTCTCCTGTTTGAGTAGGGGGTTGGACTAGATGACCTACAAGGTCCCTTCCAACTCTGTCATCTATTCTCCAAAGCACCTGAGGGTAGAACAAGAAGCAATGGGTGGAAACTAATCAAGGAGAGAAGCAACTTAGAACTGAGGAGAAACTTCCTGACAGTGAGAACAATTAATCAGTGGAACAGAAGTTGCCTCCAGAAGTTGTGAAGGCCCCAACACTGGAAGCCTTTAAGAAGATGTTGGATAGCCATTTGTCTGAAACGGTATAGGGTCTCCTGCCTGAGCCGGGGGTTGGACTAGATGACCTCCAGGTTCCCTTCCAGCTCTGTTATTCTGTCTAATGCCTTCCTCCCTCAGGCCTAGAGCTGGCCATCAACGCCAGGACTGCGGGCTACGAGCTGGCGACCGAAGCGGGCCTGACCCAGTCCCTCTGGTGCGCCGTGAACGATCACAGCCAGGAGGAGGAACTGCAGTGGCTGCGGGGAGACGGAGAAGTGAGCCTGCAGGAGGGAAACAAGGTGAATGTCAGCAACATCTGCATCTCCCCCGTCACCGACGAGGACAACGGCGTTGCCTTCACCTGCCAGTTGGCCCGGAACAAATCCATCCAGGTGTCTGTGCTACTCAACGTCACCTGTGAGTTGGAGGCCTTTCTAAAAATAAATGGTTGATTGGACATGGTACAAAGAAGAACATAAGCCCTTAAGGCAGGGGTGTCCAAACTTGGGAACTTTAAGACGTGTGGACTTCAACTCCCAGAATTCCCCAGCCAGCCTGGCTGGCTGGGGAATTCTGGGAGTTGAAGTCCACACGTCTTAAAGTTCACCCCTGCCCTAAGGCAAACCAGCAGAAGGGAAAAAAGCAGAAAGACGGAGGGAGGGAGGAAAAGGGGACAGGAAGGAGAGAGGGAGGGAGGCAGTAGTGAGATTCAGCCGGTTCGCACCACTTCGGGAGAAGCGGTTGTTATCTTTGTGAGCAGTTTGGTCAACTGGCTGTTGGAAGAAATATTTAGGGCAGGGAAACGGTGGTTCAGTTATTTGAATCCCACCCCTGGAGGGAGGGAAGAAGGAAGGAAGGAAGGGAGGGAGGGAGGGAGGGAGGAAGGAAGGAAGGAAGGAAGGAAGAAGACAGGAAGGGAGGGAGGGGGAGAGAGGAGGGAAGGAGGGAGGAAAGGAGGAAAGAAGACAGGAAGGAAGGAAGGAAGAAGGGAGGGGGAGGGAGGGAGAGAGCCAGGCAGGGAGGGAGAGGAAGGAAGGGAAGAAAAGGAAGGAGGGAGGGTGGGAGGGAAGGGGGGAGATAGGAAGGAAGGGAAGAAAGAGGAAGGAAGGAGGGCAGGAGGGAAGAAGGAAGGAGGGATGGAGAGAGGGACGGAGGCAGGGAGGGAGGGAGAGAGGAGGATGGAAGGAAGGAAGGAAATGGGGGGGAAATGGTAATACAAAGTAGTAGAAAGAAAAAGCAGAAAGGATTTTTTTTAAAAAGGTGGGAGGGAAAGGAGACAAGTAGGAAGGAAGGAAGGAAGGAAGGAAGGAAGGAAGGAAGGAAGGAAGGAAAATGAGAAACAGGAGATTAAAAAAGAGGAGAAGGAAGGAAGGGAGGAAGGAAAAATAGGAAGTGAGAGAGGGAGAAGCAGAGAAGGAAAACGAGACAGTGAAAAAGGAGAAGGAAGGAAGGAAGGAAGGAAAGAAAAATGGAGGAAAGGAGAAGGAGGGGAAGAAAATGAGACCAAAAAAGGAAGGAAATAAAGACATTTTAAAAGCTTCTGATTTCCTTTGCAGCACTTACAACTACAATTGCAAACTTATCATTTTGTGATTATTGTCACCGGTGCGGGCTCTGAGGAGGGGGGGGGGTCCCATTGCCATAGGACTGGTTAACTCCACAGCAAGATTGCCAGCCATCTGATCCTCTCCCCCTCCCCCCCACAAAAAGAGATTATTGATATTTAAATTATGACTAGAGAGGTGTTTCTCAGCCTTGGGTACTTAAGTGGGGTGGATTTCTGGGAGCCGAAGTCCATCCCGCTTAACGTGTCCACGGTTGGAAAACACCGAGTTAATCTTTGTAATTATTTATACAGTACTAGCTGGATACCCGTGCTTCCCAACAAAACTGTGTGATCGGGCTATGCAGGAGAAATCCAGTTCATTCCGGTTCAATCCGTTGGCTCAGTGGTGGTCGGTGATTGAAACACATAGGGGAATATCGCTCCCGCCGCCTTGAGTCCGGAAGCAGTTCTATAGGTAGAAGGCGTAGACATTTTGGTAAGGTACCGGCATTTAGTTTAGGCCCAGACCTCTCCTAAGTTAAGGAGTGGAATGTCTGCCAGTTTGAACTAAGGAAACGGAATGTGAGGCAAGTGGCAGTTGGAACAGAGTTCTTTTCGAGTGGGGAGGGGGAGTAGAACTCCTTAACATCAGAGTGTGTTAATTAATATTAAAATTTGCCCAAACATCGGTTTTCTCTGCTGACCCTTCTTCTGGCGTTCCACAGACGCCCCCGTCCTAACTGGGGAAGACCTTCCCAGCATCCCCACCAATTGGGATGCGACCCTCAATTGCCATGTCAAAGCCAACCCTCCTGCTGAACTTACCTGGCTGAAGGACAACGAGAGCCTAAGCCTGAGGGACTCCCGCTACTGGATTGTCCAAACCAGCGAGCTGTTTCGGCTGACCATTAAGCAACTCCAACCCTCAGACGGAGGGATATACACCTGCATGGCTCGCTCACCGCTAGGAATGAGCCGTAAGGATTTCCATCTGGTCGTCGAAGGTATTTTGATCTATTGATTTGTATCCCACCTGTATTATTTTTTATGTATGAATAGAATAGAATAGAATAATGGAATGGAATGGAATAGAATGGAGTAGAGTAGAGTAGAATAGAATAGAATAGAATAGAATAGAATAGAATAGAATAGGAATTGGAAAATGGAAAATGGAAAATGGAAAATGGAAAATAATAGAATAGAATAATGGAATGGAATAGAATGAAATAGAGTAGAGTAGAGTAGAATAGAATAGAATAGAATAGAATAGAATAGAATAGACTAATGGAATGGAATGGAATAGAATGGAGTAGAGTAGAGTAGAGTAGAATAGAATAGAATAGAATAGAATAGAATAGAATAGAATAGACTAATGGAATGGAATGGAATAGAATGGAGTAGAGTAGAATATAATAGAATATAGAATAGAATAGGAATAGGAATAGGAATAGAAAATAGAATAGAATAGAATAGAAAATAGGGTAGAGAATAAAGAATAGAGAATAGAATGGAATAGGAATAGGAAATAGAATAGAATAGAAATATAGAAGAATAGAATAGAATAGAATAGAATAGAATAGAATAGAATAGAATAGAATAGAATAGAAGCCAAGCAAAGCAGAATATGGATATACACTATATTGCCAAAAGTATTTGCTCCCCCATCCAAATAACCAGAACCAGGTGTTCCCATCACTTCCAGGGCCACAGGTGTATAAAACCAAGTCCCTAGGCATGCAGGCTGTTTTTACACACATTGGTGAAAGAAGGGGCCGCTCTCAGGAGCTCAGGGGATTCCAGCGTGGAACTGGGATAGGATGCCACCTGTGCAACAAATCCAGTTGTGAAATTTCCTCGCTCCTAAATATCCCACCGTCCACTGTCAGCTGTATTATAAGAACATGGAAGTGTTTGGGAACGATAGCAACTCTGCCACAAAGTGGTAGGCCACGTAAACCTGTCCAACATCAGTGTGTGACCTCACAAATGCACTTCTGGAAGAATGGTCAAAGATTCCCATCAACACACTCCTGAACCTTGTGGAGAGCCTCCCCAGAAGAGCTGAAGCTGTTATAGCTGCCAAGGGTGGGCCGACGTCCTATTGAACCCTATGGATTAGGAATGGGATGTCCCTTATAGCAAGTTCATATGCGAGGAAAGGCAGGTGAGCGAATACTTTTGGCAATATAGTGTAATAGAATAGAAAATAAAATAGAACAGAACAGAAGAGCAGAACAGAATGACAGAGTTGGTAGGGACTTTGGAGGTCTTCTAGTCCAACCCCATGCTCAGGCAGGAAACCCTTATACCTTTTCAGACAAATGACTGTCCAGTCTCTTCTTAAAAACCTCCAGTGATGGAGTGCCCACAACATCGGGTGGCCAGCTGTTCCTCTGGTTAATTCTCCTCACTGTTAGGAAGTTTCTCCTTAACTCCAGGTTGCTTCTCTCCTTGATTAGTTTCCACCCATTGCTTCTTGTCCTGCCTTCAGGGGCTTTGGAGAATAGCTTGACTCCCTCTTCTTTGGGGCAGCCCCTGAGATACAGGAACCACCGGTCTCATATCCTTCCTAGTCCTTCTTTTCTCTAGACTGGCCAAACCCAAATCCTGCAACCGTCCTTCAGATGTTTTGGTCTCTGGCCTTTGATCATGTTAAGTTGCTCTTCTCTGCACTTTTCCCAAAGTCTCAACATCTTTTCGTGGTGACCAAAACTGGATGCAAATATTCCAGGTGTGGCCTTACTAAGGCTTTATAAAGCGCTGCTAATGCTTCACCTGATTTTGATTCTATGCCTCTGTTCAGACAACCCAGGATCGCATTTGCTTTTTTGGCTGCCGCTGCACACAACTGGCTCTTTTTTAAGCGATCATCCAATACAATACAATACAATACAATACAATACAATAGCAGAGTTGGAAGGGACCTTGGAGGTCTTCTAGTCCAACCCCCTGCTCAAGCAGGAGACCCTGTACCACTTCAGAGAAATGCTTGTACAATATCTTCTTAAAGATTTCCAGTGTTGGGGCATTCACAATTTCTGGAGGCAACTTCTGTTCCACTGATTCATTGTTCTCACTGCCAGGAAGTTTCTCCTCAGTTCTAAGTTGCTTCTCTCCTTGATTAGTTTCCACCCATTGCTTCTTGTTCTGCCCTCAGGTGCCTTGGAGAATAGTTTGACTCCCTCTTCTTTGTGGCAACCCCTGAGATATTGGAAGACTGCTATCATGTCTCCCTTAGTCCTTCTTTTCATTAAACTAGACATACCCAGTTCCTGCAACCGTTCTTCATCTGTTTTAGCCTCCAGTCCCCTCATCCTCTTTGTTGCATTAATCCTAATTATGCATTAGTCCTAATCATCCTTAGTCCTAGTTACCGTGTTTCCCCGAAAATACAACCTGTCCCGAAACTAAACCCATGCCACATTTTTCGCGTGGGCAAAAATATAAGCCCACCCCCGAAAATAAACCCCCCCTCCGGCCAGGCAGAGCACCGCTCACTGACCTAGCGTTATTCCGAAAGCGCCAAGTCGCAGGAGGGGGGGAGCGCTCACGTTGCTTGCTGCCTTCGGGATACCGCTAGGTTGGGGAGTGGCGTTCTGCCTGGCCGAAGGGGAGAGTTGCCGGGCGGCTGCTCCCTTGTGAACTGGCTCCCGAAGAGCCGGGCACAGCCTCAGGGGCAAAGCAGCCATGAGGTAATCATGCCCACGAGCAGCCGCCCGGCAAATCCCCTCTCCAGCCGGGAAGAGCGCCATTCACTGACCTAGGGGGTAATCCCCAAAGTGCCAAGCCATGCGGCGCTCTGCCCGCTCCCCAGCTCCTGCGGCTTGGCACATTCGGGATACCCCCTAGGTCAGTGCATGGAGCTCTGCCCGGCTGGAGAAGGGGGTTGCGCGAGCGCCTGTTCCGCTCGCAGCTTCACCAAGCCCTTGCCAGGCTCTCCCAGGCCACCGCCGCTGGCTGCTGCTGCTGCCCGCCGCCGCCGCCCCGCTGCTGCTGCCCGCCGCCGCCCCACTCCTCTCCGCGCAGCTTCAAAACTCGGGCCGAGTCTTTCAGCATCGGCCGCTCCAGGAGTGCTCTCTATGGTGGGCTGGCTGCCGGACAGGGAGTTTTCCAGCAGCCGGCCCACCATAGAGAGCACTCCTAGAGCGGCCGATGCCGAAAGACTCGGCCCGAGTTTTGAAGTTGCGCGGAGCGGAGCGGGGCGGCGGCAGCAGCCAGCGGCGTTGGCCTGGGAGAGCCTGGCAAGGGCTTGGTGAAGCTGCGAGCGGAACAGGCGCTCGCGCAACCCCCTTCTCCAGCCGGGCAGAGCTCCATGCACTGACCTAGGGGGTATCCCGAATGTGCCAAGCCGCAGGAGCTGGGGAGCGGGCAGAGCGCCACATGGCTTGGCACTTTGGGGATTACCCCCTAGGTCAGTGAATGGCGCTCTTCCCGGCTGGAGAGGGGATTTGCCGGGCGGCAGCTCGTGAGCATGGTTACCTCATGGCTGCTTTGCCCCTGAGGCTGTGCCCGGCACTTCGGGAGCCACTTCACAAGGGAGCAGCCGCCCGGCAGCCCCAAAACAATAAGCCCTCCCTGATAATAAACCCAAGGGCATATTTCGTGGGGCAAAAGAAAATAAGCCCCTGGCGTATTTTCGGGGAAACACGGTACATTAGTCCTAATCATCCATTAGGACTCCAAGCTCCCTTCGCTTAATGACTGCAATAGTTCACATAATGACTACTGCAAAAAAGGACATCAAATCGTGCAGTGCCCCACTTAATGACCGCATGACTTATGCATCATAATTCCAGGCTCAATGATGGCTGTAAGTCGAAGACTAACTGTATTCTGATCCATGGAAGGCAGTGCTTGGTGTCTGTTGAATATCTATATATTTATAATATGTATGTATGTATGTATGTATGTATGTATGTATGTATGTATGTATGTATGTATTTGTGTTACAACCCCTGGTATGCCTCAAATATGGGAGGGAGCTCACTACTCCCTCTTTCTGTCCTTCGGCTCATTACAGAAAACCATCCAGGCAGAAAACCATATTTTTATTTTTCATGTTGCCTTTTTATACATGTGTTGTATTTGTGCTGATAAATAAATAAAGGGAGACTAGTATGGATCCATTTCAAGCTATTTAGCTCTCATCAGCTAGCCATACCCTTCAAATCCCAGTAAGGGTATGGCTAGCTGATGAGAGCTAAATAGCTTGAAATTGATCTATACTAGTCTCCCTTTATTTATTTATCAGCACAAATACAACATATATATAAATAAATGGGTGTGTGTGTGTGTGTGTGTGTGTGTGTCCCAGCATAACTCTGGAACGCCTGGAGTAATTTCAACCAAACCTGGTACACAGATGACTTACTCTCTGGAAACAAATACTGTGGGGGTAAGACACCCCTAACATCCCTCGGGATGGTGGTGTTCTGTTAAGATACAGCCTGTTGTGCCTTAAAATGGCTTCTACTGTACTGCCATAAAATGGCTTCTACTGTACAGCTCAGTGGAGTTGGCAACAGCTTCCCAGTACTCCACAAGGGGGCTCCCTCTGGAAAGGGGGAAAATCTAACATTAGAAATTACGTTTGGTCTGGACATTTCCCCCTATAAATAAATACCTGGGCAACGCCGAGTTATCGGCTAGTGTTTAACAAAATGGATCTTACTGAACGACGGTGACGTCTCTCTCTTCCGTCCGCAGAGGAAAAACTGCCTTTCCCCACCGAAGCTGTCATCGCTGCTGCGGTCGTCCTGTCACTCATAGCGCTCTTCGCTCTTGCGGTTCGATGGCAAAAGATCCTACAGGTAGGAAAGCTGGAGGATGGCTCTGACCCCGTCATAAACATCTGCCAGATGCGAAGAATCTGAGTCACATGAATCCTTAACCTAGTTCGGTTCCAATTAAGCTGATTTATTGCTCATGTCTAAACACAAGAATCTAGTCCCAAGGGTCTCCAACCTTGGCAACTTTAAGACTTGTGGACTTCAACTCCCAGAATTCCTCAGCCAGCAAGTCCTAAAACAAAGCCGGCTGAGGGATTCTGGGAGTTGAAGTCCACAAGTCCTAAAACAAAGCCGGCTGAGGGATTCTGGGAGTTGAAGTCCACCAGTCCTAAAACAAAGCCGGCTGAGGGATTCTGGGAGTTGAAGTCCACCAGTCCTAAAACAAAGCCGGCTGAGGGATTCTGGGAGTTGAAGTCCACCAGTCCTAAAACAAAGCCGGCTGAGGGATTCTGGGAGTTGAAGTCCACCAGTCCTAAAACAAAGCCGGCTGAGGGATTCTGGGAGTTGAAGTCCACAACTCCTAAA